>NC_138860.1:10428002-10994911 GCF_965194805.1 Balaenoptera borealis
TATGTGTTTATATATATGCGCATATATACACACACACATATATATGATGCATATATAGCTTTAGAAAATACAGCATTTAATCAACAACTGCCTTTAAAACTCCGTTAAGTTTCTTCATCCCTTGGGTGAAAAACTACTCACATTTGTAATTCCAGTGGAGTAAGCTATATCCATTTATGGTTTTTTTTTTTTTTTTTTAAAGACACCAATTGTACTTGTTTTTGTTTTTGTTTTAAATTTATTTATTTAGTTTTGGCTGTGTTGGGTCTTCGTTTCTGTGCGAGGGCTTTCTCTAGTTGTGGCAAGCGGGGGCCACTCTTCATCATGGTGCGCGGGCCTCTCACTATCGCGGCCTCTCTTGTTGCCGAGCGCAGGCTCAGTAGTTGTGGCTCAAGGGCCCAGCTGCTCCGCGGCATGTGGCATCTTCCCAGACCAGGGCTCGAACCCGTGTCCCCTGCATTAGCAGGCGGATTCTTAACCACTGCGCCACCAGGGAAACCCCATTTATGGTTTTTATTCTTACTTAAAATATCCATTTCATTGTTCTAGACACGCACACCTCTGTAGCTTAAATTTTTGAATTAATGAAATTCCAGCCTGTAATCATTTATAAATGATAAAATCTAATATTTTCATAATTAAATTGTTGTTATTAAGGACCACTGGAGTGGAATTTGGCTTGAACAGTTAAAGTATTAGGGGAAGGGCAGAACACTACAGAATAACCTAAATGATGCTATTTGTATTCTCTCATCTCAAATAGGCCATTCATTTGACAGTCTCCAGCTCTCCCTAGGAATTAATACTCACTCTGTCTTTGTCTATGAGGACATTGATTGGAAAGTGCTTCGTAAGCCCTCCATATATTTAAAGCCATTAGCATTGACATTAATTAATTGGGATTTTCTAATGACCGTGTTGTTACTTTGCCAACAAATTCACATTCATGAAACGAGATGGCACTTCCGCTGCCTTTTCTTCTGTTCCAAAATATTTAAATATTAATATGCTCATGAACTCTATCCTTACCCTCCTTTTTACTGTGTACCCGGAATGAATAGATTTTAATTTGTGTGCCCACCTTAAACAGTTGGTATTGCCAGACTAAGAAACTGTTGGGAAGGGTTTTTGAGACCTTTTTCAAAACCCACTTGAAGGAGTGCAGTGATTAATTATAAATATATGCTATGTGTCAAGAGCTGGGCTGACGTGGAGAGAGAGGCGCTGTCAGGGGTGGGGTTGTCCATTGAGACAACAAGCCAAAATAAAAGTAACACTGGAGCCTTTAGTCACTTCCTGTGATAGTAGAAGCAAAAGGAGAAAGCACCAGCTCCCTCAGCGATCCACGTTTTTCCCCCACGGGGTGCACCTAGTGAGGTTCAGATGTGTCAGCACAAATAAGGGGATTGTCTCACTGTTGAGGGAACACCAAAAAAAGGGCTCCTGTATTGACCCGGGGTCCTGCAGTGGGGAAAAGGAGAGGCTAGGAGAGGAAAGGTACTGAGTTACTGAGAGAGGAGAAAAGTGTCTTTGAGACCCCTCTCCCTCCTGCCTCCAGTAAGGAGGTCTCAGCAGAGGTGTCTGGGGAGGGCCTAAGCCGAGGCCTCTTGATAAAGAGGCATCTGAGTGGAGGTGCTTGGACCAGGAATGCAGATACCATCAGAGTAGGCATGGCCAAGGGGCCCGGCTCCTTGACTGCAACCTCCTCAGGGATGGAGCACCCAGCCTAGTGTGGAGAGGGCAGCTTCCTGCCATGAGGCTTGCCAGAGAAAGTTTTTTTAATCATCTCTAGTAAGTCTAAGAGATAACGCATAGGATTTTCCCCAGGAGTTGCACTACTCACTACGGACAGGTGGTTAGGGGAATGGCTGTATAGCTCACCTCTGCCTAATGGAACTGCGGGCAGTGGGACGTGCCCTTCACTTCTGTATCCTCAGCTGCAACAGCCATTCTGAATGGCACCTTCAGCTCTCAACTCCCTGGCTAAGCCAAGAACTTCATTTGCAGCTGCTTATTTTCCTGACCACATATTGATAGAATTGGTACTTCAGAGTTCGCAGCCTTCCACTTTTCTGTTTGTCTGCCACGCTGATGTGTAAAGTCTCAAAATTCAGCAGTCATTTCCACCATGTTTAGCAACCTTCTTGGCTCTTCAGGAATTTAATAGATCTTTAATGAAAGAAAACAGAAGGGGAACTCTCAGATTGCTGAGTGGAGAACTTCTCAAATTCAGTTGTGTAACGGTGTATTGAACTTGCCAAATCAGTTTCAAATGAAATTGATCTAAAATGTGTGGTTTTTATAAAAGTAATAAAAATTATTTTATTAATCTCTACTTAAATTTAATTGTTTTAAATAGTAGAATTTAAATAATACTATCAGTGGTACCTGTTTGATAATGCCCTTTGCCAGGTTGAGACACAAATTGTTTTACCACTTTGTTTCTCTAGCAACTGTGTATCTATCTTTTGGTCTTCAGTTTAAGAACCACTCCCTCAAAAAGTTTGTTCCTTTTCCCCAATCTAAATCAAGGTTTAATATATTTTAAAATAGCAGCCTATATTTCTTGTACATGACACTTTTCCAGTTATACTAATGGGATTGTATTTGTGTGATCAATACACACTTGTCTCTCCAAGCAGACCTCCAAAGGCAGAGACTGTGCCATTTTTGCTCACACCCTAGTCCATGTACATATGGAGAACTTGTTGAAGACATAAATAAGTTAGTGTTCATTTTAAAATTATCATAGTCACTAATATTTCTTGATTTACATACAACATTATGCTGTAGTGTTACTGAGGTAGTTAAGGATCCATACTTATGAGACTCCTCTGTACCCTGTGTTCATGTCTACAGGTGCCTGTACCCTCTTCTTCCACTTAGTGACAACTCTCTTCATAATACCCTCATATATATATGTGTGTCTCTCTCATATAATACATATCCACACACATTATAACATCCATTATGTGTTTTTGCACTTATTTATATTTATATTGCCTATCTTGATGAGAGAATGAAGACTAGAACATGTTTTTGTCACCAATCTCTGTTGCAATCCTGGGTATATATAATAGGCTCTCAATAAACATTTTGTTGAATGAATGAATGAATGAATACCTGAATGGAACATTTCTAAATTTAAATACCATGACTGAATTTTTATCCAAAGTTTAATACACTTGTGAACAACTATGTGAGTCAATTCAGGAAAATATAAAACTATTTTCAGTCTAATATTTTTTATGGCTTTTTAAAATTGAAGCATAGTTGATTTACAATGTTGTTTTAGTTTCTGGTATATAACAAAGGGTTCAGTTATACGCATATATACATATTCTTTTTCATTATGTTTTATTCCAGGATACTGAATCTAGTTCCCTGTGCTTTGTAGTAGGACCTCGTTTATCTGTTTTATATATAGTAATTTGCTATGCTAATCCCAAACTCCTAATTTATCCCTCCCTCACCCCCTTTCCCATTTGGTAAACATAATTTTGTTTTCTATGTCTGAGTCTGTTTCTGTTTTATAAATAAGTTTCTTTGTATCATTTTTTTAGATTCCACATATAAGTGATATCATATGGTATTTGTCTTTCTTTGTCTGACTTACTTCACTTAGAATGATAATCTCTAGGTCCATCCATGTCGCTGCAAATGGCATTATTTCATTCTTTTTTTTATGGCTTGGTTGAGTAGTATTCCACTGTGTATATATACCACATCTTCTCTATCCATTTATCTATCGATGGACATTTAAGTTGCTTCCATGTCTTGGCTATTGTAAATAGTGCTGCTATGAACATTGGGGTGCATGTATCTTTTCGAATTATATTTTTCTTGGATATATGCCCAGGAGTGGGATTGCTGGATCATATGGCAACACTATTTTTAGTTTTTTGAGGAACCTCCATACTGTTTTCCATAGTGGCTGCACCAGTTTACATTCCCACCAACAGTGGAGGGGGTTTTCCTTTTCTCCACACTCTCTCCAGCATTTTTTTTTACACTTTTTAATGATGGCCATTCTGACTGGTGTGAGGTGATATCTCATTGTAGTTGTCATTTGCTTTTCTCTAATAATTAGTGATGTTGAGCATTTTTTCATGTGCCTATTGGCCATCTGTATATCTTCTTTGGAAAAATGTCTATTTAGGTCTTCTGCCCATTTTTTGACTGGGTTTTTTGTTGTTGTTGTTGTTGTTGTTACTGAGTTGTGTGAGCTGTTTGAATATTTTGGAAATTAGGCCCTTGTCGGGTGCATCATTTGCAAATATTTTCTCCCATTCTGTGGGTTGTCTTTCCATTTTGTTTGTGGTTTCCTTTGCTGTGCAAAAGCTTATAAGTTTAATTAGGTCCCATTTGTTGATTTTTGCTTTTATTTCTTTTGCCTTGGGAGACTGACCTAAGTAAACATTGGTATGATTTACGTCAGAGAATGTTTTGCCTATGTTCTCTTCTAGGAATTTTATGGTGTCATGTCTTATATTTAAGTCTTTAAGCTATTTTGAGTTTATTTTTATGTATGGTGTGAAGGTGTGTTCTAACTTCATTGATTTACATGTGGCTGTCCAGCTTCCCCAGCACCACTTGCTGAAGAGATTGTCTTTCCTCCATTGTTTATTCTTACCGCCTTTGTCAAAGACTAGTTGACTAGTTGACTATAGGTGTGTGGGTTTATTTCTGGGCTCTCTATTCTGTTCCACTGATGCATATGTCTGCTTTTGGTTCACTAGCACACTGTTTTGATTACTGTAGCTTTGCAGTATTGTCTGAAATCTGGAAGGATTATGTCTCCAGCTTTGTTCTTTTTCCTCGATTGCTTTGGCAATTCTGAGTCATTTACAGTTCCATATAAATTTTAGGATTATTTGTTCCAGTTCTGTGAAAAATGTCCTGGGTAATTTGATAGGGATTGCATTAAACCTGTAGATTGCTTTGAGTAGTAAGGCCAGTTTAACAATGTTAATTCTTCCAATCCAAGAGCATGGGATAGCTTTCCATTTCTTTGAATCATCTTGAAATTTCCTTTATTAATGTTTTATAGTTCTCAACATATAAGTCTTTCACCTCCTTCGTCAGGTTTATTCCTAAGTATTTTATAGATGTTGATGCAATTTTAAAAGGGATTGTTTTGTTTTTTTTTTACTTTCCCTTTCTGATTATTCATTGTTAGTGTAAAGGTATGCAACAGATTTCTTTATGTTAATCTTGTATCCTGCTACCTTGCTAAATTTGTATATCAGTTCTAATAGTTCTTGTGTGGAGTCTTTAGGATTTTTATATATAATATCATGTCATCTGCAAACAGTGACAGTTTTACTTCTTTTCAAATATGGTTTCCTTTTATTTCTTTTCTTGTCTGATTGCAGTGGCTAGGACTTCCAATACTATGTTGAACAGAAGTGGTGAGAATGGGCATCCTTGTCTTATTCCAGATTTTAGAGGGAAGACTTTCAGCTTTCTCTGCTGACTATTATGTTGGCTGTGTGTTTGTCATAAATAGCTTTTATTATGTTGAGATATGTTCTCTCTATACCCATTTTGGTAAGAGTTTTATCATGAATGGATGTTGAATTTTATCAAATACTTTTTCTGCATCTATTGAAATGCTCATGTGTTTTTTTTCTTTTCTTTTGTTGATGTGGTGTATACATTGATTGATTTGTGTACGTTGAACCATCCTTGTGACCCTGCAATGAATCTAACTTGATTGTGATGTATGATCTTTTTCATGTGTTGTTGGATTCAGTTTGCTAATACTTTGTTGACGATTTTTGCATCTGTATTCATCAAAGATATTGGCGTGTAATTTTCTTTTTTGACGTTGTCTTTGTCTGGATTTGGTATCAGGGTGATAGTAGCTTCATAGAATGACTTTGGGAGCATTCCCTCCTCTTCAATCCCTTGGAAGAGTTTGAGAAGGATCAGTATAAGTTCTTCTTTGTATGTTTTGTAGAATTCCCTGGTGAAACCATCTGGTCTGTTTGTAAGGAGTTGTTTTTTGTTTTTTTCTAATTACAGAATTGATTTCACTTCTAGTGATTGGTTTGTTCAAATTATCCATTTCTTCTTGATTCAGTTTTAGTTGGCTGTTTGTTTCTAGAAACTTGTCCATTTCTTCTAGGTTGTCCAATTGTTGGCATCAAATTGTGCATAGTATTCTCTGATGATTGTTTGTATTTCTGTGGTATCAGTTGTGATTTCTCCTCTTTCATTTCTTATTTTGTTTATTTGGGTCCTCTTTCTTTTCTTCTTGGTGAGCCTGGCCAGAGGTGTGTTGCTTTTGTTTACCCTTTCAAAGAATCAGCTCTTGGTTTTATTGATTTTTTTCTATTTTTTAATCTCTATTTAATTTATTTCCACTCTGATCTTTATTATATCCTTCTTTCTTCTTACTTTAGGTTTTGTTTGTTCTTCTTTTTAAACTTACCTTAGGTGGTAGGTTAGGTTGTTTATTTGAGATTTTTCTTGTTTTTTGAGGAAGGCCTGTATTCTTATGAACTTCCCTCTGAGAACTGCTTTTGCTGCATCCCATAAATTTTGTATGGGTGTGTTTTTATTGTCATTTGTCTCAAGGTATTTTAAAATTTCCTCTTTGATTTCATCATTGACCCATCGGTTTTTTAGTAGCATGTTGTTTAGTCTTCAGGTAATGTTTTTTTCTCATTTCTGTCTCTGGGGTTGATTTCTAGTTTCATACTGTTGTCGTCAGAAAAGATGCTTGAAATAACTTATGTCCTCTTAAATTTGTTGAGACTTGTTTTGTGTCCTAGTATGTGGTCAATCCTAGAGAATGTGCCATGTGTACTTGAAAAGAATGTGTATTCTGTTTTGTTTTGTTTTGTTTTGTTTGGATGTAAGGTCCTGAAAATATCAATTAAGTCTAACTGTTCTAGTGTATCATTTAGGATCCTGTTACCTTATTGATTTTCTGTCTGGAAGATCTGTTGATGTGACTGGGGTGTTAAAGTCTCGTATTATTATTGTATTCCTGTCAATTTCTCCCTTTATGTCTGTTAATATTTGTTTTATGTATTTAGGTGCTCCTATATTGGGTGAATATGTGTTAACGAGTGTAATATCCTCTTCTTCTATTGATTCTTTTATCATTATATAGTGTCTTTCTTTATGGCCTTTGTTTTAAAGTCTATTTTGTCTGATATGATTATTGCTACCCCTGCTTTCTTGTCATTTCTGTTTGCATGAAATATCTTTTCTATCCCCTCACTTTCAATCTGTGTGTTTTCTTTGCCCTAAAGTGGGTCTCTTGTAGGCAGCATATTGTAGCCAATTGTTTTTTTTTTTTTATCCAATCTGCCACTCTATGACTTTTGATTGGGGTATTTAGTCCATTGACATTTAAGGTAATTATTGATAGATATGTATTTATTGTCATTTTAAACCTTGTTTTCCAGTTGATTTTTTTATTTCTTCTTCGTTCCTTTTTCTTTTTGTTCTTCCTTTTGTGATTTAATGGTTGTTTTTTGTATTATGCTTGTGTCCTCTTGTTTTTGGTTTTTGTGAATCTATAGTATGTTTTTGTTTTGTGGTTACTCTGTTTTTCAAGTATGTTAACGCATTGCTATATCTACTTGCTTTAGACTGGTAGACATATAGGCTCAAACACCTTCTAGAAAAAAATCTACATTTCCTTACTCTCTTCCCCCCATTTTATGATTTTGATGTACTCTTTTACATCTTCATGTTTTTCCTTTTGCTGTTCATTGTAGTTATCATCACTTTCATACATATATTTTTGATTTATTTTTTAATTGTATACTGGCTTATTCAAGTGATTTATTTTCCAATTGTGAATTTTCTCTTTCCTGTAGATTCTTGCTTTTTTATTTATAGAAGACCTTTCAATATTTCTTTTAGGATAGGTTTAGTATTGCTTTATTCTTTTAGTTTTTGCTTGTCTGAGAAATTCTTTATCTCTCTTTCTATTCTAAATGATAATCTTACTGGGTAGAGTATCCTAGGTTGCAGCTTTCTCCCTTTCAGGACTTTGAATATATCTTGCCACTCCCTTCTGGCTGGCAGTATTTCTGTAGAGAAATCAGCTGATAACCTTAGGGGGTTCCCTTGTAATTATCTCTTTGTTTTTCATTAAGTGCCTTTAGAATCCTCTCTTTAACTTTTGCCATTTTAATTACATTATGTCTTGGTGTATGTCTGTTTGGGTCCATCTTGTTTGGGACCCTCTGTGCTTCCTGTCCCCATTCCTCTGTGTTTCCTTATTTAGGTTTGGTAACTTTTCAGCCATAATTTTTTCAGATACATTTCTGATCCCCTTTTCTTTTTCTTCTCCTTCTGGGATCCCTATTATGTGTAAATTGGGACACTTTATATTATCCCATAAGTCTCATATATTGCTTTCATTTATGTATTTTTTTAATTTGTCTGTCTGTCTGCTGTTCTGATTGGGTGATTTCCATTATTCTATCTTCCAGATCACGTATTTGTTCTTCTGCATTATCCAGTTTGCTGTTTATTGTGTTTAGCTCAGCTTTTGTCTCAGCAAATGACTTTTCTAATTTTAATTGGCTCTTCTTCTTTATAGTTTCTAATTTCTTTTTACAGTAATCTGCATTTCTATTGATAGCCTTTCTTAATTCCTTCAGTATTTTCATTTCTTCCTTCTTGAACTCAGGATCTGGTATACTGGAGATATCTGTTTAATTGTTTGTTGTTTCAGGGGAATTCTGTAGATCTTTTAATTGAGAGTGGTTCCTCTGCTTCTTCACTTTACTTATTTCTCTGGCTCTGTGAGTTTAGGAGAAACAGTTATCTACTGTGGTGTTTAAGGGCTGTTTTTATGTGGGAGTGTCCATGAATCTGTTTTTGTTGTGAGGTCTATTTTTAGTTTGAATGCCTGCCACATCTTTCCTCAGTGGGTGCTGGCTATTATCACCTTGATGGTGGTATGATTGTTGTTGTGGTAACCAGAGCCTGCACTGGATGTTGAACAGGGCCTCCTCTTTGCTCTCTGGTTGTCACAGCCCTGTCAGGGGCAGGGTCTGCTCCCCAGTTGTTGGAGTATATACCCCAGTTCTGCTTCTGAACTGCGGTGTGAGGTAGGCGGGACTGGAGTGCTCCCACTGGGAGAGAAGCCACTGAGTATTCCTCCACGGGAGCTGTCCACTGGGGAGTGCGCTCTGAGGTGTCACCTTTGTGTGTGGGCTCGCAAAGTACACTGTTGTTGGCACTGCCCTCGACTCTGCCTCAGCTGTGGGAAAACAGGCATTTGGCCCTGCTGTTCCTTAAGCACTGTGCTCACAGAGCCACTAGTTTAGATCTGTTGCTGCAGAACCACTGAGGTCAGGCACTGGGACTGCCATAGTTGTGCACCTGGACCCACCATGGGGGTGTCTGAGTCAGCCCAGACCCCAGCCCCACATCTGTGTTAACGTGTACCTACAGAGCCTGCAGTCGCCATCGCAGGACCTGCCCCAGGCATGGGAACACCAGTAATCCTCTTGGATGTCCCTCAGGAAATGAGTTTACAAAGCAGCCTGTGGTGTTTAAATCAGCGGATCACATAGTTGCTGGGAAACTCAGGTTCAGCCCAGCTTCAGAAGTCATGCAGCCCCTGGGGATGGCTTGGATTTCAACCCCACCTCTGAGTGTGGACAACCTCCTGGAGCTTGGGTGCTCCCAGAGCTCATAGAGGTGAGCACAGGGAGAATGAGGCTACTAGGGTGGGCCCTGCCCCTCCCTTCGAGTGTGCACGCCAGCTATGGAGCTTCAGTGGTGGACCTGGGCTCCATCCTGCGCCATCCCTGGTTGTGGCTTGGACTACACTCTATCCCCTTCCGGCTGTCTCTGTGCAGCCAACCACAGTCCTCTCCCTGAGTCTGTCCTCTGAAGTCCGAGTTTCATCACCCAGCCCCTGCGTGCACCAGCAGATGCATGTCTTGGGCTGGGGACTGTAGTGAGATGGTCAAGATCTCCTGTGCAGGTCTCTCTCTGTTCTGCCTGCCGCAACCCGGCTGCTCCACTCTCCTGAGCCTATGAAGCTCCCTTTCTGTGCTGGCTGATCTCCCTGCCAGGGAATGAGCTTCCCAGGTGAGGGAACCTTTCTTCTTTCTCAGCTAACTCCCAGGGGTGCAGGTCCTGTCCTGATTCCTTTTTTTTTTTTTTCCCTTTCATCCTACCCAGTTATGTGACAGTCTTTCTTGCAGTTTTTGTTTTTTATTTTGGTTTTTTTTTTAATTATTTATTTATTTATTTATTTATTTATTTATGGCTGTGTTGGGTCTTCGTTTCTGTGTGAGGGCTTTCTCTAGTTGCGGCGAGTGGGGGCCACTCTTCATCACGGTGCGCAGGCCTCTCACTATCGCGGCCCCTCTTGTTGCGTAGCACTGGCTCCAGACGTGCAGGCTCAGTAGTTGTGGCTCACGGGCCCAGCTGCTCCGTGGCATGTGGGATCTTCCCAGACCAGGGCTCGAACCCGTGTCCCCTGCATTGGCAGGCAGATTCCCAACCACTGCGCCACCAGGGAAGCCCCAGTTTTGGTTTTATGAGATCTGCCAGCATTTAGCAGGTATTCTGTGAGAATTGTTCCACATGTAGACGTATTTTTTTGAATGTATTTGTGGGAAGAGGTGAGCTGCATGTCCTTCTATTCCCTCATTGTAATCTGACCCTCAGGCTGATATTTTTAAAGGACAATATAAACTTTATATGAAAATATACTGTCTTCAGTTTATTTGATTTTGTTTTATTTTGAAAAATACTTTATGAACTGAAGATGTTCTGTAGTGACTAATATAATGGGAACCTAATAAAAGCCATGCCCTGAAAGAGAGTAACATATTTAAATTTAGTGTCTTATTACACATTATTGCTAGAGCTGTAGATCCATTGACGGATGCTATCAAAACCACAAACATCTTATTTCACCACTTATTTCTGAGCTGTTCAGGCAATTATGTAAGTACTGGATTGCTTCCAGAATAGGATGGAATGGCTGAGGGTGGAGGGGTGCACAATTCAAATATAATCGGAATAGTTTTAGCTTGATCTTGATAATGATTTTATTACATAAGCCAACAGCCACTCAGCCATTGTTAAGTTTCATGCTGATGCACAAACCACATGTGGAGTTTCAATGGTTTTTTCATTCATCTTCCTAGTGTCCTTATATGACTTCAGCAAAACCAACATGAGTGGGACAAGTCTCCCTTGATTTTACATCCATGAAGATTGCTAGGAACAGTTTTGTGTTCTTTCTCTCAAAGGCCTAACCGCTGGTCTGTGATATAGGATCAGTCATGAGTTGCTTCCTACCACCGTTATACACTCAGCACCAGTGTAACTGGCAAAGTGAAAATGCCCTTGACTGGATAATTAAAATTCTTTTGTGTGTTTTTTCAAAAGATACATGGAAGTGGAAGGTAAATTCTTATTCTCGAAGACAACGTACATAATTTTCTTTCTTAAAGTCCTCATGTTGTTGTACATTTTCTGCTCCAAAAAGTTACTTAGCAAGCCTCTTCAGTTAATGGTACTTCTGTGTCATCGCTCTTTATATAACATTTGTTGTAGAGAACCACAGTGCTCTCATGACATAGTGCTCTTGGGTTAAAATCAGCAACTGATTGACAGGGGTAGTTTGCTATCTAATTTGTCAAGAAAGAGCAGTGAAGAATAAAATTATACCTATCATTTCTGTTGTTTTGAGAGTATTTACCTGATATACTCTTAAGGGAGTCCTTTCAGGAGCAGTTTATTTTCAAACAAATGTACATTTGTTTTTCTTATTTTTATTAAAATTTGAATTAAATATTATATATCATAATGACATAACTGATAAAAACCACAAAGATAACACATCAATTTTAAGTTTTTAAGTATTCTCACTCCGTGTGTAATTTGCAATCATTTTGCAAGCACCATTTATAGTCCACGAATATCATTTAATATTTGAAATGTCTTATTGTAGTGACACATCACACACATTCACACCCACTTTCAGATAAGATCAAGTCACTGATATTTTAGCCAAGAGTTTGGAAACTTAGTGGAATCAAGGTGGCCACACTGAGTGAGAAGAGAGGTGGCGTGTCATGGGTCCCCATACTCCCAGAGTGCCAAACCCTGGCACACTGCTGCTGTGATGCTGATCAAGGAAGTGACTTGCTGGCTAGGAGAAGCTCGGTTTTCACTGTACTATCATCCTCATCCAGGAACTCACAAACATCTACATGCTTCCATTAAAGAAATGCATACAGTCACTTGGTTCTCCTGTTTCCTAAAACAACCTCAACCTTAGCAAAGACATCTTCACTTTAAATTAGAAACTCAAGTCAAAGTAGTGGCCAAGAATCTTTCAAAAAATATCTCAGCTTTCAAGTGTTCCACAAAGTCCATTTTCTTAAAAAATTTTTTCATAAAAGGTTTTCATGTTATTTCCTGAACTTTTTAATTTGTCTTTTCAGTATTAGTAATGATGTAAGAGTTGGATTGAATAATTAAGATCTTACTATGTTTCAAGAAATATGAGCTTTGTTTTTACCATCATTTCATCATCTCAGCAATCCAAAAGGCAGGTTTTATTCACACCAAACAAAAAAAGAAAGGGAAACTTAGAAAAATTAAGAAGATCTCAGGTTTTAGGCATACAGAAAATTTATGTTCTGTACTTGCCATGTGGCATCAAAGTGTATTTTATCATCTCTATAATATTGGATATTTATGTTTGGTCTCTTTTTTTTTTTCCAATATCTCACAATCAACCTTTAAAATTTTACACGTAGAAGAAACGCTTGTTTCTTTTAAGATTTATTCCTAGGTACTTGCCTTTATATGCTATTTCCAATTGTATTTTCTTCTTAGTTACATTTTCTAATGCTTTGTTGTTTTATTAAATTGCAACTGATGTTTGCAGATTAATATTGCAGGGTTTTTTTTCCTGCTTTTCAGTTAGAAATTATTTAATTTTTTATTCTTGTTTTACTAGACTGGCTTCAACAATGGCAAATGCTTGCAGCAGTATGCCTGTCTTGTTTTGGATTTTAAGGAATGCTTTTTACCCAGCTAAGCTGGTGTTTAGACTGTTTTCTAATAGATATAATTTGCCAGGATAAGATAGCTATCTTTTATTCCCAATGTACTTATATTTTTTATTTTAAATTCGTAATGAGTTCTATACATTTTTTCTACGTCTATTGAGAGGCTCAAATTAATTTTGTATTTTAACATTTTATCGTCATAACTTGTCATTATGTGTTATATTATTTCATTCTCAGTAAATAGTCTAATTTATCCTTTATTATCTTTTGTAAAGTTGCATTTTCTTTGCTAATATTTCATTGAGGATTTAAAAATACTTATTAATAAATTAAATGTATTTGTAAAATTTTTCTGTTTCATTGCCCTTATCAAAGCAATGCTGACATCATAGAAGGTGTTCTGGGAAGTAAGATTTTTTTTTTCCTATTGTCCAGAAGAGTTTAATAAGATTGAGGTGATTTGTTGCTTGAAGCTAGTAACATATCTTTGTGGAAATATTTAAAATTCTTTGATATATTTGTTGTTTTATTTCTTTTTAAATAAGCTATAGGATTATTTAGGCATTTCTAGTTTCCCCAAGCCAGAAAGACTGGTCTTTCCCCTGGTGCCACTGCTGCCATCTGGCATTTGCCAGCCAACTGCATGTAGCCCCAAGCTAAAAGCTGCAAAGAAAATAAAAACAAACAAACTAAAAAACCAGGAAGTAGTTGTCTTCTCCTCTGGGCATACATCCCCCACCAGCCTCCCTGATCTGCTTGCTTTTTATTGGTATTATATACAGGTTTTATACCTGTTTTCTGCAGGGATTGATCCAGTAGCGCCTTTATTGTTAGAATCTATCATTGCTTGAAACACTGGCTCCTAACTCTGTTTTCCATTTCACTGATTTGCATCTTCTATATATTATATACTTCTTTCTCCCTTTGTTTGCTATTGTTCTTTTTCTAACTCTCACTAACTCATTTTTAACCTTTCATATTTTCAGGTGTAATTATATAGGTATAAAACTTTATGGGGAGCATCATAGTAGCTTCACTGTGCAAGATTGTCCCCATAGTTTTCATTTGTTTTTAAAAAATTTTCAGTACTAAGTATTAAAAAAAATCATCTATGATTTTTCTTTGACCAGTATATTACTTAGAAACATATTTTAAAATTTACAATAATATGAATATTTTTATATTTGTGATTTTCTTATTAACTTCTAACTCGGCACATTTTATGATATTTAATCTTTAAAATTCTATTCTTTAGAACTAAATCTATTTTATTTCTTATTCTAACTCTGTATGCTCTATATGATATCTATTCCACAAAATTGGGACGGATTTGCTTAGAGCCATTATATGACAATTTTTGTAAATGTTCCATTTTAAATCTCATTTTAAAAGTTGAAGGTATACAACGTGTTGTACGTGTACATATTGCAAAATGATTACCAGTGCAGTATTTCATGTTTGATTGAAAAGAGTTGATATTCTCCAAGTGTTGGATACATACAAAATTCCCTATATATCCATTCATTAGGTTAAACTTTTTGTTTTTGATATTCAGTTCCTCTCTACCTTTGTTACATTTTTGTCTGATAGTGTTCTCAGTGTTTGAAAGAGCTATGTTAAAATATCATACTGATAGTGATTTGTCACTTTCTCATAGTAAGCCACTCAGTTTTTCTTTGTATACTCTTGATGCACACATGTTCACAATTGCTAATTCCTTTTGGTGAAGTAAATCTGTTAACACTTTGTTATGATTCGCTTCATTCAAAAAGACATTTGCTGCAATGTAGTCCATGTATCTGCTACTAATTTAGCCGTGCCAGCTTTCTTTTGCTTAGACTTGGTAAGATAGAGTTCCTCTGACATTTTACTTGTAGACTTTTAATTTTTGTTTTATGTGTGTATCTTAACACAGAATATCCCTTGATTATTTTAAATCAATTTGACAATCTTTTAAATTGGAATAGGCAGTTTTTCATGTTTGTTAGATTACTGAAATATTTAGCGCTATTTTAACAACTTTGTATTTTACTCTCCTCCTTTTTCTATATTTCCTTTTCTTTTTTGCCTTTAATAAACTTTTGCTTTTAGATAAGTTCTGTATGTACAGAAAAATTCCAAATGTCCCTTATCTCCCACATCCAGTTTCCCCTAATATTAATATCTTACATGTGTAGGGTACATGTGTCACAGTATTAATGAACCAGTATTAATATATTATTATCTGATCTCTGAATATTATTATTCAGATTTCTCAGTTTTACCTTTTTTCCTTTTTTTTGTTCTGGGGTTCTATCCAGGGTAACATATGACATTGTCTCCTTAGGCTCCTCCTGACTGGGACAGTTTCTTAGATTTTGTTTGTATCCGATGAACTTGACAGTGTTAAGGAGAGTTTGTCAGACATTTTGGAGGTGTCCTTCCCCTCGGGTTTATCTGGTGCTTTTCTGGTAACTAGGCTGGGCTGTGGCCTCTGCGGAGGAAGACCACAGGGGTAAAGTGCCGTCTCCATCACCACCACATGTAGAGGGAACACGCCATCAACATGGCTTAAAACTGTTGACGTTGGCCTGACCTCCTGGCTGAAGTAGTGTTCGTCAGCTTTCTCTACTGCGGAGTTACACTTTTTACCCATTTCCGTACTGTCCTCTTTGGGAGGAAGTTATTATGTGAGGCCTGTACTTGAGGAGTAGGAAGTTATGTTCCCTCTATATTTCTGTTTAATATAATTCTACCTTAACAATAACAGCAACAAAATGGGATGTCAGTATTTTCCTCCTATCAGGACAAGAAATTTAGGACATGCTGAGGTCCCTTGGTCTCATTCAGGCTACCACACATAATGGTGATCCAGAATTTCTTTTGGTGTTAGTTGTTTATTTGCTTTCCTGTTTAAATATATTCAGTATTTTTCTGAGACAAAATAGTAGTTGGAATATTTACTTACAAATTTTAAATGACATTATCTAATCTTGAAATACTAGTCAGCAAGTTATCCTTTTTCAGGATAAATTATGTGAAAACATGGAACTTATAGGATGCTTAGGAACTGAGAGTTGCTATATGCTACTTCTAAGCTATATATCTTAGAGCCAACAGGTCAGCAATCTCAATCAATTACTTTTTCACAGTCTATTGGTTTATTTTATGTTTTCCATTCTGGAGATGTAGCAGTGGTCTGTTTCCAGAAATAATGGATGTATTATTCTTCTTTTGGCATATACACAATGCATACATTATGGAGATAAAAATATATATCTAGTTTCCATTTGTTCCCATTTTGTTTTCTTTTGCTTTTATTGTTAAAGTACAAGCAGTAGCTGAACATGGTTTTTTGTTTTGCTTTATTACAGTTTTTTGCTTGTGTTTAAATTAAATATATCATATATTCATTGCTGTTAGAGAGCTTTTTATTTTGCTTAGTTGTCCAAAATATAAATGTCTTAGAAATCGAGATTTATGAAGAGGTATAGATTATCTTTTTTCGAAGAAAATAGGTTTTTCTTCTCTATTCTGTATCTACACTTTAACTTGATTTAAATGGGTTTTTGAAGGCCTTGCTTGTAAACAGAAAAAAAAATTGTCACACTTACACATTAGGGCAATACTACAGGTATTAAACTGCCAGTCCAACATGTCTATACACATGCGAGCTTTCTGCCCTAAAGATGTATTATTTCAAAGTACATTAAAAATAGAAATGGCTAACAGAAATATTTTAATTAGTACCATTGCCATCGGGGAACTCACCATAAAAAATATTTCATACATAAATTTAGATAATATAGACAGAGTAAAATATTTTCACTAATCATATAAAATCAGATCCTCTTTTATTTTCAATATTGTGTATCGAATACTAGAATTACCACTTAGTATAAAACATTTTTCTAGAGAGTTGGTAAACAGGGTTATCTGAAGAGTTTATTTATAATTTTCTAGGAAATGATCATACAAAATAGGATCACTTTCTTCCCCATTTTGTGAGTCAGTAGCTCACAGACTGTTAGCCACTGTGATGAAGAATAGCATTAGTAGATACAGGTAAAGAAAAAAAACGAATACCCAGTAGAGGTCAGGAACCAGTGGGAGAATGCAAACACCATGTTAAGATGAACTGAACATCTCTGAGAAACTCTAGCAGAAACTGAAACCACAAAAAACAAAGATAAACTAAAAAGAATGATTACATATGAATTTATAAGATTTAGGTCTATAGCAAAATTTTCCTTTTTTTACTTTTGCTCCAATTTTCCCTCTCTTTTCTCTCTCTTTCCCTCACTCTCTCCTCTCTCTGTTTCTGCCAACCATTGAAATCAATATTTTTTTATGCATTTACCATTTAATACAACAATTTACTAAGGCAGGTAGTATTTTTGTGCCCATTATCCAGGCAATAATTTGAGGCATCAAAAGGATGAGTAACTTGCCCAAGTTCATAGAGCTAGTAACAGATAGAGCTAGACTTAAGAACCACCAGTACATATATTGCCTCAATAATGCATACAAACATTTTGGGCAATGCAGTCAACAAATGTTGTTTATTGAGTGTCACCTCTGTGACCAGTACTGTGCTTAAAATGATTTATAAAAGAATAGATCAAACTGATACATGATATAAAAATATTTGTACTGATACAAAGGAATTAATGAGTATATAAACATTGATTGCCTGTAGTTGTTGGTAAAGTTTTTATTATAGTTTCTGATCACATAAGGCTTTTATCTCAGGCCAGTTTCCATGCTGCTGCTATAAGCTGAATAGGTAGTATAGCGTAGTGGGAAAGTGGACAGATTTGGGGGCCAAGCATCTGGGTTCAGATCTTAGGCATGCCACTTACTAGTCAGGTAATTTCGAATGAGTTTCTTAACTTCTCTATGGCTCAGGATCTTTATTAACAAAATGGGAAAAATAATCTTTCATAGAGTTTATGAATTTAGTGAGCTAAAGCATTTAAAGTATCTAGAACCGTGTTTGATGCATAGCAAACATTATGTTATGCACTGTTACTATGGTTATTATGCCATTTCTTTTTTTATTGAATAAATTTGACATGTAACATTGTAAAAGTTTAAGATATATAACATGTTACTTTGATACATTTATATAGCAATATTTATCACTGTACATAATTACAGTAGTCCCCACCATCCACTTTATCCATAGGTTCGAAGAACCCAGTGGTTGCCTGAAACTGTGGAGAATACTGAACCCTATCTAGTCTATGTTTTTTCCTATACATACATACCTATGATAAGGTTGAATTTATAAATTAGGCACAGTAAAATATTAACAATAATAATAAAATAGAACAGTTATAACAATATACTATATTAAAAGTTATGTGAATGTAGTCTCTCTCTCAAAATATCTTATTGTACTGTACTCACCCTTCTTGTGATGATGTGATGGCTAAAAATCACAAAATAAAATGCCTATGTGATGAGAGGAAGTGAGGTGAAAGACGGAGGCTTTGTGGCGTTGCGTTAGGCTGCTGTAGACCTTCTGATGATATGTCCGAAGGAGGATCGTCTGCTTTGGGTGATCCTGGATCATTGAGCGATGATGATGTTGATGGCTGGAGGTCAGAATGATGTTGATAGTTGGGGATCCTGGGCAGATGGAGTGGGATGGCATGAGATTTCATCACCCTACTCAGAATGGTGTGCAGTTTAAAGCTTATGAGTTGTTTATTTCTGGAATTTTCCATTTAGTATTTTTGGACTGCAATTGACTGTGGGTAACTGAAACTGGGGAAAGTGAAGCTGCAGATAAGAGGAGGACTACTGTATAGCACAATGTTATTGTCTGTATTCATTATACAGTGCATTAGATCTCTATGGCTTATTTACTACTTATTACAGGTCTGTACCTTAAATACCATCAGTCTTATCCCCACCTTCCACCAATGCCCTGGTAAAGGCCATTTTACTGTTTTGTTTTTTTTTTTTAACAGATTTGACTTTTTTTAGATTCCTCATATAAGCGATATCATACAGTACTTGTCTTTACCTGTAAGATAGTAGAAAAATACATAACTGAGATGAAGTAGCTAAGTAAATTGTACATTCAGGTATATTGTCATTTTTCACGAGCAACAGTAATGACACCTTTGACACAATTTCATTACCCAAACTTAATCTTTCAAGTAAATAAAATTGCATACTAAGGGTTTATCCCAAATGTGTCCATATATTAGTTACATTGTCTTTCATGGCATAATTTATTTTTTTGTTTAAATCTTCAGTTGCTAAAGTTTAACTTAACTTCATGTTCATGATTCTTCTGAATGTTGAACTGAGATAAAGGAACTTCCAGTTATTTAAAACTCATTTTTTAAAAGTCAAACTCATAAGGAGTCTTGAAATTTGGGAGATGAGAAGCAGTTATGCTATTACAGTTTCAAGAACTCTGAAGGCCAGGGTGAGAAATGACTGCTGATAGTCATCCTCAGCTCTGGGTCCTTATAACAAACTTCAGAGCAACAGAAAAATTTTGCTTAATGAATCTGTGAAGGAGATTGACACATAGAAATTTGATTAAGAGAGAGATAAAGTTACAGTCAAATACCTACATAGGACTTTCAGGCATTTTTTTCTGTGACTCTTGTTTTTGTTTGTGAACTTTGTGCCTCAATCAGTTAGGTAAATCTGAACCACTATGATTTCTCACTCCACAGGTACCTAGATTTGACCTCAGAATAATAGTTGAGCGTTTCTTATGTGTTCCTGATTTTGGTTTTTGTTTGAAAATCTGTTTCTGATCTGTTACTGGATTGAAGATTGACTCAAGTATTTATTTCTACTTTCTCCTAATTTGAATCAAATTGTGTCTCACCCCAGCTTCGCAGACAGATCCTGACTCCTGATTGCTCTTAGTATGTGATGATTTATTACTTTAAATTAATTTTAACTGATTTAATCCCCCAAATTAGTTTGAATCAACTAAGTTTGAATTTATAATATGCCATAAGGAAAATATTTACAATATTAAACTGTTTTCTCAATTTTAAGATACAAAATTATCTGACAATTTTAGCATGGGATAATAGGGTGGTTTATCATAAATAGGGCAGTAGAATGATTTGTGATTTTTGCATTTATTCTCAAAAAGTGCATATTTACTTTTAAACTGCATTATGTATGTTTGACTAATGTAGTGGAATACTTTTTGGGGGATTCAAGTCTGAAATAAAGACGTAAGTTGTAAACATTTTAAGTACAATTTCATATCTTGAAATTAAAAAATAAGGCCAAATTAGATTATTCTAAGGTTGTATAGATGGTGTGATTATTTCCCTCAGATGTACTGAGAACATTGAAAGTACCCAGTAATCGACCTCACTAGATCTCACCTCCCCCCACACCCAAGCATCCATTCAACATGCACATGGCTACAAAGTGATCTGTTGACTTGTTTTTAGTTTTGGTTTAATTACAAGATGAGTACAGTAATGGTATTCCCGTATTGGAGAAACCACCACCGCAAACAATAATACAATGATAGCATGGACAAAATGTTTATTTCTTCTTACTGTTTGAAAGATATTTTTTGATGAAATTTGGCTTATCTAAATTTCTAGTTTCATATTTCACCATCAAAATCTTTCTAAGTAACCAGTTCTCCAGCAAATGTGTCTGTGTACTGAGAACACACTGCACTTCACTGTACACATATTTAAAATTCATTCTGTAAACTTGAAATGCACTTATCTCTACTTCTTAAAATTGTATTCAGTATTTCAGAACCCACTCCAGTGTTATATCTATGTTTAGGAAGGAAATTTTAAATGCAAAACTTCCTGAATATTTGTTTTTCTTAATATGAAATATTCCCACTACAAACAAAGGGAAATATTACACAAACTGGAGCAAAATTATTTTGAAAGCTTTATGAACCAGTAAGAGAAGAAAAGGGGTTAACCAATTTCCTTAAGCAAAAAGGGAGTTGGGAGACATAGCCATAGAATCTTCCCTCCTGGCAGCACCTGGCTGTACTGGCATAACTGCCAGCTGCTTGGGTTTCATCCCAGAGCAGAGCAGAGACCTCAGGCCAAAACAAGGTGGGAGGTGAACAGTAACAAATCTTTATAAATACAGAACACTTTTAAAATGTATTTCCAGGGTAAGGTGGACTGATTAATGCAGTCATTGGTCAAGGAGAGAGAATGAAGCTTCTATAATTCTGGATAGAAAAAAATGCAAAATAAGAATGTTCACACTCCTGTTATAGTGTATAAAATAGAAACTGTCTTGTCAATAAATTGTCATAAAATTGGTCTCAGGTGCTCTGAATTGCCTTGGGCAAATCAATGTAAAACAAATCCTTGAGTTAATACTGAGAGTGAGAAGGCAACAGGGTTCACCAACACACAAAAACTCTCCTTGAGGCGATGTCAAAATGAAAAATAAAATCTAGCAAAACACACTAGAAATATAAATTTTATGAGTGAAACATAGCAAATACCAAAAACATGGGAAATAGGCCCCTATGTATTTAGATACTAGATAAAAAATAAGTATGTTTAAATTGATAAAATGTTCAAATACAGATTAAATTTCTAAAAAGAACACAACAGTTAAAAATAATGAGCAGCTTTGAAAATGAACAATTGTTTATTGGAAGAGAAAAAATATACAATCATGGAAGTTAAAATTTTCATTTGTTAAACATCAGACTGAATGCAGCAAAACCCTGAATTATGAAATACAAGAACTAAGGAAATTATCCAAGAATGACAAATAGAGTGAAAAAAGTGATAAAGGAATTTGAAAATGAAGGACAAATCTTTTTAAAATGTGAAATGGTTTAAAAATTACCTATTTAAGAAGAGACCAAGAAATAAAGAAAGTGATAAAATCATATTTAAGAAATATGAGATCTGATAAAGTTAAATGGCTTTACATGAAGTAAAATGTGGTATAATTGAAAAGAGACATGGATAAATCTAAAATTGCAGTTGTAAATTTAAATGCTCTCTCTTAAAAAAGGTAGAAGATTTCAACAACACTATCAAAAGCATCACCTGATAGTCAGTTATAGGACAGTCTTCTTTCTCAATAAAACAAGATTACTCATTCTTTTCAAGTACTCATGAAATACTCATTAAGATAGACCATATGGCATATCATATAGATTATATAAATTCTTAATAAATTGAAAAATAGTTAAATGTAAAAATATTTTTTCTCTATGGATAACAGTATGGAGGTTCCTTAAAAAACTAAAAATAAAACTACCATACGACCCAGCAATTCCCCTCCTGGGTATATATCTGGAGAAAACTCTAATTCAAAAAGATGCGTCCACCCCAATGTTCATTGCAGCACTATTTACAATAGCCAAGACATGGAAGCAACCTAAATGTCCGTCAACAGATAAATGGATAAAGAAGTTGTGGTGTGTGTGTGTGTGTGTGTGTGTGTGTGTGTGTGTATATATATATATATATACACACACACACACACACACACACGAATACTACTCAGCCATAAAAAACGAATGAAATAATGCTATTTGCAACAACATGGATAGACCTAGAGATATCATACCAAGTGAAGTAAGTCAGACAGAGAAAGACAAATATCATATGATATCGCTTATATGTGGAATGTAAAATGTGACACAAATGAACTTATTTACAAAACAGAAACAGACTCACAGACGTAGAAGACAAACCTATGGTTACCAAAGGGGAAAGGGGGTGGGGGAGGGATAAATTAGGAGTTTGGGATTAGCAGATACAAACTACTATATATAAAATAGATAAACACCAAGGTCCTACTCTATAGCACAGGGAACTACATTCAATATCTTGTAATAACCTATAATAGAAAAGATTCTGAAAAAGAATGTATACATACGTATGTATGTATAACTGAATCACTTTGCTGTACACCTGACACATTGTAAATCAACTATACTTCAATTAAAAATTTACTAAAAATATTTTCTCTCATCATAACAGAATTAAACTGAAAGCAAATAACAGGAAAATATCTACAAATATTAGAAAATTAAAAAGAAGGTAAGAAAAATCAAAATATTTTGAAATGAATGAAACTGAATACTCAATACATCAACATATGATGGTGTAGCTAAATACGTGTTTTGAAGGATATATGTAGCATCAAATTACTACATTAGAAAAGAAGAAAATGTAAAAGTCTATACAAAATTTATTCAAAACAGATTATAGAATGGAGAAATTATTTATGACATTTGGTTAGGCAAAGACAAAAAAGCATGAATCAGAAAAAAACATGTAATTTAGAATTCATCAAAATTAAAATTTCTCTTCAAGAGTCACCAATAAGAAAAGAATAAGGGAAAACACACATATCTGAAACATATCTGACAAAGGACTTGTGTCCAGAGTATGTAATAAATGTTTACAACTGAGTAATAGGCCAGCGTCACAGCAATAAATCAATAAAATGATTGAACACATACTTCACTAAATGAGCTATATAGAAATCTAATAGACATGTGAAACAATGTTCATAATTTTATTCAGTAGGGAAATTCAAATTTAATTCTCAATAAGATACTACTAACACTGACTAGAGTGACTAAAATTAAGATGGATCAGCAATTTTAAGTGTTAGCTAGTATGTGGAGAAGATTTGAGAATATTTTTCTTGCAACTTTTTGCTAGCCTATTGCAAATAATAGCAATCATTTTTCCTACACGTTGATAAACATATCTTGAAATAGGAAGTAATCTCTTGATTTTGGATATATTTCTTGCAGTTGTGTTTTTGTGTGTGTGTGTGTAAAATGTGAACTGAAATGTGATTTTTTACCTTATTGTTTAGAAATGGATAGTTTCTTAATATCATGTATTAAGCAGGAACTACCCCACTTTTTCACTGAATGTGAGAAAGAAAGGGAAACAGTTTTGTACACTTTTTGGATTTGGAAAAATAGTCTACGCAAAGGAAATTAACTATTGTTTCGTGTTAATAGAGACCGCTGATTGCACTGGGCGGCTTGTTCTTGACCTTCCTCCTTGACATACTACTTTGGAAAGCATTCAAGGGTTACTCTATGTAGATCATTAAACTTCAGGGATTTTTGGATAGTAAAATGTCTTTATAATGTGACTTGAATATTATTCACAATATTGAAAGTTAAATGTGTTGTGTGGGGTGTTCTTTGTGGTTATTGCAACCTTGCCTTCTGTTGAGCAAAATTTCTTATTACCTCCTGAATACTACTAGTTTCCTTTGTTTTGAGTTTTTTACTTAAAAATATCACTATATGTCTTAGTATGTCAGTTCGAATATAAGTGCTTTGTTTCTAAGTGCAGGATAAATGGCTACAGCGTAATAATTTCACTTGTTTTATATTCGGCTTTTTCATATATATGTGAAATCATCAATTATTTTATTTCAACTAATTATTTCAGTCAAACAAATAGATAAACTGATATGTAGGATATGAAATGATTTACATTCAGTCAGGAGTGTGGCCATTATGTGTGGACATGACAGTTCTCTACGTATCTTCGGGATAATTCATGTGAGGTTAGAATTTTTATACATTGTCTTCTGGATAATTCATGTGAGGTTAAAATTTTTATACATTATCTTCTGGATAATCCATGTGATGTTAGAATTTCGAAGTGTAATCGAGCTGTTACAAGTCAATTTTGAGTATCATGAGAAATATTCAAAAGCAGTAAATAGTTTTGTCCTCATAATAAACGTTTAAAACATTACTCTCAGAGGTTAAATCCCTGTCTGTTGCCTATTTACCTGAGATTTCAGGGGCTGTGCAGTCTCATTAAGTAAAATCCAATTATCTGTGTAGAGGAGAAACAAAAATTTCTTACCTCTCTGCCAAAAATGTTATTGATCAGAAGATTACCTGTGGCAAATAACCTGTGTAAGGTGAGAGATAGTTACTGATACTCATGAAGATAGACATCTATCTTTTTTGCTATTGAGCTGCATGAGCTGCTTGTAAATTTTGGAGATTCTTTCTCAGTTGCTTCATTTGCAAATATTTTCTCCCATTCTGAGGGTTGTCTTTTGGTCTTGTTTATGGTTTCCTTTGCTGTGCAAAAGCTTTTAAGTTTCATAAGGTCCCATTTGTTTATTTTTATTTCCATTTCTCTAGGAGCTGGGTCAAAAAGGATCTTGCTGTGATTTATGTCATCGAGTGTTCTGTCTATGTTTTCCTCTAAGAGTTTGATAGTGTCTGCCCTTACACTTAGGTCTTTGATCCATTTTGAGTTTATTTTTGTGTATGGTGTTAGGGAGTGTTCTAATTTCATACTTTTACATGTACCTGTCCAGTTTTCCCAGCACCACTTATTGAAGAGGCTGTCTTTTCTCCACTGTATATTCTTGCCTCCTTTATCAAAGGTAAGGTGACCATATATGTGTGGGTTTATCTCTGGGCTTTCTATCCTGTACCGTTGATCTATATTTCTGTTTTTGTGCCAGTACCATACTGTCTTGATTACTGTAGCTTTGTAGTATAGTCTGAAGTCAGGGAGCCTGATTCCTCCAGCTCCATTTTTTGTTCTCAAGATTGCTTTGGCTATTCGGGGTCTTTTGTGTTTCCATGCAAATTGTGAAATTTTTTGTTCTAGTTCTGTGAAAAATGCCAGTGGTAGTTTGATAGGGATTGCATTGAATCTGTAGGTTGCTTTGGGTATTAGAGTCATTTTCACAATGTTGATTCTTCCAATCCAAGAACATGGTATATCTCTCCATCTATTTGTATCATCTTTAATTTCTTTCATCATTGTCTTATAATTTTCTGCATACAGGTCTTTTGTCTCCTTATGTAGGTTTATTCCTAGATATTTTATTCTTTTTGTTACAGTGGTAAATGGGAGTGTTTTCTTAATTTCACTTTCAGATTTTTCATCATTACTGTATAGGAATGCCAGGGATTTCTGTGCATTAATTTTGTATCCTGATACTTTACCAAATTCATTGATTAGCTCTAGGAGTTTTCTGGTAGCATCTTTAGGATTCTCTATGTATAGTATCATATCATCTGCAAATAGTGACAGCTTTACTTCTTCTTTTCCGATTTGGATTCCTTTTATTTCTTTCTCTTCTCTGATTGCTGTGGCTAAAACTTCCAAAACAATGTTGAATAATAGTGGTGAGAGTGGGCAACCTTGTCTTGTTCCTGATCTTAGTGGAAATGGCTTCAGTTTTTCCCCATTGAGGAGGATGTTGGCTGTGGGTTTGTCATATATGGCCTTTATTATTTTGAGGCAAGTTCCCTCTATGCCTACTTTCTGCAGGGTTTTTATCATAAATGGGTGTTGAATTTTGTTGAAAGCTTGCTCTGCATCTATTGAGATGATCATATGGTTTTTCTCCTTCAATTTGTTAATATGGTGTATCACATTGATTGATTTGCGTATATTGAAGAATCCTTGCATTCCTGGGATAAACCCCATTTGATCATGGTGTATGATCCTTTTAATGTGCTGTTGGATTCTGTTTGCTAGTATTTTGTTGAGGATTTTTGCATCTATGTTCATCAGTGATATTGCCCTGTAGTTCTCTTGCTTTGTGACATCTTTGGTTTTGGTATCAGGGTGATGGTGGCCTCGTAGAATGAGTTTGAGAGTGTTCCTCCCTCTGCAATATTTTGGAAGAGTTTGAGAAGGATAGGTGTTAGCTCTTCTCTAAATGTTTGATAGAATTCGCCTGTGAAGCCATCTGGTCCTGGGCTTTTGTTTGTTGGAAGATTTTTAATCACAGTTTCCATTTCAGTGCTTGTGATTGGTCTGTTCATATTTTCTATTTCTTCCTGGTTCAGTCTCGGCAGGTTGTGCATTTCTTAAGAATTTGTCCATTTCTTCCAGGTTGTCCATTTTATTGGCATAGAGTTGCTTGTAGTAATCTCTCATGATCCTTTGTATTTCTGCAGTGTCAGTTGTTACTTCTCCTTTTTCATTTCTAATTCTATTGATTTGAGTCTTCTCCCTTTTTTTCTTAATGAGTCTGGCTAATGGTTTATCAATTTTCTTTATCTTCTCAAAGAACCAGCTTTTAGTTTTGTTGATCTTAGCTATTGTTTCCTGCATTTCTTTATCCTTTATTTCTGATCTGATCTTTATGATTTCTTTCCTTCTGCCAACTTTGGGGTTTTTTTGTTCTTCTTTCTCTAATTGCTTTAGGTGCAAGGTTAAGTTGTTTATTTGAGATGTTTCCTGTTTCTTAAGGTCAGATTGTATTGCTATAAACTTCCTTCTTAGAACTGCTTTTGCTGCATCCCATAGGTTTTGGGTTGTCATGTCTCCATTGTCATTTGTTTTGAGGTATTTTTTGATTTCCTCTTTGATTTCTTCAGTGATCTCTTGTTATTAAATAGTATATTGTTTAGCCTCCATGTGTTTGTATTTTTTACAGATCTTTTCCTGTAATTGATATCTAGTCTCATAGCGTTGTGGTCGGAAAAGATACTTGATACGATTTCAATTTTCTTAAATTTACCAAGGCTTGATTTGTGACCCAAGATATGATCTATCCTGGAGAGTGTTCCATGAGCACTTGAGAAAAATGTGTATTCTGTTGTTTTTGGATGGAATGTCCTATAAATATCAATTAAGTCCATCTTGTTTAATGTATCATTTAAAGCTTGTGTTTCCTTATTTATTTTCATTTTGGATGATCTGTCCATTGGTGAAAGTGGGGTGTTAAAGTCCCCTACTATGATTGTGTTACTGTCAATTTCCCCTTTTATGGCTGTTAGTATTTGCCTATGTATTGAGGTGCTCCTATGTTGGGTGCATAAATATTTACAATTGTTATATATTCTTCTTGGATTGATCCCTTGATTATTATGTAGTGTCCTTCTTTGTCTCTTATAATAGTCTTTATTTTTAAAGTCTATTTTGTCTGATATGAGAATTGCTACTCCAGCTTTCTTTTGATTTCCATTTGCATGGAATATCTTTTTCCATCCCCTCACTTTCAGTCTGTATGTGTCCCTAGGTCTGAAGTGGGTCTCTTGTAGACAGCATATATACGGGTCTTGTTTTTGTATCCATTCAGCCAGTCTGTGCCTTTTGGTGAGAGTATTTAATCCATTTACATTTAAGGTAATTATCGATATGTATGTTCCTATTCCAATTTTCTTATTTGTTTTGGGTTTGTTATTGTAGGTGTTTTCCTTCTCTTGTGTTTCTTGCCTAGAGAAGTTCCTTTAGCATTTGTTGTAAAGCTGGTTTTGTGGTGCTGAACTCTCTCAGCTTTTGCTTGTCTGTAAAGGTTTTAATTTCTCCATCAACTCTGAAAGAAATCCTTGCTGGGTAGAGTAATCTTGGTTGTAGGTTTTTCTCCTTCATCACTTTAAATATGTCCTGCCGCTCCCTTCTGGCTTGCAGAGTTTCTGCTGAAAGATCAGCTGTTAACCTTATGGGGATTCCCTTGTGTGTTATTTGTTGTTTTTCCCTTGCTGCTTTTAATATGTTTTCTTTGTATTTAGTTTTTGATAGTTTGATTAATACGTGTCTTGGCGTGTTTCTCCTTGGATTTATCCTGTATGGAACTCTCTGTTCTTCCTGGTCTTGATTAACTATTTCCTTTCCCATATTAGGAAGTTTTCAACTATAATCTCTTCAAATATTTTCTCAGTCCCTTTCTTTTTCTCTTCTTCTTCTGGGACCCCTATAATTCGAATGTTGGTGCATTTAATGTTGTCCCAGAGGTCTCTGAGACTGTCCTCAGCTCTTTTCATTCTTTTTTCTTTATTCTGCTCTGCATTAATTATTTCCACTATTTTATCTTCCAGGTCACTTATCCGTTTTTCTGCCTCAGTTTTTCTGCTATTGATTCCTCCTAGAGTATTTTTAATTTCATTTATTGTGTTGCTCATTGTTGCTTGTTTCCTCTTTAGTTCTTCTAGGTCCTTGTTAAATGTTTCTTGCATTTTCTCTATTCTATTTCCAAGATTTTGGATCATCTTTACTATCATTATTATTAATTCCTTTTCAGATAGATGGCCTATTTTCTCTTCATTTGTTAGGTCTGGTGGGTTTTTACCTTGCCCCTTCATCTGCTGTGTGTTTTTCTGTCTTCTCATTTTGCTTATCTTACTGTGTTTGGGGTCTCATTTTTGCAGGCTGAAGGTTCGTAGTTCCCTTGTTTTTGGTGTCTGTCCCCAGTGGCTAAGGTTGGTTCATTGGGTTGTGTAGGCTTCCCGGTGGAGGGGACTGGTGCCTGTGTTCTGGTGGATGAGGCTGGATCTTGTCTTTCTGGTGGGCAGGTCCACGTCTGGTGGTGTGTTTTGGGGTGTCTGTGGCCTTATTACGATTTTAGGCAGCCTCTCTGCTAATGGATGGGGCTGTGTTCCTGTCTTGCTAGTTGTTTGGCATAGGGTGTCCAGCACTGTAGCTTGCTGGTCGTTGAGTGAAGCTGGATCTTGGTGTTGAGATGGAGACCTCTGGGAGATTTTCGCCATTTGATATTACGTGGAGCTGGGAGGTCTCTTGTGGACCAGTGTTCTGAAGTTGGCTCTCCCTCCTCAGAGGCACAGCACTGATTCCTGGCTAGAGCACCAAGAGCCTTTCATCCACATGGCTCAGAATAAAAGGGAGAAAAAATAGAAAGAAAGAAAGAAAGAGGCTAAAAAAAAAATAAAATAAAGTAAGATAAAATAAAGTTATTAAAATAAAAAATAATTATTAAGAAAAAAATTTTTTTAAGTAAAAAGAAAAAAAAAAACGGACGGACAGAACGCTAGGACAAATGGTGAAAGCAAAGCTATACAGACAAAATCTCACACAAAAGCATACACATACACACTCACAAAAAGAGGAAAAGGGGAAAAAATAATATATCTTGTTCCCAAAGTCCACCTCCTCAATTTGGGATGATTCATTATCTATTCAGGTATTCCACAGATGCAGGGTACATCAAGTTGATTGTGTTGTTTAATCCGCTGCTCCTGAGGCTGCTGGGAGAAATTTCCCTTTCTCTTCTCTGTTCGCACAGCTCCCGGGGTTCAGCTTTGGATTTGGATCTGCCTCTGCGTGTAGGTCACCTGAGGGCGTCCGTTCCCTTTTGGGAGGTCTGAAGTCTGCTTCCTGCGTTCAGTGGGTGTTCTATAGGAGCAGTTCCACATGTAGATGTATTTCTGATGTATCTGTGGGGAGGAAGGTGATCTCCGTGTCTTACTCTTCTGCCATCTTCCTGAAGTCTCTGTTTTACTTTTATCTTATGCCTTTAAACTTAAGGAGTGAATCTGTACCCTGATGACTGCTTTATCTTCTACAAAAGAAAAAACATAAGATATTATATGTTTCTCATATAGAAGAAATGTACAGAAATATATAATATTTAGAATCCTTAAGTTAAATTTTAAATGAATAGAAAATTTCAGACTAAGGTTTATAGAGCACTTTAGTAGATACATTTTCAATAAATATGCATGTTTTGACATATAATTTATGAATATGAGTATTTCATTTTTCATTTTTTCAACAGATAATTACGTAGTGACGATATATATATAGTACATCTTTAGGCTAGTGGTTCTCCGAGTGTTATCCAGAGATCTTTGCCGGTTCCCGAACTATTTAGGGGGTTTGCAATGTGAAAATAACTTCTGTCATCTTTATCATGACATTATTTTCCAATAACTTATTTTGAAATTTCTAAATTGTCCTTGTGCCTACATAGAAAAATCTGAAGTAAAATTTATTCATTTATTTTGTAAAATTATTTATAAAAGATGGACACAAAATTTAAATTTTTACCTATGTTATCTTGGGATTTAATGTCTTATTATTTTAAAATGTTTATAATTGTTTCGTGTACTTGAGAATTGATTGGTGGCTAAAAGTACAGATTAGAAAACTTGACTTCCTCAATTCACAGGAGCACTGTCTGTTACTAAAGATGCTGAGAAAAGAAGGAACTGACCTGTCAGAATATTCTTTGACTAATATAAAGACACTCTATTCCTTTTCTTAAATTTAATTTTATTTATTTTTTTATACAGCAGGTTCTTTTTAGTTATCCATTTTATACATATTAATGTATATATGTCAATCCCAATCTCCCAATTCATCACACCACCACCCCTCCACCCCCCGCCACTTTCCCCCCTTGGTGTCCATACGTTTGTTCTCTACATCTGTGTCTCTATTTTGCCCTGTTAAGTGGTTCATCTGTACCATTTTTCTAGGTTCCACATATATGCGTTAATATACGATATTTGTTTTTTTCTTTCTGACTTACTTCACTCTGTATGACGGTTTCTAGAGCCATCCATGTCTCTACAAATGACCCAGTTTCGTTCCTTTTTATAGCTGAGTAATATTCCATTGTATATATGTATCACATCTTCTTTATCCATTCGTCTGTCGAAGGGCGTTAAGGTTGCTTCCATGACCTGGCTATTGTAAATAGTGCTGCAATGAAAATTGGGGTGCATGTGTGTTTTTGAATTATGGTTTTCTCAGGGTATATGCCCAGTACTGGGATTGCTGTGTCATAAGAAAATTAATCTTTGTCATAGATTAGTTGACATCAGGTGCGTGGGTTTATCTCTGGGCTTTCTATCCTGTTCCATTGATCTATATTTCTGTTTTTGTGCCAGTACTATATTGTCTTGATTACTGTAGGTTTGTAGTATAGTCTGAAGTCAGGGAGTCTGATTCCTCCAGCTCCATTTTTTTCCCTCAAGACTGCTTTGGGTATTTGGGATCTCTTGTGTCTCCATACAAATTTTAAGATTTTTTGTTTTAGTTGTGTAAAAAATGCCATTGGTAAATTGATAGGGATTTCATTGACTCTGTAGATTGAATTGGGTAGTATAGTCATTTTCACAATATTGATTCTTCCAATCCAAGAACATGGTATATCTCTCCATCTGTTTGTATCATCTTTAATTTCTTTCATCAGTGTCTTATAGTTTTCTGCATACAGGTCTTTTGTCTCCTTAGGTAGGTTTATTCCTAGGTATTTTATTCTTTTTGTTGCAGTGGTAAATGAGAGTGTTTCCTTAATTTCTCTTTCAGATTTTTCCTCATTAGTGTATAGGAATGCAAGAGATTTCTGTGCATTAATTTTGTATCCTGCTACTTTACCAAGTTCATTGATTAGCTCTAGTAGTTTTCTGGTGGCATCTTTAGGATTCTCTAAGTATAATATCATGTCATCTGCAAACAGTGACAGTTTTACTTCTTCTTTTCCAATTTGTATTCCTTTTATTTCTTTTTCTTCTCTGATTGCTGTGGCTAGGACTTCCAAAACTATGTTGAATAGTAGTGGCGAGAGTGGACATCCTTGTCTTGTTCCTGATCTTAGAGGAAATTCTTTCAGTTTTTCACCATTGAGAATGATGTTTGCTGTGGGTTTGTCGTATATGGCTTTTATTATGTTGAGGTAGGTTCCCTCTATGCCTACTTTCTGGAGAGTTTTTATCATAATTAGCTGTTGAATTTTGTGAAAAGCTTTTTCTGCATCTATTGAGATGATTGTATGGTTTTTATTCTTCAGTTTGTTAATATGGTGTATCACATTGATTGATTTGCATATATTGAAGAATCCTTGCATCCCTGGGATAAATCCCACTTGATCATGGTGTCTGATCCTTTTAATGTGTTCTGTTTGCTAGTATTTTGTTGAGGATTTTTGCATCTGTATTCATGAGTGATTCTGGTCTCTAATTTTCTTTTTTTGTAGTTTCTTTGTCTGGTTTTGGTATCAGGGTGATGGTGGCTTCATAGAATGAGTTTGAGAGTGTTCCTTCCTCTGCAATTTTTTGGAAGAGTTTGAGAAGGATGGGTGTTAGCTCTTCTCTAAATGTTTGATAGAATTCACCTGTGAAGACATCTGGTCCTGGACTTCTGTTTGTTGGAAGATTTTTAATCACAGTTTCAATTTAATTACTGTGATTGGTCTGTTCATATTTTCTATTTCTTCCTGGTTCAGTCTCGGCAGGTTGTACCTTTCTAAGAATTTGTCCATTTCTTTCAGGTTGTCCAAATTATTGGCATAGAAATGCTTGTAGTAGTCTCTTGGGATGCTTTGTATTGCTGCGGTGTCTGTTGTAAATTCTCCTTTTTCACTTCTAATTTTATTGATTTGAGTCCTCTCCCTCTTTTTCTTGATGAGTCTTCTAATAGTTTATCAATTTAGTTTATCTTCTCAAAGAACCAGTTTTAGTTTTATTGATCTTTGCTATTGTTTTCTTTGTTTCTATTTCATTTATTTCTTCTCTGATCTTTATGATTTCTTTCCTTCTACTAACTTTGGGTTTTGTTTTTTCTTCTTTCTCTAATTCCTAGGTGTAAGGTTAGATTGTTTATTTGAGATTTTTCTTGTTTCTTGAGGTAGGCTTGTACTGCTATAAACTTCCCTCTTAGAGCTGCTTTTGCTGCATCCCATAGGTTTTGGGTCATCGTGCTTTCATTGTAATTTGTCTCTAGGTATTTTTTGATTTCCTCTTTGATTTCTTCAGGCATCTTTTGGTTATTTAGTAACATATTGTTTAGCCTCCATGTTTTTGTTTTTTTTACGTTTTTTCCTTGTAATTGATTTGTAATCTCATAGCCTTGTGGTCAGGAAAGATGCTTGGTATGATTTCAATTTTCTTAAATTTACTGAGGCTTAATTTGTGACCCAGGATGTGATCTATCCTAGAGAATGTTCCATGTGTATTTGAGAAGAAAGTGTAATCTGCTGTTTTTGGTTGGAATGTCCTGTACATATCAATTAAATCTATCTGGTCTATTGTGTCATTTAAAGCTTGTGTTTCCATATTAATTTTCTGTTTGGATGATCTGTCCATTGGTATAAGTGAGGTGTTCAAGTTCCCCACTGTTGTGTTACTGTCAATTTCCTCTTTTATAGCTGTTAGCAGTTGCCTTATATATTGTGGTGCTCCTATGTTGGGTGCTTATATATTTATAATTGTTATATCTTCTTGGATTGATCCCTTGATCATTATATAGTGTCCTTCCTTCCTTGTCTCTTATAACATTTTTTAAGTCTATTTTTTCTGATATGAGTATTGCTACTCCAGCTTACTTTTGATTTCCATTTGCATGGAATATCTTTTTCCATCCCCTCACTTTCAGTCTGTATGTGTCCCTAGGTCTAAAGTGGGTCTCTTGTAGACAGCATGTATATGGGTCTTGTTTTTGTATCCATTCAGCAAGCCTGTGTCTTTTGGTTGGAGCATTTAATCCATTCACATTTAAGGTAATTATCGATATGTATGTTCCTATGACCATTTTCTTAATTGTTTTAGGTTTGTTTTTGTAGGTCCTTTTCTTCTCTTGTGTTTCCCACTTAGAGAAGTTCCTTTAGCATTTGTTGTAGAGCTGGTTTGGTGGTGCTGTATTCTCTTAGCTTTTGCTTGTATATAAAGCTTTTGATTTCTCCGTCAAATCTGAATGAGATCCTTGCTGGTTAGAGTAATCTTGGTTGTTGGTTCTTTCCTTTCATCACTTTAAATATATCATGCAACTCCCTTCTGGCTTGTAGAGTTTCTGCTGAGAAATCAGCTGTTAACCTTATGGGAGTTACCTTGTATTTTATTTGTCATTTTCCCCTTGTTGCTTTCAGTAATTTTTCATTGTCTTTAATTTTTGTCAATTTGATTACTATGTGTCTCGGCGTGTTTCTCCTTGGGTTTATCCTGCCTGGGACTCTCTGCCCTTCCTGGACTTGGGTGGCTATTTCCTTTCCCATGTTAAGGAAGTTTTCAACTATAATCTCTTCAAATATTTTCTTGGGTCCTTTCTCTCTCTCTTCTCCTTCTGGGACCCCTATAATGCGAATGTTGTTGCATTTAATGTTGTTCCAGAGGTCTCTTAGGCTGTCTTCATTTCTTTTCGTTCTTTTTACTTTGTTCTGCAGCAGGGATTCCACCATTCTGTGTTCCAGGTCACTTATCCGTTCTTCTGTCTCAGTTACTCTGTTATTGATTCCTTCTAGTGTATCTTTCATTTCAGTCATTGTATTGTTCATCTCTGTTTGTTTGTTCGTTAGTTCTTCTAGGTGTTTGTTCTTTTATTCTTCTAGGTCTTTGTTAAACATTTCTTGCATCTTCTTGATCTTTGCCTCCATTCTTTTTCCGAGTTCCTGGATCATCTTCACTATCATTATTCTGAATTCTTTTTCTGGAAGGTTGCCTATCTCCACTTCATTTAATTGTTTTTTGGGGTTTTATCGTGTTCCTTCATCTGGTACATAGCCCTCTGCCTTTTCATCTTGTCTCTTTTTCTGTGAATGTGGTTTTTGTTCCACGGGCTGCAGGATTATAGTTTTTCTTGCTTCTGCTGTCTGCTCTCTGGTGGGTGAAGCCTCATGTAAGTGGCTTGTCAGGACACTCCATTCTTTGGAATCAATTCTGAATACATGAGGCAGATTTTTTTTGTAATAAATTTATTTATTTTTTGGCTATGTTGGGTCTTCGTTGTTGTGCGGGCTTTCTCTAGTTGCGGTGAGCAGGGGCTACTCTTTGTTGCAGTGCACATGCTTCTCATTGCAGTGGCTTCTCTTGTTGCACAGCATGGGCTGTAGGCATGTGGGCTTCAGTAGCTGTGCCTCATGGGCTCTAGAGCGCAGGCTCAGTAGTTGTGGCACACGGGCTTATTTTCTCTGCGGCATGTGAGCTCTTTCCGGACCAGGGCTCAAACCCATATCTCTTGCATTGGCAGGCAGATTCTTAACCACTCTGCTACCAGGGAAGTCCCAAGGCAGTTTTAAATAAGGAAATCAACTGTGATGAAAATTACCTCTTACTCAGCTTTAGAGAGTTAATAACGTAGTGTCTTGTGTATTATGCAAAAGAACATGTTTGAATAATATATTGCCACTTTAATTTCTGGGTCGTTTTGAGACAAATCTATTCAAGGCTTACATAAAAATTAGTATTTTAAATATAAACATGATGAGCTATTTAAAAAAAAAATTAGTTTGAAAACAGTTTTTCAAACTAAGAATGAAAAAGCCACTGGAACATCTTACAAGTTATCTTGTGTTGTCTGGAGAAGCACATAGAATGACTGAGACATTGCCTTGCACAGATGACATTGCTGAATGTCTGCTGGATGAAAAGACAGTAAGTAAAACCAGGTGTCTTCTACTTTCTAATGATATTGTAACTCATAGAATTAAACTCTTCTACAAATGTGAAGACTGACGCTAGAGCCAATCCACAGATTTGTACCTTTGTCTTATGAAGGAATAAATCTGCAGATGTGGAAGGACTTACTGCTCTATTTCCACTCATTATTTCCACTCAATTAGTATTAATGCCAATTAATAAATGAAAAAATATATTTTATAAGAATTCTTCAAAATAAATACAAATGAAAATTTTGCATTTATTGCATCCCATAGGTTATCCTGGAATAGCTGTGTTGATCTTTGCATTGATGGTGCAAAAGTCATGGTGGGTAAAACTGCTGGAAGTTTGGCATGAATCAGGGCTGTGGTACCAGACTATACAGAGTCAATACGTTCCTTATATGAACATCCAGAAAACAAAAAACGAAACAGAAAGTAAAATAAGAGAAAGAACAATGGAAAAAGCTAGTTTTTACAAAGAATGTGTTTGATGAATCATAAATAATATTATTAAATCTTGACCCATGAATACATATCTTTTTATATTCTCTGTGATAAAATGGGATATAAACAGAATGAACTTCTGCAGCTGACCAAAGTAGGATGGGTATCTTAAGGAAGGGTTTATGTGTGATTATTTTGTTAGGAGATGAACTAACTACTTGATCCATGGAATACCATTCCTCCTTCAAAGAACAATGTCCAAAAACTATGGTTTTCTAAACTTGCCTATTTGGCAGACATCTTCTCAAAAGTGAACAATATGACACTGTACTTCAAGAAAAAGAAAAAGATTAAAGTATATGTTGCCAATAATGTGCATTTTAAAGACAAAATTGAAAATTGGGAAAAACATTTATCTTTGTAGTGACCTTGACAGCTTCCTAACACTTAAAGACTTTTCTGATAAAATTGAGGTTGGTATTAGCAAATGCGATTGTTTTTCATATTGCATAATGATAAACTGTGTCAGCAAAGTGGATGCTCTTCATAATTCAGTGAATCAATAATTTCTGAAAGACCAATGCACAGTGTTACAAAATCATGCATGGGTAAAAGTTTGAGATACACTGACAGTTCTAAATGTAACATAGTAAGAAAAGTTTTTCAAAATGATTTTAGCTTCCACGTTGTGACTAACTTTTTAAGAACTACTACTTACTGAGTTTTGCTGTGCCTTCAAAGAATATTGACAATTATCTATAAAGGCTGTTAGAGACTCTTCCCTTTTCTCATATGTCCACATGAGTACAGATTCTCTCTATATACTTCAACCAAAATAATGTGTAAGAGCAGATTGAAATCAGAAACAGATGTGTGAAAACAACTATTTTTTTTTTATTTAGCCCCGCATTAAGATATTTGCAAAATGTAAAACAAGGCCACTCCTCTCACTATTTCATTGGTTTTGTAAAATATAGTATCTTTCATAAAAAATTGTTATTTGTTTTAGCAAGAAGTAGGTTTATTGTTATTTTGAATGAAATAATAGATCTTTTAAAAATGTCTTTTTTAATTTCAAATAACATAATTACCTCTGTGTGTGTGTAATCTACAAAAACAGAAACATTGTGAGGTCCTCAGTACAATTTGTGAGCATAATCAAGGCCTGAGATTAAAGCAAAATGTAAGAACCATAGCCCCAGCCCATGGGCTATATCAGTGAATGAAATAGAAACCCTTGTCCTCATGGAGCTACCTGTGTTCTTCTGGGTTTATTATTTATCCTCTGTTTCAGATTTCTGATTCTTTCTAGAGCATTTTGAAACTAAAATGAGAAATGGGAAAAAAGTAATTACAAATCATTACATTCCTTTTGTCATACTTCTTGACTTTTTAAAAACATTTATTTAAATCCTATTTTTTTAAAAGATTTTTTTTTTGATGTGGACCATTTTTAAAGTCTTTATTGAATTTGTTACAATATTGTGTCTGTTTTATATTTTGGTTTCTTGGCCGCGAGGCATGTGGGATCTTAGCTCCCTGACCAGGGATCAAACCCGTAGTCCCTGCGTTGGAAGGCAAAGTCTTAACCACTGGACCATCAGGGAAGTCCCTCATTCCTATTTTTAACCATTTTGAGGTCATCTGCAGTTATATTTCCTGAATTACTATGTAAAACTCTTCCAACTACTATCACCATTCTTATTAATATGATAATATTTTCAGTTTGCCAGCTTATAAAATTTTTAGCATATCCTTATTTTCCTACTTTTGAGAACACATTTAAAAGTAAATTGTTTTTCCTATTCAACTAAATTATTGCATTTTATTTCAAAAATTTTTTTTGCATAAGTGTTAGTGATGCATGTTCATTTAGTCTAGAGATTTTATTTACACAGTGGACAAATTAATTTGTGAGAGTAGGTTTTTGGCAAAAAATTGTAGCAAAAGTTAATTCTACTAAGCATCATTATAAATGTTTATAATTATTATTTATCAGCAACACTGGTAAATTTGCTTAGCTTTTTCTAAGTTTATGGTGTAAATAAACATTAGTTCTACTACACATCACCATGAAGTACAGAATATTAGAAAGAATCTCAAAGCCAAACAAAATCAGAAAATTTTGTATGTTCATGTCTTGAATTTATCTATGCTATTACTTAACATTGTACTGTTAGTGAATTTTTTATTTCTTAACTGCGTGCAATTTTTTGTTGCATTCACATATTTAAAATCCAGTTAATGAATGCATTATTTGCCTACTGAGAGAATAGTTCTGACTTCATCATTTTTGCTTTTCTTCTGAAAATAGATAGCACCTTTATTTGTTAACAAATTGAGAATCCTGTGTCCTTTCATGCTTTTTTAAATGCTATACTCTGAACCCATGCAGAGAAGATAATTCTGAAAAGTTGTGGAGCAATAAAAGAATGTGAGAATACCTAAATTATATCAGAAGCAAGATTTTTTTAAAGGTGAGGTTTGGGAGGGTATGTCATTAATTTCTTTTAAAAGTAGAAAAAAGGACAGAGATCTTTTCATTGTGAAAAATGTTTTTAAACATTCAGTTAAGATTTGATTAATTATCTGAATAAATGTGTAGAATCAAGGATGTGGGTAATATTTGAAAGGATGTTACTTTTTTTTGAGAGGCTTGAAACAGACTGTCTCTGACATTATGATTTCATATATTTCTCTTTTGTAAATTAATTTGAATACCCAGGTGTTTCATACAGTTTTTTTGGGATTTTTTTTGAATATATTTGGAAGAATTCTAAGAAAATCCCCAATGACCCACACCATTTTATAATCCTCACCCAAGGGGCATGGGTAGGACCTGTTCCTGTCTTCTAACTAGTATACATCACACAGGTGAGTTCTTTGCAAATGTAATTAAAGTCCCTAATCAGTCGACTTTAAGTTAATAAAAAAGAAATTATCCCAGTGGTCCTGACTGATGAGGTGAGCCCTTCAACAAAGAGTCTAGAGGTGAAAAAAATCTTTCTTAGTTTATCCTGGAAGAAATGAGTCATCATATATTCTACAACTTCAAGGGAATAAATCTACTCAAACCACATAAGCTTGGAAGAGAACTTTAAATTTCAGATAAGATCCACACCTGGCTAACATCTTGGTTGCAGTTCTGTGAGGCTTTTAGCAGAGGATTCAGCTAGGCTGTGCCCAAACCTCCTGATCCATCGAAATGTGAGAAAATACTGAAAGTTGTTTTAAGCCACTGAGTTAGTGATAATTTATTACAGAACAAATAAAAACTAATACACTGAGTGTTCAAGTATTTGAGGTAGAATATAACCAGGTTTATTAATTCTTCACTTCCTAGGCTGGGTAGCTTATGACAGGGAAGAGATTTTGTAGAGTTGGCTAAATGAGAATAGCTGGATACTCTGAGTGAGAAGGTTGAGTTGGTTCTACTGACAGATATTTGGGTATATGTATGCTAAAGAAAGAATATTTGAAAAAAAAAATCTCACAACAGGGCCAAGGAATAAAGCTTTATGTATCAAGATAATTATATATAGTTCAAAATTTCTATATATGATGGGCAACTATCATTCAGGAGAGGGTTTATGTGAGTCTCAGTTGATAATAAGTGGAAGATCAAATATAAGGTCCAAAGGTATATAGAGTAATCAATATTTTGCAAAACTGGAAATTGGTCTCATACGGTATTCTGATTATTCTTAGAAAAATGTGAAAGTAAAATAGCCTTTTAAACTCTAAGATTCCCCCCCACCATGATCTCAAGTTTTAGATATGTATGCATTACAAAAATTGTTAAAGGAAGTTCTTTGGACAAAAGGAAAATGACACCAGTTGGAAATTTAGAAATACAGAAAATAATGTAGAACGCTAGAGGTGGTAAATATGTGTAAAATACATTAATTAAAAAAATTTCTTTATGATAATTGAATCAGTTTTGTATTCTTGGAATTAATCCCGTTTGGTTGTGGTGGATAACTGTTTATACATTGCTGGATTTTATTTGCAAATATATTTTTGAAAATTTTTACATCTAGGTTCATGAAGATATTAGTCTGTAGTTTCCTTTCTTGTAACTCTTTATCTAGTTTTGGTATGAAGATAATGCTGGCCTCGTAGAATGAGTGAAGAAGTATTCGTTCTGCTTTTATTTTCTGAAAGATTGTCATAAATAGTTATCATTTATTCTTTAAATGTTTGGTAGAATTCAGCAGTGTAACCATATGGGCCTGGTGCTTTCTTTTCTGGAAGGTTATTAATTGTTGATTCAATTTCTTTAATACAAAAAACCCTACTCAGGTTATCTTTTTCCTTAAGTGGGTTTTAATAGTTTGTGTCTTTTCAGGAATTGGACCATTTCATCTGTTATCAAATTTGTGGGCACAGAGTTTGTTATCCTTTTAATGTTTGTGGGGCCAGGCATGATGACAACTTCTTTGTTTCTGACATCAATAACTTTTATCCTCTCTCTTTCTTCTCTTAGTTTGTCTGGCTAGAGTTCTGTCAATTTTATTATCCTTTTTATGGAACTAACTTCTGTTTTCTTGACTTTTTTTTCTGTTATTTTACTGTTTTCAGTTTATTGATTTCTGCTTTAATTTTTTTCTTCATTTGCTTTGGACTTAAGTTGCACTTTTTCTAGTTTCCTGAAGTTTTAGCTTAGATTTGTAATTTTAGATCTTCTTTTCTATGATATGCATTCAATGATATAAATTGCCTGTAAGCACTGTTTTCACTGCACCCCACACATTTTCATAAGTTGAATTTTCATTTTTACTAATTCAATATATTTTAATATATTTTGAGAATTCTTTTTAGTCCATATGTTATTTAGGAGTATGTTATTTAATCTCCAAGTGTTTGAGGATTTTCCGGCTATCTTTCTGTTATTTATTATTAGTTTAATTCTGTTGTGGTTTGAGAAGATACTTTAAATAAATTTCTAACTTTTAATTTTGTTTGGGTGTGTTTGATGGCCCAGTGTGGACTATATTGGTAAATGTTCCATCTGACCTTGAGAAGAATGTGTTGGAATGTGCTGTTGTTGGATAAAGTATTCTATAAATGTTAATTATATTGGTTGATTAATAGTGGTATTCGTGTCACTTGTATCTTTACTGATTTTCTGACTGCTTGATCTGTCAATGACTGTAAGGGGAATAATAAATTTTCAACTGTAACAATATATTCATCTCTTTCTCCTTGAGGTTTTATCATTTTTTGCCTCATGTATCTTTGATCTGAAGTGTGCTTTGTCTGAAATTAATATAACTAGTCCAGTTTCTTTTGATTAGTGTCAACGTGGTATATCTTTGTCCATTTCTTTACTTTTAACCTGAGTCTTTATATTTAAAGTGGATTTATTGTAGTCAACATATAACAGGGTCTTGTTTGTATATTTGTTTTTTAATCTACTCTGATAATGTGTCATTTAACTGGTATTATTTAGACTATTCTAATTTAAAATTATTTTTGATATAGTTGGATTAATATCTAGTGTGATTTTTAAAAATTTAATTGTATAATGCACATTAGGTAAAATTTAACATCTTAACCATTTTAAGTGTATAGTTTAGTAGTGTTATATATATTCACTTTATTGTGCAGTCTCCAGAACTTTTTAATCTTGCAAAACTGGAACTCCCTATCCATTAAACAATAACTAACCATTTCCCCACTCCCTGGCAACCACCATTCCCCTTTCTATTTCTATGAAACTGACTACTCTAGATATCGCATATAAGTGAAATCATACAGTACTTATCTTTTTGTGACTGACTTATTTCACCTAGTAGAATTTTCTCAAGGTTCATCCATTTTGCAGCATTTGTCAGAATTTCCTTCCTATTGAAGGCTAAATAATATTCCACTGTATGTATATACCGCATTTTTTTGTTTATTCATTTATCCATGGAAGTACACTTGGGTTCCTTGTACCTCTTGACTGTTGTGAATAATGCTTTTATGAATACAGGTGCACAAATACCTCTTTGAGACCCTGTTTTGGGTTCTTTTGGATATATACCCAGAAGTGGAATTTGTGGATCATGTGATAATTCTATGTTTAATTTTTTGAGGAACTGCCGTACTATTTCACATAATGGCTTCACCATTTTACATTCCCACAAAGAGTACAGAGGGGTTCCAATTTCTCCACATCCTCACTAATAATTGTTAGTTTTCTGGTGTTTTGATAGCAGCCATACTAGTAGGTATGAGGTGGTATTTTGTAGTTTTGATCATAGTATTTCTGTAATGATCAGTGATGATGATCATCTGTTAATATGTTTGGTGACCATTTGTATATCTTCTTTGGAGAAATGTCTATTCAAGTCCTTTGCCCATTTCTGAATTGGTTTGTTTTTTTTGTTGTTGCATTTTAGGATTTCTCTATATATTCTGGATATTGATTCTTTGTCAAATATGTGATTTAAAAATATTTTCTCCCATTCTGTGGGCTCCCATTTTATTTTATTTATAGTGCCCTTTGATGCATTTTAATTTTGAAGTTCAATTAGTTTGTTTTTTCTTTTGTTACCTGTGCCTTTGGTGTTACATTCAAGAAATTATTGCAAAACCTGAAGTCCCAAAGCTTTTTCCTTACGTCTTCTTTTATAGTTTTACATCTTATATTTAGGTCTTTGATCCATTTTGAGTTAGTTTTTGTATCTAGTATAAGGTAAGGGTCCAACCTCATTCTTTTACATGTGGATATCTAGTATTCCTGGCATCATTTGTTGAAGGGTTTATACTGTGTTTTTAACTATTTTCACTTCATTTGTATTGGGGTGGCCCAAAAGTTCGTTCAGGGGTTTCCATAAGATGGTATGGAAAACTCCGAATGAACTTTTTGGCTAACCCAGTATTTGTTCTTTCCTCCTCTATCTTTTACTGTCTCCTCTGGTTTAATTGAGTACTTCATAAAATAACCATTTTATGTCCTTCCTTAGCATATCATTTATACTTACTTTAAAAGTTTGTTAGAAGTTGCCCTAGAGTTTGCAATATATATATTTAACTAATAATAACTCATCTTCAAATAAGCTGTTTTTCTTCAAGTGTAGTGCAGGTATCTTATAACAGTTTTCCCAGTAGCTCGCTCCCTCCCCTTTGGCATTACAGTCATTCATTTTACTTAAGCAGTTGTCTTTTTGATTCATAATAATTCTGAACTTTGTTTTAAACATTTCTTTAAGGACAGATCTGCTGATCACCGATTCCTTCTGTCTTACTTTTTCACTAAGATTAACCATAGGGAATTGAAATGAGGTCTTCCCTATGATAGATATCCTCCTACCAATTCCCACTCTTCTTTTATAAAATATCGTTTGTATGACTTATTTAATTGTATAACTGCATAAGGAAGTAATGATGGATTTTGGAGTGCAAAAAAATTAATTTATCATAGAAAAAAAATCCCAGAGTTTCAAGCTGAAAATCCCTGGAGAATACCTGTAAAGAAATACTGTCCTATTAATTTATTATATTATCTCAAATAAAGAATTTGATGCCATGGGATTAGAGCACTAACAAGGCCTTTGGAGTCAAAGCATCTTTATCTCCAAAAGCTTTTGCCTGTCAGTGCAGAACAAATGAAATAAAATGATACAGAATCAAACAAAAGGAGGAAAAAAAAGCTTTCTTTCTAGCCTGGGAAATGAACTGCTATTGGACCTATTCTCAAATGCCTATGTTTTAGAATAATCAAAAGGTAAAATAAAAAATAAAAAAATTTTAGCAGTGAATAAATGTATACTAAAAACACAACATAAAGAAATGAAACTGGTTCAGAAGAAAAAGAAGTTGAATAAATTAGTATAGTTACAGTAAAATAGAGTTAAAATAATACAAACCAAGGCCTTAAAATGGGAAAAGAATGCTAAATACACTCCAAGGAAGAGAAAAGTGAATTTTATTCAAAAGTGCATGTAGAAGATGTTAAAAAAAAGTTAAATAAGTCACCAGATATTTTGTTCCTATTTAATCTCTTAATACCAAAAGTCAACAAATACAAAAATGAAGATAATTATGGAAAAAAAATCCAAATTTTTAAAGGTTTAATAATGATAAGACAAAAACACAAAATTAAAGATACTTTTAAGAAATAAGACAGGTTAAAATGTATGCTTTAAGAAAAAAATTATACTGTAGAATAATTAAAATGTTATCAGCTCAGATTGTTACTGGAAAGATGAAGGGTGGAGATAATTAACCACAGACAGCAGTTCAAAATGTAAAAGTGGGTAAACTGAGATAGAGACAAAAATCAGAAGTTAATAACCCACAGGCCCTCATGCTCATTGTCTTCAGTAGGTTGGAATTTACTACAATAAGATCCTCAGGACAGGATTCTTCAGTGAAAAGCCAAGAAAAGTGAGCACTGGTACTGGAAAGCTTGCTATATCTGCTTAACCAGAGCTCTTCCACACTCTGAGGCTTCAAGGAAATCGTGAGATTGTATAAGCCTATGGAGTATTTGGTTATCACATATTCCAGACAACCTGTTCCTTAATCAGTGCAGCGTGCATATAGTTAGTGGTATTAGATTTCCATTTGTGTTCAAATTTAATGTAATTTTTATTTAAATAGAGAAAATAGAAAAGAAAAAGAAAAAAATATTAACAGCTTGTGCTTAAAATGATTTGTAAGAACCAGGAAAAATATGTTCAGAAAAAGGTGACAATTAATACGCCATTTCTAATTAAATTGATTTTCTTCAGAGAAACATTTCACAGATTGACAAATATATTTTTAAAAAATGAAGGAAGTTATTTATAGCTAACTCTTTCCTTCCAGTGTATTCCCCGTTGGTCCTATTAGAACACCAGGGTCTTGTTTAGTGAACTGTTAAGGTTCGTGCATTAAATGGCCATGATGCCAAAGAGTTAATGCCCCTCCAGAAGTGCTGACTTCTTCCCAATGATCAGTGATTGCTCTGAAGAAGTTTAGCTGAATGTGGTTGCAATTATAAGCTAAATGATTCTTAGGAATAACTCTTCCATGACAAATAACTATTCCCATCTCTCTCCCCCAGCACGTTATGAACCTCCCAACTTCAGTGTGATTTCTCTACTAGTTCATCCATGAGAGAATGAAGAGACAGATTGGACCCTTTAATAGCCTTTCCTTACTGGCCTTATTGCTAATGAGGGGATGTGGGATGAATCATTGGAGAAGACTTTTGATCCTTGCATCGCTGTTTTCTGACCTCTTACTTGAATGATTTGTGAGGTTAGTCTCTGTTGAAATATGTAGTAGTTGTTGAAGAGAGTACGGTTTACATACTTGGAGTGACTAGGTGAGTCCAATGTGGGTCCAGGACAAGGTCTTTGGAGTCAAAGCATCTTTATCTCCAAAAGCTTTTGCCTGTCAGTGCACCTGTCATTAAGTTATTCATTCACTGAGCAGTTTTCTGTTCCTTTCTCAAATTGACAATTGCTCTATGCCGTCATGAAGCACACATTTCCATAGTAAAAGATGGAAAATGCTTTTAGTTTTCTCAATAAAAGTTGTCCCTCCAGCTGCTGGGATTTGTGAGAAGTATCTGTTAGAAATTATGGCAAAGAGTATAAGAATGTAAGTTTCTGGCCTTCTCTTTTTCATTTCCTTATACCTACATCAATTTGACCAATAGTAGGTTAAGCATAAGATAATATTTCATCAACATTACCATGTACAATATTGTATTAAAATACATCTGTCTCAACAAAAAATGTTATAATTTTTTAATATTGTTTAGCAAATATTCATCTAGATTCTTTAAAATGTTTTATTTTTCTCACACCAACATGCCTAAATTATATCAGCTCTGGTCTTTTTTTTTTTTTTTTTAATGTTACTGTAATTAAAAATGCTCTTTTTATTCGATGATTTTTGTGTTTCTAAAACAGTTATGGAAAAGAAAATAATTTTTAAAATAAGATACTTCTACAGTCATAAAATCCCCAATGCTATTTTTGGATTGGTGTGAATGGTCAATTGTAAGATTCTTCCTTCTTTTCTTTCCACTCTAAATCAATATGTCCTCATTCCCAACATAGATAATTGTTACCTGCGATTACCATTTCTGATCTCACCCTGAATTTTTGTCTTCTGGAGCCACTTGTGCTTCTCTTCTTCTTTATTTATTGTATATTTCTTATTAAGTTTCTTTTCACAGAATATCACTTTCACCAGAGTATTCTTGCTGTTTCATTACCTCTGTCTAGTTTACCTTTTGCCTGGATAGCCTGGTCTTTTTTCTGTAACAGTGGAGATAATAGACAATCAGAATCATGATGAAACTTATTATGTACTTGAAAACTGTTTTAAAACTTCAAAAACACATAACATATGTAGAAGAATTGCCCAGAATATAAATGTACAGCTCTCAAATGGTAATCAAATAGTGAACACATCTGTGTGAGCACCACTGAGGTAAATGCACCAGAAGACACTCTGATGCTCTCAATTACTATCCTCCCTTTTCCCAAGCTGAACTTCTCATATCACAGTGTTTTACTTTTAAAAACTTTAAATGAACAGGAATGTTTAAAATGTGTTATTTAATGTCTTCTTTGACTCATTTTATTTGAGACTAATCTACAAACGTAACTTGTATGTTATAGTAGGTCATTCATTTCTATTACTATAAAATATTCCATTGCATGAATGTACTATAATTTATTTATGCATCCCACTATTGATAAATATCTGGGTTGTTTCCAGTTTTGAGCTGTTTTTAATAATGCTGCCATAAACCTCAAGTGTTTATCTATTGATGTACAAGTCCGTGCAGTTCTGTGACACACACACCAAGGAGCAAAATGGCTAAGCTATAAGGTATGCATTTGTTCAGCTATGGTAGATAGTGTCACAAAGTTTTCCAAAATGGTGGTGAACATTTATATCCCCACCAGCAGGATGTGAGAGTTCCTGTTGCTGTGTATTCTCATCAACACGTAGTGTTGTCACTTAAAAAAAATAAGTTTTTATTGATATATATCACATAGTAGGAAAACTGAAAATTTCAAGTGTCAGCATGGATAATATCAAGAGAGTATTAACTGTTAACAAAAGTATGAGGATTTTGGCTCCTGGTTAAAATCCTTTGCGTGATATTTCAGGCCAGACCATAGGCCATTACAAAGGTTTTACCCGGCAAGCCTCATGGGAGAAAGCTGCCCTCCCCACACCAGAGTGGGTGCAAAACCAGAGCCCTGTAGTCTCTGAAGGAAACTGCAATCCAAGGTCTCAGTGCCACCCCACCATCCCCCAGGCCATCCGTGCTCTTTGCATACTTGCATTCCTAGCCCAGATGCCTTGTTTCGAGGTCTTGTAACCTGGGCCCTTAAAGTTCTTCATAAGATGCCTCCTTATTGGGAGGGTTGAGAAAGAAAGGGAAATCTGAAGACACATTTCCCTACTCATGACTCAGTACCCAGTACTTTTCCATTACCAGCCCTTCCCCATCACACTCCCCCTAAACTCATAGCTCATAAATCTGCCAGAGACTTGTTTGGGGATCCCTCAACAGTGAGAGGAACCCCACATCTTCTGGATTCATCTGACCTATGACTGGTCAGACATTCCACAGGGGAAAATGAAACAGAGGGAATAGGTGCTTTCCCAGTTTGTTTAAGCTTTTGCTTATTATACTATCTCAGTAAGTGATTAAAGGTTTTAACTCTTTCATTTTTACCTTGTTGCCTTAATCAGCTACTATAACACCTAAAAAGTCAGCTCTCTCTCCAGCTCAGCTGAGCTGCTGACACAGTACTTTACCAGTAAGATACAGGGGTGTCTACATTTTAAAAATTGCATATGACTTAAATTAATCTTTAAATAAATCAGTTACATATTGAGCTCAATGCAAAGGTCTAGGAATACAAATATGGATAAGAATCTATCTGTGCTCTTAAGGAGAAACATAATAAACCATCCATCACATAGGAAACCTAGGCCTAGGCTAGCAGAATTAACCAAACACAACACACAGAGAAGCAGTGAAGAATTTTATAATGAAGGTTTAGATCTTGATATTTTGAATACAGGGCATCTAAGCTAGGCTTTGTAAAGGATAATGAAGATTTTACATATTATGTAGAACCTAACACATGCAAAAAAGGACACAAAAGTAGACAAACATAGCACATGCTGGAGATCAACAATTAATCCCAATGATGGTATTTTTATTGCATAGGTAAAGGGTGTGGGAAATGAGGTTAAAATGGAACATTAGGGATGGGATGATGGCAGGGCCTTAAACATTCTCATAAAGGAATTAGTTTATTTTCCTATAGACAACATCAAGTACAGAAATTGATGTTACCATTATTATTATTTTATTAATTTTTAGATAAGTAAATACCTAATATTTGTAGTTAAAGTTGTAGCATTCATTATAAATGATGAAACGTGCATCCTTTGGTTATTTATTTTGTTCAAATTGTATTAAAACAGACATTTTTCCATTATTATTGAAAAAAATATTTTGACTAATTTGTAAGTTAAATTGAGAACTTAAATACTATTAACAGGATTCTTTTAGAGGAAAACATTCTTTTGTATAAATATGAATTCCAAAGTATTTAGGGAACACACACCATATTAAAGCTTAAAACAGCAGTTTTACAAGATTTGAAATATTGTTGAGATGAATTCTATTTCAATACAGATCTTTGTTTTGGACACTGATTTTGCTCTGCAGGTGGGATTTTTCTTCTGCCTTGTGTTATAATTGTGTACGTATTTTATGTCTTACACTATATTCTTAAGCAAGTGATTGTGAGACTACCTATCAGTACTTTCCTTCTTTGTGTTTCTTTACGGAAGCTTCTGGTACAAGTCACAGATTTTGGAGATGTGTAGTAAGTAAAGGTTAGATGATAGGATAGTGTAGAACCAGAAAAACTGAACCATCAGTCAAGTCACTGATGGTGATCATTCTACCACCCCATGATTTTACACAGTCCTAAATGGTTTCATCTACAAATGAACTCTGTCATTCTTAGATAGTCAATGGGATAATTTTAATCCTCACTTGTGTTCAAGCTCCTTTCCACAAATATCTACTTAGATACATCTTCTTAACCAAGACATAATCAAATGCTGATTTCTGAATAGGAAGTGATATCAAATATCATCATCTCTTCTTATTTCTTGATACTTGATACCACTTGATTCCTCTGCAGATTCCAGTAACGGAGATTATGATTTCATTTTTGAAACATCCATTCCTCATTAATCATTCAATAAATATTTACTGTACACCATGTTCAAGGTAGCGCTCTATCTAGGTGTTGAGGAATAGAAGGAAAACAAGAAAAAAAGAGAAATTTCCTCATGAAGTTTATATGCTTGCGGAGCAGGTAGCATGCTTATTTACAGTCCATTTCTTTGAGTTCTTTCAAATAAACCTTACTAGGTTCAATCACTTAGCTTTGAAATGGATTATTTCACTTCATTAAGAAACACAGACATTGGGTCATCATTTATAAAAGGAATACTATCCTTAATTCATACATATACACATATGAATAGTTAAATTTTATTGCTGATACTATTGTTAGTCATATAGTGTGAATTTAATTGGAAGAATAATTTCAAAGCAGCAATTAAACATTAATTAACCTCTATCCTAAGCCAAGAATTACTTTAAAGAAATCTAAATAGGAAGTTTTTTCTGTATTTTTTTCCTACAGAATAAAAACATCTTCAAAATCACTTAGGTGAATCACTTTTCTGATGTAAAATCCTAGTGTATCTCATAAAGTACCAAGTAAGGGTGCTGACAGGTATGAAATTCACAGGTTATTTGGAGTTTGATGCTCAGAAAGTAATTGCATGCTTTGTGCATCGCACTGTAAATTGGGTTGGGCCTATCTGTGTAGATTCACAGAAAAAAATTAAAGTCTTGAAGGTAAACTCATCGTCCTCTTTCAACACCAAAAATATACCTTCCTTGAATCTGATATTCCTTAACATTCTCTTGCATGAATGTGTTGAAGTCAGATGAATCTTTAGGTTATTTATTTTGAACTATTAGATTCTAAGGTACTGATTCAAATTTCATTTTTTTAACCTTAATTTTTTTTTTTCATCAGAATGTTATTTTCCTAGGAAAATCTATGCATGCATTGCCCTATAGAATTTTTCTTAGAAGTTGAATGTTAAGTGCATATTTTTGAACTAGTAAAGCTGCTACTAAGAAAAGCATAGCACAGGATGTTTTTCCATTATAATAGAATGAAATTGATTTGAGGAAAAGTCAAGGTTTAAGGAAAGTATGATATTGTTGGAATGGTTGGTTTTATTATAATTTGAAAATGTAAAAAACCAAAAAAAGTACTTTATGCTGGTAAATGTGGTAGAGAGGGGCAGAAGACTCAAGCAAGATTGATAAAGGTTTTTATCTAGTAGAGAGGAATAGTAAGTGTATGACTCCTTTTTTGATGTTTGACTGTTGGTAGTTTTTAAGCGCAGATACTCCTCCTTTTCCTCCTGCCCCTCATCTGGGAGAGCTGAGAAGAAAGCTAAGGTACTCCCTTGTTTGGTGCTGGTAGGAAGATTAAGCCATGCAGTTTTACTTTACAGTAATACTTCTCAGCATATTGTCTTCTTTCATCATGCAATGTTTACTTACTTTTTGGTTGCAATACTTTCTGGTGACTTTTAAGGAAGTGGATTTCTCAGATGTACTTTACGATAGTTTAGTTCTACAGAAGTAGTGTGAATTGAAGACGTATGAAAATTTAAAATTTTAAAATGATGTCTTGTGGGCTGTTCTGAGAACTTAAAAAAAAAAAAGCAAAATGCTTTCTAAAACACGCTCTCTGTGGTGGATCATGTATGAAAAAGTCATGACCACCTTGCTACCTAAAATATATTTCAATTAAATGAAACTATTTTCAAAAGTCTTTCATAAGCAGCCTACATGTAGGGAGCATGTAACAGATAAAAAGCAACCACCTAGACACAAATGGCTAATAGGGCCTTTACTAGTACTCAGGAGGTAACAGAGAGGTAATAGTAAGTCAGTACTAGGAGATTTTTTTCAGGTAGCAGGGAATCTGGAAGTTAAGCTTTTGTTTTTCCCAAATGCTGAGCTGCCTGTCCCTTTGAAGTATCTCATTGAAATAGTCTTTTTACCCTCAAGTTTATAGTACTTGATGTTAGTAATAAGTAATATAAAAACTTTTAAGGAGTTTCTACAGTGTTTTCTTTTTTTAATAACATCTGGGAGAAAGCATCATTGTTTAACAGTTTTTAGTGCATCATTTGCTATTTGGGATATTGATATTAATTGGTTTTAGACTTCTGTGGCCAAGTGTAGTTTCCAGAGGCTTGACAACTACCCTAGGCTGATTTCCTGTAAAGCAGACTCTGAGGTAGGCGTTAGTGTGCAGCACTGGTGATGTGGACACATACTTGTGTACAAAGAATCAAGATGAGGCCAAGGGAGATGTTAGGTTGCAGTGCAGTCACGACAAAGGCCTCAGCCAATCCAGTGGGAACATTTGCAGCCGGATAGACCAACAGTGTTGACCCAAATTTGACAAAGTGCGCTGGACTTGAAACGTCTCATCAACGGTCACTGGATGGGAGGTGCTCCTGAGAATGGGACGTGACATCGTGTGAGGTGGTTCTCTTCACTGGAGGGCAATCTCAGCTATGAGATGCCAGTCCCATTCTCAGGAGCCGGAGAGTGAGGGAGAAGGGATGAATTTTGCTAAGCACCATAGCATCTACTACAATTTACCCCTTGGGTTATTTGGTCCCTCTTGACTCATAACATTTTTGAGAACAGCTCTTTCAGGATTCTGTGGGACCTGTTCTCCTGGGGGGAGGGTCTTATGGTTAATGGGACAAAATATAGTCACCTCCTAACATTGCAGCTGTTCTCATGACCCCAACTGATATTCACCATTTTTATCCTTCACAATATGTACAGTAGTTCCTGCTTACCCACTGTTTCTCTTTCCATGGTTTCAGTTACCCAAAGTCAACTGAGGTCCAAAAATATTAAATGGAAAATTCCAGAATTAAACAATGATGATTCTTGTGTTGTTCCACTCTGTCCCACCTGGGATATGAGTCACTCCTTTGTCCAAAGTATCCTTCCCGTTAGTCACTTAGTAGCCGTCTTGTTTTCAGATTGACTGTCGGGGTATCACAGTGCTTATGTTCAAATAACCCTTATTATTACTTAGTAATGGCCCCAAAGCACAAGAGTAGTGATGCTGGCAATTTGGATATGCCGAATAGAAGCTGTAAAGTGCTTCCATTAAGTGAAAAGATGAGAGTTCTTGAGTAAAAGGAAAGAAAAAAATCATATGTTGACATTGCTAAGATTTGTGGTAAAATGAGTCTTCTGTGAAATTGTGAAGAAAGAAAAAGATGCTAGTTTTGCTCATGCACCTACAGCTGCAAAAGTTGCATCCACAGTGCTTAATAAGTGACTAATTAAGAGGGAAAAGGCATTAAATTTGTATAGTAAGGTATTTCGAGAGAGAGGAGAGAGAGACTATGTTCATGTAACTTTTATTACAGTATGTTTTTGTAATTGCTCTATTTTAGTATTAGTTATCGTTAGTCTCTTACTGTGCCTAATTTACAAATTACACTTTATCATACGTATGTATGTATAGGAAAAACACAGTATATATAGGGTTTGGTACTATCCGTGGTTTCAGACATCCTCTGGGAGTCTTGGAACGTGTCCCCCAAGGATTAAGAGGGACCACTGTGTCTTCTAGACTCCCCTCACTGTTGGACAGTATGGTATGTCTGCTTAATCTGGTGGCATACTGGTGGGATAACTCAGACCCTCATCTCTAAAGAGTCCAAAATCTGATGTGTCAATTATCAGTATGTTGCCTCTCAGCTTCAATACACTCTTCACTGTATGCCTGGTGAGTCACAAAGGAATTCTTCTAAGCATTTCTGCTTTAAAGGCAGTGTGATGTTAAGCTTTCTTAGGAAGGTGCATTGGAGGGGATTGCAGAAGGAAGAGGCTCCACTGCTGTGCCCCGGACTCGCTGGGGGTGAGTGGTATGAATATGCCTCTGGTTATGAGCCTGGAATATTGTCCCTTTGCAACCTTGGCCTGGTGGTAAACTCTCTGCAGCCCTCTTGACACAGAAAGCAAAGTCCCTGCATAATTTACAAGCCCTGAAGACCTCCTGCCTAGGCCAACACCCAGACACCCTCTGCAAGCCCCCAGGGGCCTGCTTGCTGCAGGCTTTGAAGGCCTCCTCCTGTCCCACCAGTGCCTGGAGTGCCGTTGACCATCTGTCCCATCACTTGTTAATCTCCTGCTCCTCTACCTGCACCTGTGGCGAGTAGCCTGTTGCTTATACAACAACTTCAGACCAGCTCTAAACTAGCTAAACCAGATATAATTCTGCTATCTGATGGATTGAACCATACCTTCTCCAGTGAGGTCAGAAATCCTTTCAAATCTGTTCTTTCTCAAGTACTCTCTCTCAGTCCAAGGATACCATCTAAAGTGTCCTTAAGTTTCGTAGTTACTTTTTCATCGTAGTTAATCATGATACATATTAAACAACCCGTTTTAACCTACTGTCTAGCTTCTGTCTCTTGATTGGACCCACACAGCTACACCCTGATCACCATACCTTCCTCAGGTCTTCCCTGCCCTCATTATATGGCAGCATCTCTGTATCCTGTTGATGGTAAGATTCAAGCATTTTACCCTCTGCAAGCCAAGACCTCTACATTTACAGAGCTCAAAGTTGCAGGTATGGGAAGTACAAATCCTGCAAGTTGATCAGTGGGATTTGTAATAAGTTAGGCCGCTCTTATGTCTATTGTCAAATTCTAAGCTGCATGTAGTCTAATGTTTGCAGACCATATCACAGTGATTGCTATAGAGTGTATATTGCATCCTGGATGATGGTGATCCATTCATTAAAAGTACCCTGTCCAAGATGGCCCTCCAGCTGTTTCTTCTATAGGCTCTCTCTTCTATGAGGCCAGCAGCTTTTAAGTGATACTGTGTGAGATAAGACTGGTAAGTCCATGGTCATGCATCTACTACTTTTACCTCCTTTGCTATAAAGTGATTTCTTGAAGCCAATGCAGTATCATGCATAATTCCATGCCAATGGATCCTGTATTTTAGCCCTGTGGTAGTGATGCTAACTTCAGATCTATGGGCACAAAAAGCAAACCCAAACCAAAAATATGTGTCAGTGAAGGTAAGATGAATTTCTGCCCCTTCAGTGGTACAAGAAGTCCAATGAAATCAACTTGTCATCAAGTGGCTGGGTGGTTTCCTTAAGGATGGTTCCATATTGAGGACTCAGTGTTGGTCTTTGTTGTTGGCAAATTTGACATTTCTCAGTGGAAGTAGCTAGTTATTGTTGAAGAATGAGGGTCTATGTGTAAGCTGCACATTGTGCCAGTAACGTGATAGCCACGCCATTTCTTTACTTGGATGTTTAGGTGCGTCTTCTCTGATGGATGACATGGGTATCTAGCCCACCTAATCGTGCAGTTTATTTTTGCCCTCTGATTATAACTCATGCCCAGTCCTAGATGTGTCATTTCCTTCCATCTTATGATTTTTTTTTTTTTTTGGACTTGCACAGTTGTATGACTTGGTGGTTTTTGCAGAACCCATCTCATGATGAACAATTTTGACCACATGGTTTATAGAGGTTTTATCTTAAGGTGTTTCATCTCTGTCAGGCTCCAATAGCACACTAGGAGCTGTTCTTTTGAAAAGCGTATAATTCCCCACTGAAAATAACATGGTCAAGGATCCTAAGCATGCATATTGTGATTCTCCCATTTGGCATTGCCATAACTGTGCATAGCATCTTCTTTCATCACAGTTACCTGCTGTGATAGGATATCTGATGTCTTATGGCCCAAGTACCAAAGCCTCTACCTGCTGAGGAATCCTGCACCACTTTAGGTCCCACTTAGCACTGTCAGCCTTTTGTGTCAACCAGTATGTGAGCTGCAGCAGTATCTCCAGGTGTGAGATAGTATGCCTTCAGAACCTATTCTTTCCACTATACTACAGTGCTTTTACACTTACATTATTTTCTGAATATCAAATTTCTAATACCGTATGCTTTAATTTTCCAAATATTTTCCTTTATTCTCTGCTTATATATTATATATCAGAGCTAATGTCAGTTAATTAAAAATGCATACTGTGAACTATACCATACCTATAAAAGAGTACAGTTGGCCCTTGAACAAGGCTGGGGTTAGGGGCATAGACCCTCTGCACAGTCGAAAATCCACATTTAACTTATAGTCAGTCCTCTGTATATACACGGTTCCTCTCTGGATTCAACCAACCACAGATCAAGTTGTACTGTAGTATATACGATTGAAAGAACCCACATACAAGTAAACTCGCACAGTTAAAACCCATGTTGTTCAAGGGTCAGCTGTAGCTATAAAGTACGTGAAGTTTAACTACAAATGAAATGAACAGCCTGAGTGTATCTACTTAATCATATCCTGCTTCCTCCCTAACATAGGTAACAACGTTCCTGATATTTGTGTTAATCATGCCTTTGACTTCTTCATAGTTTATCTCCTGCATCTTTATTGAAAAAGCAGTATATTACTTAGATTTACTTGTTTTTAAACTTCATATTAACGGAATTTTGCAGTGCATTTTTAAGATGATGGTAGCTGCTCTAACAAGCAAACTGTAAAACATTTAATGGATCAAAACTATAGACATTAATTTCTTACGAATTCCAACTGTTTCTGGTTGATGATGACTCTCCTCTAAGCAATTATACATGAATTCCAGATTCTTTCCATTTTATGGCTCTACTGTCTTCAAAAATTTTCTTTCAATGTCAACATATTCATTTGCATCAAAGCAAGGCAAAGGAAAGATCATGGAGAATCAAATATGGCATGTTTTTAAGGGCCAGCAGTGGAAGTGGTACATATTAATTCACTCTAGTTCCATCGGCTGCAACTCAATTACACATTCACTCTTTCAAGGAAATCTGAGAAACAAAGGGTAAGAGGAAGAGGGTGAGGTTAAAAGATGTCAGTGGTCAGATACCAAGAAATGGAGTCAAATTCCTCATGAAAATTTTCTCCTGATGTTAGAATGATGGCTGAAATATGCCATGTTTTATTTAATTGAACTCAAACATATTTAAATAAGCAAGTATGTTGCTCTGTGAGACTTTAGCCTGAGGCTAGTAAGGAAGATGGACATTACATTGTATGCCTAATTCAAGAGCCCAGCATTGCACATTCTGAGACGTAAAATGAGTGACTTGATCACTATCAGTAATGTTGAGAACCATATAGGGAGGGTTTTGGTGAGACCTTGGTTTATGTTCTCAGTGTATGTAGAGATGCGTTACCTTGATTTATCTCTTGAGTATGTGCGAGGCAAGGGATTCCCAGACTTCTCCACTCCAAAGACGGAAACTCTTAGGCAATGGTCCAAGAGTGTAAAAATGTGCAACTTGTTGTCAAGGGCATCTCGTACGAAGATTTCTGCCTGAAGTTTGGCCAGTTGTGCTGAGACTTGGTTGCTGGTTCTTATTGGGGGCCTCTTTGTTTTCAGGGATGAAAATCAGCAGCTATCCAGCAAAGCTCCATCATGTGTATGGTGGCGATTGCATCCATAAAATATAGGGACTCCTGATGTTGAACACTCAGTTGATCCCCAGCAGTTCCCAAGAAGCAGAATGGTCTAGGAGAGGGATGATCTCCTCCAGAACCCGATAGGGGACTGAAGATAGGGGAGGCCACCTCCTCCTGCACGTGGGATATACTACAGAGCTCAGAATTGGCTGCATCTGTAGCAAGGAGGGTTCAGTAGCCATGCTGAACTTGTAGGGTATTGCTTCCATGATCCAAAGCACAGTGGGTAACTGGGTATGGAGGGGTTATGGTCTCTGAGCCTGTGAGCTCCTCTTATTCTATGAGAGCTCATTATGCGGCCAGCAATTGCCATTCTACTGGGGTGTAATGCGGGGCTAAGTTTCTTGCATAAGAAATTCATGGGCAGCTTGTGTCTGTGATGTGGATGTCCAGGGTCTCCAAGAGACATGACATCAAGTTGTTATGCCTCTGGAGTGAAGGAGTCTCTGAAGGGTACTAGTGGTATGGTTTGTCACATTGCAATTTGGATAAATTCTAGAGCCATTTGTTGGAGGGGGACCCATTCAAGGTGGGCCAATTTGCAAATAACTGTGTAAGTGCAAACCATATTGCCTCCAGAAGCCAGAAAGACCTAAAATTTGGGGGCTTGTTTTAATATCATGGGTGCTGAGTTGATCAGTAGCTATTTATTGACACTGTCAGCATGGAGCAGCTCTCACTTTACCAAATAAGTTTCAGAAATTTAACCGAGGTGGAGAGCATTGCATTATACGTGGGACAGTCGCCCATCCCCTTTGTAGAGCTGCTTTGTATGTGTTTGTCCTGAATCAGTGTGTCAAATGAATGTCCTTGGAGGAGGATGTCATTAATGTAATGCAATGCCTGTGCTTCTGGAGAAAATTGAATGCACTTAAGATCCTGCTTGCAAAGGTTGTATGCAGTGCAAAGGCTATTGAGGTACCCCACGGGTAAAGGGATGTTGTGCCCCTTTGGAGGTCAAAGAATCTGAGGCTGAGAGGCTGTCAAAATAGACATGCAATAAAACATGTAAGCCAAATTTATAATAGAAAAATATTTACTACTTGCTGATTGGGTAATTCAGTAATTTCAATAATATTGTATATGAGACCTTAATAGATAAAAGGACAATATTAAGATTTCAGTAATCCACCATGAAGGAGGCACACCACTGATTATTTCCAAGTGTAGAAAGAGGCCAAATTGTATTGTTAAGTGGAGAAGTAGTGGAGCGATAATCACTCCTTTTCAATCTAGGCCTGGTGTGTTAAGATTTGAACCTTGAAATCTCTGTTTCAATCTTGAAAGCCGTGTTAGGCCATATTCACTATTTACATTTAAGGAACGGTCCTTGCGTTCCATTTTTGTCATGCCAGTTTGGAAGTGCCAAAAACTTAATTTAATTTTACTTTATTACTTACTGGATCAGAGTGTTCTTACTCACTATGGGATATTTAAGGGCAATGGGTGGTATTACCATGGGGAATTTAGGCAAGGCTTTAGTTCAGATGAGGCATACTTCTCTTCTATTTTATGTACTGTAAGTCCCCTAAGATTATAGGCAATACCTTGTTAACATTTAGTGGGGTCCCCATGTATAACTAACTCCATCTCCAGTACTGATTAAGTCCATGAGGTTTGCCAGTTGATGAACTTCAGCAGACATAGATGTTAAATCAACCTATGTTGTAGAGGCACAAAACCATTTATTGTTTTGTTGTATAAATTCTTGTAATTATCTAGATTTCCAATTGGATCATATTGTGGACCTCTGTTTCATTGCTTGCTTTTTTCTTTTGTTTTTTCCTCCTGTATCCAAGATTCATTCTGTATTTCTCCTCCTCCCCCACCCCCTTCCTCCCTCCCTCTCTCCCTCCCTCCCTCCCTCCCTTCCTTCCTTCCATTCTATCTTCCTTTCTTTCTTTCCTCCTTCCCTTTCCTTCCTTCCTTCTTTTTTATTTTTGTTTATTTAGTTCACTGGATATATTTCAGGGTGGAGGAAACTCTATCATGGTTTTATTTATAAATTTCCTTCATGGTGTTAAAGCAGCAGCAGGGTCCAAGTGGAGTCATTTGCCCCCCACTACAGCTAACCAAGACTTAATTGGTTTCAACCCCTCCTAGAAATGCGACCTTTAATACAGGCAATCTGAAATTTCCAATCAACACTAGTGAGGGATCTGAATGATAGAGACCCTGCAGATCCCTTACCCCCAAAGAAAAGGCTGGACCTGAAACAATCCTTTCTTTCTTTTTTTTTTTTTTCTTTTTTGCTAATACCTTCTTGCTCCACCCTCCTGCCTATAAGAACTTCCCAGTTTGTACCACTCTGTGTCCTTCCAGTTGCCTGATGGGATGCTGCCTGATTTATAGGTCTTTGAATAAAGTCAATTAGATCTTCAAATTTACTTCAGTTTTGTATTTTTTAACAATGGAAATGGTTACTTTATAGAATTTAATGACTGCAAGCTCTAGTTTAGATCACCCCCTTTGTTGTCACGCAGGGGTACTCTGGATGGTTTTCCTGTAACAGAAAATCAGGATATTTTTGGCAACAGGCGTTGCAGCAGCAGCAGCGATATTTACGGATCCTGGTGAGCAATCTGCTCTTAGGAGTGTGGATCTCAGCACGTTACATAATGACTGCTATATTATCCTCTTCTCTCTCTCCCCCTCCTTTCTTTTTTGATTTCTCTTTCATAAGTGACCACTCGATGGATCTGTGTCTCCCACAGGGAGTCTTTCCTCTCAGTGTGACATAGGTCAGAGTCAATGCTTGTTTGAGACACACACCCATGGGATCACAGGATAATAGTTTTTTTTCCTGAGCCTACTGTCAGTCACAGATTCATTTTAAGACACAGAGATTGGTCTGGGCTAAGACACACGACCCAGGGCCACTTTAAGGAGGGCTCTGATCTCATATTCCTGTCCCTAAATGCCAAACCTAGAAATTTCTGACTTAGGTCAGCTAACTCTGTAGCAGAGGCTGAGGAGGACTCACCAAGGCAACACAAGGGGCACAGCTGGAAGGTCAAGCTAGTCAGCAGGCTGTAACTCCCAGGTGCATGCTTGCGTTCAGGCATCAGAGCCAGTTAGCAAGTCAAAGCAAGAAAATAAAGACCCCAGGTGGGTGGTAGTGACCATTGCCCAGTCATCCTGCGTATCCACCAACTGTTGGGACTACCCCGCAGAGTCAGGATGAATCTTACTAAAAACTTGGCTTAGATGCTGCGATAGATGATGCCGCATACATACTAAGAGGGTATGAAGTGTTTATTACTGACAATATTGAGGTTTGTCTGGAGAGCATGGTGTATCTCTCAAGCAAGTCTGAAATGCCTTGAGAAAGGAGGGAGAGGAGACTGGCCTGGGGATTTTATTGTGGTTAGAGGATGGGGCTGGGCTCACAGGGGTTGAGTTCCTGCCAGCACAGAAGGAGGGATCATCCTTCTTACCAGCTTTCCCAGATGTGGAGCTCAGGGAGAAGAGGGAGAAGTGAGGCTTGAAAGCTGTCAGCAGTCAAGTATCAAAAATGGAGTGAGACTGCACATCATAGTTCTATATTAATCAGGGAAGCAGCCAGGGACAAAAGGTGGGGTCAACTTGGATTTGGCAAAGAGATTATTTAAGAGCCTTGTTACACAGGTGCTAACAGAATTAATGAAACAAATAAGGAATGCTTAGGCATGCAAATTTCCGCCTTTGGTGCAGTCCTTGCCACCCCAAGTTTGAAGGAGTCTAGTAGTCACTGGAGTAAATGGGAAGGGGCCACCCAGAAGGGGCTGTGGTCATGGAGAGACAGCAACAGCTGAGGCAGGAAGGCTGCAGAGGAAAAAACTACATCTGTCTTTCTCTCCTATTACTTTTTGCCTGCTATTGGTTAAACTCAGACAGAAGCCAGAGGTAAAGGAAGCCTATGCCATACAGTCGATAAAGTCAGCTTCCCCAGGAAACAGGGTAGAGAAGGGGAGAGAACTGTTATGAGGCTATAAACGGAAAAATAACCAAAAGGGTAAATATTTTTAAAATACAGAAACCAGCTGTCATACTATCCTCTACTCTTTCAACAGTGGCCTGTAAGAGTTCTCTTTTATCTTAATGTTCATATATTCATGGCTACTTGGGGGCTCTCCATTCAGTTCCCTTGTTCTAGATATCTTGTTGGCAATTTCACACAACGTTAAATTCTCTAATTTTGACTATGTCTTTTTACACGAGATGGCAGTTCACCCTTCTTGGTCTTCAGGTGTGTCAGGTCTGTTCTTGAACTTTTGTACTTTTATATACAGTTTATGATAACTGTGTCAAGTTTCCAAACACAAAAACAAACAAGTAAAAAAGGAGAATAAATAGCTGGTGGAAATTTGAATGGAGTCGTATAGATTTTTGATCAATTTGGGGAATTTACATACTTATAATTTTTAGTCTTCTGTCTGGACTAATAAGAAAATTGACACAGGACAGATTAACAGGAGAAAAAGAAACAAATTTTAATTCATGTGCCTGGAGATCTTGATGCCGAAAACTCAGCTTCTCTGTACACAGATGCCGAATCGAATCTTGGAGACAGAGTTTTGGGTGAAGTAGAAAAGAACAGCTTTATTGCTTTGCCAGGCAAAGGGGGACACAGTGGACTAATGCCCTCGAGACTGTGTGTCCCAACCTGGGAGGATTTGATGAGTTTTATAGCAATAGTTCAAAGGAGGGGTTGCTGACAAGATTAGGGTGTGTGCAGGGTCTCAGGTGGTCGGGTCTCCTAATCTTGATGAGCTTCTCTGGTCCCTTTAATCTGGCCTCAGGTAGCTTCATAGCTGCTCCTTCCTTGATTAGCAACTGTTCAAATCTGCCCTTTGGAACTCAGAGAAGGTCCTGGAGGCTGGAGTCTTGCCTACAAGAAACAGGGGGACAGAAGGGTTTCTGTGGATCCCTACAGGGTCCTGCTCGGTTCAGTCTCATAGAAATGGGACCAAAGAAGTGGCCAAAGAAGGCAGCTTTTATACTTTTTAGACAAAGAAAGAATACATTTCTGAGGAATTGACAGGATAAAGAAACTTAGGTTTCGGGTACTCAGTGAAGAATCTAAAGAGAGTTTGGACTGGGGTTGTGAATTAAACAAACCTTGTAACTTCTTTATATAGGCTTCTCAGCCCTGAATTCTCTGTCTCTAGTGATAAGATAAGGGTGTCCATCTCCCTTCAGATGTAGGGAGTGCACCTTTCACATGAGAGACTTATTTCCTGCTCTCAGGGAGATGGAAAGAGTCAGACTGTCCCTCTTGCACTGGCCATTTCTTAGTAACTTTAATTCAAAATAATCAATATGCCATGTAGACACATTCTGGGGGTGGCTTACCCTGGATTCCAACACCATCTTAATGATAATTTGACTTTTTATCCTTATGTAATGACCCTCTTTTCCTTTATGTTCTTTCTTTGTTCTAATCTTGAGTCTTCATTCTTTGCTTGGGGATTCTATTACCTAGCTAAATTAATTTTGTTTTCATTATTAATTTACAATTTAGGCAGACTATGTGACTACATAATATTTGTTTATGATAACATATGTGTGGTTTTAGAGAACTCATCCACTGTTGGATTTATTATTTAAACCAGTACAGAAATTTCTACCTGTCACTGAAAATGTCACAAATTTGGAGTGAGAGAGTGTGTGTGTGTGTGTGTGTGTATTTGTGTATTCCTAGTTAGGGCTTTTAAAAGCTATATATTGATTTATATTGCTGTTGTAAAAATTTTGTGAGATGTAGTTATGAATACAAAAAGACTCTACTGTGTTTTCCTGAAATATTTCTGGAAATACAAATTTGTTTAATGATTGAAGTGGTAAATAGATTTATTGAATTGCTAAATAGAGAAGTCATATTCTTTCAGGACTGTAATTGCCAGTGTTATGTTCAATCAATATTTTTGCCTATTATGGTGAAACAGTCTTGTACAGTATTTGTGCAACATCTAAACTTCGTTCAAGATTTTTTGTCTTATGCTGTTTTCAAGCACTGAGCCATTAAACGAAAGAGACAGGAGGAAGAAGTTTTCAAATCAAGTGAAAAATGTAAGGAACATCTCTGTCAGTATAAGATAAGATTTTTACAAGAAAAGAATAAACACAATAGAGAGAAAGAGTTGATTTTTCAACAGATGAACAAATCTAGTAAACATAACAATAAAATTATAGCCCAACTACCTCTTTCTCTGTCTGACTTTGAACATAGGTGATTTGACAAGCATCACATTACAGCATGACACTGCAGGAAACTATCACTCTGTCTTAAGTTTGAGATTATTCGTGATTTGAAAAAAATGTATCTACATTTACAAAAATAAAGACTTTTTTTCTGAAATAACTTTTAATAGGCTGAAAACTTTATTTCTCATAATTTTTAAACAGCTTAGTATAAGTATGTGTGGTTGGAGGCAATGGTCAAATTCTATTTACTTTCTCACACATACACAAAAAAATTATTTGAGGTATAGCCCTAACTCAGAAAGGAAGGTATTGCACTGTATTTGATATCTCATTCCATTCAGAAAATCTCTATCCTTAGGAAGATACTTGCTGTCTCATCTCTTGAGATTTCAGTACCTTTTTATAAATTTTTATGTCTCATATAATAATATTTCAGGTTATTGTGAATCCCACTAGTTCGACCAAAATAGCTAAAAAAAAAATTTTTTTAACATCTTTATTGGAGTATAATTGCTTTACAATGGTGTGTTAGTTTCTGCTTTATAACAAAGTGAATCAGCTATACATATACATATATCCCCATATCTTCTCTCTCTTGCGTCTAAAAAAAAGGTTCAAAATAGCTAAAATTTTAAGGTAGTAAGTACAGGCAGTAGCTTAGTACTTTATATTTTTTAAATCAGCTCTCTATCATCACAAAATAATTCAAAAATTAAAAATATTGAATACAGTTCTTTGTGCATACACACCTATATTCTTTGACCATCTAAATATATAAATTTGTAAATCTTAGCTGTGTCCATTTCATCTTTTTGTACGTGGAAACTGAGTCATTTTCATAACAAATTCATTTATAAGTTTTTTTTTCTTTTGTTACAAAGCATGCCAAAATATATACAATACTTTATTCATTTTTACAATTACTTTAGATATGACTTTATTAGTTATGTAAGAGGGAAGTCAGTGAGAAACATTTTTAAAAGCATTGAATAAGCTGTATATAATTCAGTACATAAGATAGCAAATGTCTAATCTCTCTCTCCTGAACAAGGTACTAATTCTGGAAAATTGCATCTGTCTGTAATTTTATATGATGAAGAAGGAAAATCAGGCATGTTAATGTTAACAGGGGAAAGAGAGAGCTTTAACATGTGGATAAATTTATATCCAATTTCCTGAAGGAGAAACTACTTTTTCCTCTATTCCATAGCAAGTATCAGATAATTTACCTGGGCTTGAATCAACTTGAAAGGGTACTATTTATGAGGCAGCATGCCCTAGGAACATGGATCTCACAGAGGTGATCTGTGTTGGAGTGTGCTATCTGAAGACAAGCTCCCGGGGAGTGAATCTCTGGAACTGAGAAAATTCAAGTCCAGGATTCCCTGTTGGGGAACTTTCTGAAGAATCTCCAAGAGTTCCCCCATTGCCAGCATCTGCCACACAGAATATACAAAACCAGGTTATAGGAATAAGTGACCTGGAGGAAGAATATGTCCTAAACCCTCTATCAGCCGTCTCCAATTGCTCCCACCCAGGAGCCATGCTACTAAATGGGAGAGGAAGTAAAGCTGGAAAGTGAGTAGAAATTGACCTGGTACCCCTCCCACTGTAGGTTTCCTGCCCTGTGTCAGGCCTGAGTTGTAAGACACAAATATATAGGTTGGATAAAGTCTTGATTTTTTTCATAAATTTATTTATTTATTTATTTTTGGCTGCATTGGGTCTTCGTTGCTGCGCGCGGGCTTTCTCTAGTTGCGGCGAGCAGGGGCTTCTCATTGCGGTGGCTTCTCTTGTTGTGGAGCACAGCTCTAGGCACGTGGGCTTCAGTAGTTGTGGCACACAGGCTAAGTAGTTGTGGCTCGTGGGCTCTAGAGCGCAGGCTCGGTACTTGTGGTGCATGGGCTTAGTTGCTCTGCGGCACGTGGGATCTTCTTGGACCAGGGTTCGAATCTGTGTCCCCTGCATTGTCAGGCGGATTCTCAACCACTGCACCACCAGTGAAGTCCAAAGTCTTGATTTTTAAAAAATATTTATAGCAGCCTTAGTCTTCATAGCCCCAAGCTGGAAACAACCTAGATGTCCTTCTGCAGGTGAGTAACTAAACAAACAATGGTACATCCATACCATGGAATACTGCTCAGCAATAAGAAGAAACAGGTGACTCATACACACAGCAATGTGGATAGATCTCAAGGACAAGAGAGAAAAAAATTCATCTCAAAAGGCTACATACTTATGATTCCATTTATATAACATTCTTGGAATTAAAAAAAATACGTAGAAATAAAGAACAGATTAGTCATTGCCAGGGGCTAAAGAGGCAATGGGAGTGGGAGTAACTCTAAAAGGTCAGCTGGCATACTTAAAAAGAATACGGGAAGAACGTCCATCAAATCTAAGAGCAGAATTCCTAGTGTTTAACAATCTGAGGGATCCTTGTGGTGATAGAAATGTTCTGTGTATTTATTACATTATAGCAATATCCATGTCTTCGTTTTGCCATATGTTACCTTGGGGGAAACTGTGTAGAGGATACATGGGATCTTTCTGAATTATGCAGGTGAATTTACAATTATCTCAACAGTTTAATCAAAAATGTTTTTCATATAACCAGGATAGTATACCTTTAAATTATTTTCTGGTGTATGTATGTACATATTTAAATAGACTATTTTTAGAGCAGTTTTTGGTTCATAGCAAAATTGAGTGGAAAATACGGAGAGTTCCTATATACCCCTGTCCCCACACATGCATGACTTCCCCTTTTATCAACATCTCCCACCATGTTTATTATAGTTGATGAACCTACATTGACACAGCGTAACTGCAGAAAGTCCGTAGTTTACATTAGGGTTCACTCTTGGTGCTACATACTCTATGGGTATGGACAAATGAATTGATATAATGACGTGTATCCACCATTGTAGTAGACATTTCACTGCCCTAATAATCCTTTGTGTTTTATCAATTCATCCCACCCTCCCCATTAACCCCTGGTCTGATCCTTTTACTGTCTTCATAGTTTTGCCTTTCTCAGAATGTTAGATATATATTACTAAGTGAAAGAAACCAGTCTGAAAGTCCTACATACTGTATGATTTCAACTATATAACATTCTCTTCCATGGCTTTTAACGACTTTATAGCTCATTTTTTCTTACTGCTGAATAATATTTCATTGTCTGGATGTACCGGAGTTTATTCATCCATTCATTTACCAAAGAACATCCTGGCTGCTTCCAAGCCTTGGCAATTATGAATAAGGCTGCTATAAACATGTGGATTTGGGTTTTTGTGTGGACATATGATGTCAGTTCATTTGGGCAAATACCAAGAAAGATGATTGCTGTATTATGTGGTGAGAGCATGTTTTGTTTTATAAGAAACTGTCAAAGTGTCTTACAAAGTGGCTGTACCATTTTGCATTCTCACCAGCAATGAATGAGAGTTCCTGTTGCATCACATCTTTGCCAGCATTTGGTGTTATCAATAAGGCTTGAGTTTTTATTAAGCTGGACATGAATATTTAACACTTAAAAAATAAGAATGCTTATTAATATTTGAAGGTTACTTGAAAAGTCATGGTATCTTCCCAAAACGTCAAAAAAAAAAAAAAAAAAAAGGGTAAAAAAGCAAGATCCACTGACGGAAAATGAAATAAAATTTGTTCATTTATTGTGCTGCTGCTTTTTTTTCCCTCACATTGTTCACATCAAGATTAGCCCCTTTTAATGTCCTAAGGAAGTACCTGTTAGCCGTGAGAAAGATGTCTGGATTCATGTTACTGTGTGGTGGAAGATGAGGCAATGAGAAATTTAGTTGTAAACCAAAAGGGACTGGTGAGTGAAAGGGCGAGTGTCTGAAGTGATTCCTGTACCAATGTTGAAATGTCCAGGCACATTTTCTGTCACATTTCTAGTTGTAATAGGAGTATGTTCCAAATGTTCTTAAAAAGAAGTACTGGACTATGCTTGCATTGTGATCCTATTTTAACTGAGACACTCTGCACACTCAAAGAGAAACTTCTAACAAGGTGACAAATGTACTCTGGACTCCAGAAACCAGGAAAAATAGGAACAACAAACAAATGACCAAAAAAAAAAAAAAAAAAGGATTATTACTACCAGTTGATTTCTCTCCTTAAAAGTTCTTTCATTGTGGTTCATGTACAAAGGCAGTAGAAGGATGTATACTGACCCCCACCCTGAACATATACTCGGGATTAATTACATACACTTTACAAGTAGCATATAAATAATGCAAACTACAGTGCAAAGTGCATAGTTTGTTACAAATTCTCCCCAAGGTTTTGATGAAACTGTTAGCCAAGACTAGCTAGAGTGCCGTCTATCTTGACCATGTTAGATAATCATTTTCTTTTCACGTGCTAATTACAGGGCATTCACTGCTATTGAATTGGCAGAATTTGCTTCTGAGCCCTAATAGTCTGAGTCCGTGCTATTTCAATTAAAGTTGCTTAAAAAAAATCAGAGTTAGCTGCTTACAAGGCTTATATTAATGGAATATCTAATTGTTAAGAGTTATCTTTACAAAATATCACTTACCTTTACGTGGCTCTGAATATTTTCTAATGAGCAGTTCTTGTTTCTGTGTTTATGAATTCTCCCATTCTCTCTTCCGTCATAACTTGTGCCCTTTGGACTTGGAACATTCTTGTTAGCACAGAAATCTACTCTAGTATCTTAACTCTTAAATAATCCTCACTTTGCCTTATATTACTCTCCAGCTATTGTCCTTTTTTTTCTGCTGTTCTTCAAAGCAAATTATTCAAATGAGTTTTGTATGCCCACACTCCGCATTTTCTCACTCATCATTCTCTTTATATAATATTACAGTTTAGCTTCAGTACCCGTAACTCTGCAATCTCTTCCTGTCAAGTCATCACCACTACATATTGCCAAATCCAGTGTTCTATTATTTGTCCTTACCATAATGTCTTAACAGCATTTAACAAATCTAACCCTTTCTTCTTCCTTTTTTAATATTTATTTTATTGAAGTATAGTTGATTTACAATGTGTTAATTTCTGCTGTACAGCAAAGTGATTCAGTTACACATGTATATACATTCTTTTTTGTATTCTTTTCCATTATGGTTTATCCCAGAATATTGAATATAGTTCCCTGTGCTATACAATAAGACCTTGTTGTTTATCTTTTCTCTATAATAGTTGACATCTAATCTCAAACTCCCAATCCATCCTTCCACCACCGCCCCCCGTGGCAACCACAAGTCTGTTTTCTGTCTCTGAGTCTGTTTCTGTTTCGTAGATAAGTTCATTTGTGTCATATTTTATTGCACATATAAGTTATGTCATATGATATTCATCTTTCTCTTTCTCACTTCACTTAGTATGATAATCTCTAGGTCCATCCATGTTGCTGCAAATGGCATTATTTCATTCTTTTTTTTATGGCTGAGTGATATTCCACTGTATATGTGTACCACATCTTCTTTATCCATTCATCTGTTGATGGACCTTTCTCCTTTCTTAAAACCATATTATATTTTGTTTTGTTTTGTTTTGTTTGTGATGCTACTCTTTCCTGCTTAATTCTTAATTCTGTTTCCTTTGCTGACTCTTCCTCTGGGCTGATTCCTTGGCCCCATCTTCTCATTTATGTCCATTCTCTTACTCTACCTCTGAGGAAACCTTGTCCAGTGTCAAAGCTTTCAGTTCCAGGTACCTATTGATAAGTCCCACACAGCCATCTTCAGTACTGCCCACTCCCCAGAGCTCTTTTTTCCATTGGCCTACTGAACGTTTTCTGTGTTCAAAGATGTAGATGTAAATGTAACATGGCTAACACAGAGTATTCATTCCCCTCAGACTGTTCCTAATCCTATTTCTCCCCAACCTGTTCTGTTCTCAGCAAACAATACTATTTATTGCTGAAGTCAAAATACAGATACATCAGTGCTTAAAAGATTTTTCCCAGTTAAAAAGTATTATATACATATATATTTACATATATATGCAGTGTGTGTTTTTATATAAAGATCCAATAGTTATATTTGCAGAATAAATGTTTTTGTTTACAAACTGATGGAATTTGCTGCTTAGGAAGTTATGCTCATTTCCATATGAATTACAGAATCATCTTTTAGGTAATTTAACCTTTATATAGACTGATTTTTCAGGGTTTTTATGAGTCCAGAAAAATTTAAATAGAAGTGCTATGCATTATTGTTTTTGATGCTTTTAAAATTCTTCTTTTAATCTCCTCCATGCATTTAAAACTTTTTTTATCTCATTGATGAATATCAGGTATATCACCCTCATTGATAAATTGATACATTGATAAATTTCTCACTTTTCCTATTGTACTAACTAGCTAGTAAGGTTTTGAATAATCTTTTTGAGTTATCCTATTATAAGCCAGGCATAATTTTTTTTTTTTTAGTTATACTAAAAGCATGTTGATCTGCCTTTTAAAGGCAAATAGCATTTTTCTGAAATTGTTTAATTGCTCTTTTATTTTGTCTTTTAATTGCCACATATTTATGTGTTATCGTGGAATTCTGTTATCAAGGCCTCTCCTGTTCTCCCTCTTATTCAACACAGAATCACACACTAATGCCTTTCCCCAGTATCTTTAGACTCAAGTTCATGACTCACTGTTACCTCACACAATTCTAATTAAGACAAAGGCTGGACTTAATGCCAGCTTCCTTTTTCCTGGTTAGACAACTAATTCCTATAGCTTGATTATTTTTTTTCCTCCTAATCAGATGTAATTCCTCAGAATTGAGAAATACTCTAATACATATTTTAGTGTATAAAAAGAGATTTATTAGAGCCAAGAAATTCTGTTACAAAGTGATGAATTAAGGTGCATTTCCACTGTTGTATTAAACAGGTTTTAATTGGTGTTCAGGCAGAAGAAACCAGTTGAAATTCTGAGAGTGCTTTCCTTGTAATAATGAACAGTAGAGCCGCAGGCAGTGCTTAAAAAATACACATAAATGACAGGAAAATTTAACAGCCTGGTGTGCCAAACACAATCACTTGGACCGATGTTCTGAGGTAGCTGCTGTGAACAGAATCATTCCTCATTAAAAGCTGCAGGTAGAACACATGTATTTATAAAGTGTTATGAGAATGTTGGCACAAATGATAACTCAAAATCAATTGCTTCCAAATGGAAAGAAAAAACAGTAAAATAAACATGCTTACTGTGTTGATGCTGGTACTATTAAAAATATCATTTCAAAATGAATGATAATTATGGTAATTCTTCAGAATGAATATGTATATACACAAATTATAGGCCGTTTCATTTCAGTATTTTGAAAAAGTTTAATTGCCCCAACATCCTAACACTTAGGTATACACATAGTATGGAATCACACAGTATTGAATAAATCATTGATTGATATCAGAGCTAATGAATTGCAACATCAAACAAAACAACCAACACACAAATAAACCTGAAAAAAAAAAAACAAAACCCAAAACAACAAAAAAAAGTGTTATTTGGAGAAGGCTCTACCAAAAAGAAAGAAAGGAATAAAAAGTCACACTTAAAAGTGGATAACAAATATTGGAATATTTCTGTTATGTATGAAACCATATGAGAGAAGCTGAACTTTGCAAAATGTATATGTAATGAATATAATCTAACCAAGTTTCTTGAAATTGTTTCAACTTTCTAGAAAGTAGTAACCATCTTTGCAGTGTAATTATGTTAGAAGAGGTTTTCTTTGAACAAGAATATTCCAGGGATGCAAATCTATTTTCCCCTTTTGAAAGTACTTTCTCGTTCTCCTCACTTTCAGGTTCTTCCCACTCTCCTTCACCTCCTACTCAACTTTGTCAAATTTGTCCTCCCTTCCTCTTGACTTCGGGTTTGTGCTTGCTTCCAACCGGTACCTAAAACTATCCAGGTTCTTCTAAAGTACTAGTTTACATTTCCAGAGGATGAATTTATGTAACTATCTCTAAATGCTTTTTTTGATGTATACATTTTACTGGAAATAATTTTACCTTAGTTCTAATCTGGATTTTTTGAACTATTGTTCAGCAGTTCCAAATGGGTCACGTTCCATATAGTTTGTGTGTATGAAAATATCCTGATTATTATTATTAGCTAATAACTGTCTACTCTTAATGAAAACTTGAAATGCAAAGTAGAAATTAATAATGGTGACTGGACTTAAAATTCATAAAATATGTCTGTGTCCTTTGAGGTGATTCGGTTTTTGAAGCTTTGAGAGAGCTGCGGGTGAATTGAAAAAGTGTTCTCAAAAATTTTTATTTTTTACTAGCGTAGAGAAAGTCTGATTCAATATAACATTCTTCTCCTTTAGCGTGGGCCCCAGAAGAAAACTACATTTTATATTATTTATTCACACATTCATTTTTTCATTTAGCAATTATTTATTTGATTAGGAAACTGTCATGATACTGACAGTTATATATAGAAAGAAGGCCAGGCAAAAGAAACAACTATCATATTCCTTTTTTCTCTTTATCTTAAAAATTTTTTTTTAACCCTACTGAAAATTTGAAAGAAAAAGGTAATGAACCTCCATGAACTGTTTCACATTTGGTTAATTTCACCATGATGTTGGTGGTGGCATCTCTTCTTTTTCTTCTTCCTTCTGCCTCTTTCTGTTCTTGTTCTTCCTTTTTCTTTTCCTCTTTCGTTCTTTCTCTGTCAGTCCCTCTCTCATCTTTCTACCAGGATCTAATCATCAAGGTAATTTACTGCCTTTGGTTGTTAAATCTGTTCATCTAGAATGATTCCCTGACCATTTTTGTTTGTTTCTTTTTCATGACTGACATTTTGGAAGAGTCTAAATTTTCCTTTAGAATACTTCAGTTTTTAGATTTGCCTGATAGTTTCTTCAGTATTAAAATCAAGTTGGTAAGGGTACTATGTAAATAATGGTGTTTTCGTGTGTGTGTATGAGTGTTTTACTTTTTCTACTTGCATTTCAGTTTCATCACATTTCTATGGGCCTATGCAAGTTCACTGATGCTTTCCCTCCTGCAAGACCTTTTACGTGGGGCTCTGTGTTAATCTAGTCACACATTTTTCTGGGTTTGAAGTCATAGCTCTGGCTCTTGTCAGTGCCTAAGAAGCTTCAAATCCCCCTAGTTACACCTTGGGTTTACAGGATGGGCTAATTTTTCAGGAGTTTGTCTCAGAGTCTAATCCCTGTTGGCTTTGAGTCTTCCCACTTGGCTTTTGGTCTTCTGTTTGCACTGCTTCCTAGGAGACTGTGTCTTTGGCAGCCCTTCCAGTGGTGTTCCACTCTCGTCTTCCCTGATGCTTCCTAGTGTGGTGGTGGAGGCAGGTGGGGGCTGCTCTGATGATCTGATAAAACCTTAGTCTTTGGCAAGCGCTGTGAGCCTGGTCTCATGGGCACGGCCTTCACAGTGTTCTGCTTCTCCTCTAGATAGAATGCTGACCCTGCCCTCAGAGGAAGGGATTCTGCTCCTCTCAGAGGACAGTGCTTGCTTGCTTGATTGATTGATTGACTGAAGTTATTCTCTCTACCAGATGCAGTGAGTTTCTATGAGAGCTCTGAAGGTACAGTGTTTACTGTCCTTCCCCCTTCAGAGTAGGGCTTTTGTTCTGTAGAGGGAATCGTAGAAATAGGGCTGGGAGGATTTTGGCAGTGGCTTGCTGGTCCTCTCCTCCAGCCAGCACCACGGGAAAGCATTTTCAGAAAGCTCTGTGGTTTTCAGTGCAAGCACCTAGTAGAGTTCCTGTAGGAAAATCCTGCCAGGGAGTGTGAAACGTCCCTCCTATGGCCCCCGAGGCTTTATTCTCTTACACTAGCCCATAATGGACCTTTGGCAGTTCTCACTGGGTTTTATGGCGTTCTGTGATGTCTTTCTTTTACAGGTAAGTAAATGCCCTCGTCCTGTTTCTACTTGCAGGTGAATGCCTCACTACATATTTTGGGTCAGTAGTTTGCCGTGCAACCTCAGTTCTCCGATGAGTTTAAGAGAAGTTGTTTTTAGTTTTTCCAGGCTTTTTCTTGTTATAAATGTGGGAACAGCACCCTTTCCTGCATGCTATATCTCCAAGCTAGAATTAAAATGTTTAAAGCACCATTCTCCTGTAGCATAAAATGTGCTCATCATATAACATCTGGAACATAGCAAGGGCTCAATAATTATAAATTCCTTTTCTGTTTACTGAATTTGGAAGGGTTCTGCCCGTTTAAAGCTATTATTTCTAAGAGTGATAACACTTTAGGATTTCCCACAGTAATATATTGACAAATATCCTTCATCAAGACGTTAATTGGTAACTTGTGGCAGGGAGGAGGAGACAGAGGTGTAATATTTCATTATTAAATAATTTGAAAAAAAATTGGTTAAGCAAATTAAATAACTAAATGGGTTTATTTAATAAAATAATTCTCAGAGCTATTATGCATTATATCTCATGGATGGAGGTGTAATAGACACACAAATCATGTGTATTTATCATAGAACATCTACTAATAGTTTCTAACAATACCTAAAAATTAAAAACAAATCTGCCTGTAATCTATTATCAATTATATACACCAGTGAGATTGAAGGAATTTAATCTCTGAGACAGAATTTTGTTAAATGGCAGCAAGAGAACTGTGTGAAAGTATCAGGCATTAAATATATAATAAAAAAAATTAGGAAATACTACTGATTTTGAGAAGCATCACCCACTGCAGGAGTGTTCATATAGAAGAGAGTTCTTCCTGAAATTTCTAAAACTTTTTTAGAAATATTCATATTTTTATATGCAGAGAATCTAATGATTAGAATTGGAGTGAAGACTTCATAATACATACACTTTAATTTCTCTTTGAATATTTTTTTGTTTAATCATTTACTATTTGTATTTGCTATGGGATCTTCTTTACCATTGGCTCAGACTATTTCCACTGAAAATCAATTTCATTCTATTTCCACATTAGAACAAGATCTGCAATTTCTGCACCCCTTTTCCCCTACACAGTTGCATTTAAGGAGTGAATGATACATCATGTTCCCTAACACACAGCCTTGTTTGGGCCTTTTAGCAAATCAGAGACTCATTATTAAGCTTAACAGCCACTGAGCTTGAAAGTTAGAGGTGCACAATGGGTACCCTTTGTCACTCTATGAATTAGGTTCATGACATAACTTATATCTCTGGAGGCTGTTTTGAACAAAGTAATTCTAACAATTCAATCAGTCTGAATGCTTTCCTGAATCAGAGTTGTCTTTTCTCTCTCCTGAGGTTTTCTGAGTCAAATGCAGATAGAAAGAGAACATGAGTATCCCCTCTTCCCTAATCAGAAGTGTCACCTCACGTCTAATCCAGGCGATAGTCTCCTGCAGTGTTGTAGTTCTCTCTACATAAGATAATGAGGGCTGCAATTTCTAATGAAGAAGGGGAAAGAGAAGCATTTTTAATAGATATAGCTTTGAAAACTTAATATACTAAGGTTTTTGTGAGTTGAAACTCTAGTCAACCAAAGAAATTCAGTTTCAGTTGAGTTGGAATTTAATGTTAATAAACATATTACCACTGAACATGAATATCATTACTATTAAGAACACAATAAACTTCAGTATACTTTTCATTAATGGTATTCATTCCTACTCCTTGTTCAAAGTATGGGAATGTACTTAAAAGCGTTTCTTATAATAGAAACAAATGTTCAGAGAAGGAACATTGATTGGTGAACTCAATTTTGTAGCTCGTCAGTTGTAGTAAACATCTTGTAAGGAAAAGCATCCATTGATATTGGCATGGCTCTTGGATGGAAATGGAGATAGGGTTCCAAACTTGCCAGTGAATTTTGAGTAAAACAAATTTATGGGATGTAATCCTAGTTTTTTCTTAGTTGTGTAAACTTTGCAAAGATAAATGATGTTACTGATCCCCAATTTCCTCATCGGGTTAAGGGAATTGTGTGAATACCTGATTCAGAATATTTTCAGAAGTATTTGTTGACTGATTTATGCTGGGAGCCATTTCTTTTGTTCTGGACCATTATTTTGTTTTTCAATTATTGTTTTAACTATATTACTATTCCCAGTCATCTAATTCCCTTCCTTCCTGTAAGCTAAGTTCTCCCTTTTGAATCTATTCTTTATTAATAAGTTCTCTTTTCATCTTGCCTTGGCATTTTCCCCCCAGTTTTATTGATGTACAACACTGTGTTAAAGTGTACAGTATAATTATTTGGTTTTCATGTATCATGAAGTGATTATCACAAGTTTAGTGAACATCCAACATATCATATAGATTATAAAATTAAAGAAATAGGAAAAAGTGTTTTCTTGTGATGAGAACTCTTAGGGTTTACTCTCAACATTCATATATTACAGTGGTGTTAATTATATTTACCATGTTGTGCATTACATCCCCAGTACTTACTTATAACTGGAATTTTGTACATTTTGACTGCCTTCATTCAATTTGCCCTCCCCTGACCCCCCCACCCCATTGAAAAGAGATCTGATCTCTTTTCAGTGAGTGAGTTTGTCTGTCTGCTTTTGAAGTATAATTAACCTACAGCACTATGTTAATTCCTGTTACACAACATAATGATTCAATATTTGTATAGATTTTAAACTGATCACCAGGATGTTAAGATACATCGCCATACAAAGATATTACATAGTTATTGACTATATTTCCCACGCTGTCCATTTCATACCCGTGACTCATTTATTTTGAAAGTTTGTGCCCTTTAGTCTCCCACACCAGTTTCTTTCCTCTTCCTTTCCTCTCTGTCAACTACCTATTTGTTCTCTGTATTATTATTATTTTTTTAGTTTATATTGGAGTATAGTTGATTTACAATGTTGTGTTAGTTTCAGGTGTACAGCAAAATGATTCAGTTCTCTGTATTTATAACTCTGTTTCTGTTTTGTTATGTTTGTTCATTTGTTTTGTTTTCTTAGATTTCACATATAAGTGAAATCATACAGTATTTGTCCTTCACTGTCTGAGACTAAGTCCTCTTTTCATCTTGCCTTTGCAGGTTACATTTTTATTGTCCAGTCAAATAAAACCATGTTTGTCATTTCCATCTCATCAATAGGGACAATTCTAGAGTCACTGTAAATAGCTTGGAGAGCACTCACTGTTTTTGGGAAATCCTTCACAAATCTCCAGTGATTGAAGTTTGTTCTCTAAAGAATGTTCCAGGAGGCCTGGTTCTGTCCTTCATCCATTTCCCCAACCTCCATTTTCTCTCCAGAGTGTTACTATCTGACTTCTGTTAATACCACCACAATAAAACAAGTATTAACTCAAAAATGATAAAAATTACAATTTAAGTGGTTAATTTTCTTTCTCATCTTACTCAAGTTCAATGAAATGCATGCTTGTATCGTTTAACAAATTGCAGAGCAACATTTATTTGTTATTTGTCATAGTTTCTGTGTCACCTTGGTGGCAATTCCTGTGTTCGGTCAACACGAACTTACATTTACGTGCATTTGTTCCAGTCCAGGCTCTCTCAGGTTTAAGGGCTTTTGTTGGTTTCACTTGTTCGCACTGTGAAAGCAGAGAGAAGGAATGAAGGAAGCAAGGCCTCTTGAGGACTGGACACAGAATTGCATGGTGACGTTTTCCCTTCATTCTGTTAGTCAAAGCCAAGTCATAGACCTAGCCCAGGTTCAAGGAGTGCGGGAAAAATCCACCCTAGATGGGAAGAGCTGCGAAAATTATATTGAAAAAGGCTGTAAATAAAGTGTTACGCACCCTTCTGTGCCTCCTGCCGAGTGTTGTTTGGTGTAAGCCAACGGAACGAGACCGAGTTGGGTTCAGAAGCAAAGGAGAACTTTATTCTTGGATCAGAGAGTGGATTGGTGCGAGGTCAGGTCTAGAGCACATGCTCTCTGGACAGGCTGTGGGCGGGGTTCTCGCGGGGCGGGTGCAGCTGCGCTGCTCACAGCTCAGATCGGGGTGCGGGGTGCAGCGCTCTCTGCGCACGGCCCGCCATCGCCATCTGGGATGGAGTGTCGTGTGCAGCGTCTACACCCGGCCCTGAGCTGAGGTCCCGGAGCAGCCGTTTCGCACCAGGAGCTCTGGTGTTTGAAGGGCCGGGTGCCAGGCCTCTGCACACGCCCCCCTGTGAGCAATTGAAACTAGACGAAGCACAAAGGAACAGAACAAGGTTAGACTTCCTTTTATTACCCAGATTCTATTTTTATTTCCCGGGAATTGTTAACAGGCTTTGCTGGTAACAAAAGGGGTATATAATCGCAGACATGTTTTAATAATAATCTACCACAGTGGCACAGTTGTCTATGCTTTTTGGAGCTCTCTTTCCTTGGATTTGAAGGCATCATTACCCCATTTCCTTTTTGAAACTCCAGGACTTTTCTCCTTCACGGGCTCCTCTTAACTTGCTCACTTTTTCAGTTGTGTTTTTTTTGGAGGGTAGTTCCCTGTTTCTCCTTTGTTCTCACACTACCTTTTTATGAATTTTCTCATCCACATCCATGCTTTAAAAACCACTTATAAGCAGATATAGCTAAAACTGTCCTGCAGGCTCCAGGACCTATCAGACTTCATACCCGACGTTTTCATTTGGCTCTTACTAGGACATGCAAAATTTGAAATTTATGAAACTAAACTCTTCTTTGATATCAATATATTCTCATTGTATGTTAATGATTAACCACAGCTTCCAAGATGAAAATCTTGAAATTTTATTATACTTCCTCTCACTTTCCTAATACCCAATTTACCCTAAAGATTTCTATCTTAAAATTCTAAGAATAGCTTACAGTTGTAACTAGAGATAATAAGCAAAGACTATTTTGTCAACTCTTCGATAATATGTTTATGGTCGGGCTAATCTCTCATGCTTATGGGTTGGGAAGACTGTAATACCTTTGTTGTGAATAAAAGGAAGCAGAAAATTAGATTTTATCATTTCACGATCTTCCCCTGCTTTACAATTACTGATTACCTCCAGTTACTCTTGTCAGAAACCTGTGAGTCATCCTGAAAACCTCCCTCTAACACATCCTCTATATCCAATCAATCCAAATCATTAATCCTACCAATTCTACACCTGTGTTTTTGACACTCTACTGGTACCCAATTCTTCCAAGATATCATTATCAATTCCCTATATTACTGTAAGTGCATGCTAGCTGGTCTTGGATCATTCACTTTTATCCTAATCCCAAACCACAGTGAACCAGAGATTCCAGATAAATCTTGTCATCATGCTGTGCTAAAATGCTCTTCAGTGACTTGTCATTACCTTTAGAGTAAAAAACAGACAATCCCCCACCAAACTTGAGCAAACACTGTATGATGTGACTGCTATGTAATTCTGAAACTTTTTTGTAGTACTTTTCCATTTTCTACAAATTTCAATCATATTCACCATATTGTAGTTCCTGAAAAAAAAAAACAACATTTTTTTTTTCCTCAGAAGGATTTTGCATTCATTCACTGTTCCTTCACCCCTCACTTACAAACCAATTTAGGTTCCATACACACACACACACACACACACACACACACACACACACATATACCTTTCTACAAAATGTTTTCTGGCATTGCATTTATAATTTGTCTTTCTGATTCTTTTTAAATTCTTTGCATGTCGTGTTCATCTCTGACTCTCCAGCGTTTGGCACAATCCCTGGCATATATTAGATACTAAATTAACTTGATTGTGATTGAATAGAAGTATTAGACAATGATCTCTTAAAAATAATTTTAAATATAATTTGCTAGTTGCCCCAGAAGGAAAGCAGGGTTTTAGTTTTTGGTCACTGTCTGGTTTCTCTGTATTTCTTGGACCTAATTGCCAGGACCTTCTAACAGTGGCAGTCGCGTTTAAATTTTAGCCTTGAGGACCTAGAGAAATAGAATACCCTACTTTCTGGTATAATGTTCAAAGAATTTGTCTTTTAATACAGTCTTTACGTCCACTTTTATTTCAGAAGGCCTTTGGGCATGGCTTATTACGTTTCTTTATAGTTTTAGAGTGATCTTAATACTGTAAAATTTAATTCAGTTTTACCTTCCATAAAACTCCAAGTTGATGTCATACAATAGAAATGTCTTTTGAGTGGTTAGGAATATTTTACCTGTTGCTTGTGATATTACTGTAGAAAAACTAAGGAATGAGAGTCTATATCCAGATTTCAAATCCTTCAAGAAATTTTAGGAAACTTGTTACCTTCAACTGCTCTACCAGCAAGTGTTTTAATTTGGATTTTGTATAACTTTAATTGGGGACATCTATAATCTGAAAGTGTTACAGATGTTTCAAGCTTTCTTCAGTTATTCTCCTCATCTATCTCTTTTTTAAACAATAAAAGCCAAGCAACCCTCCTTAAAGCATGACTGCATTAAATTGAAATCATCTCTTGTTTACTATGTATATCTTGAAATAACAAACTTGAAATCAGATGCAGGTTAATACAAAGGGCCACAGTTAGCTGTGCCACAGAAGTGTCTTAAAAATATTTTTTTAAATGTCTGGTGTTAGGCTAAATGTTCCATAGCCAGTTGAGCTCAGCTAGCCATGACTGAGATTGAGAAATGAAGATGGAAGGCAGGTCAGTTCACCTAAGATAATGATTAAAATGAGTTTATAGTGTTTAACCAACGTGGACCCTTATCTTTTTAAATGTCCAGAGAAATCAAATGAATATTAGGAATGAGTAAACATATGAGGTATGCTAAAATAAATTGATTTTATTTTATTTTGTAGATTAAAAAATCATGTATTTATAAATGTGTGTGTGTATGTATTACCTCCATAAAGAGTAATTACATTATCTAGTCATATGAAGCTACATTTGCTTAAGTTTTTTGATAATATTTCTTTTGATATTGATTTTAATTTAGAGTTTGATATCTGTTCAAAATCAGATTTAATTCTTTATAATCATATTTTTACTGTTGCAGGGGTGTGTGAGTGTGTGTGTGTTTCTGTGTGAGTATATGTGTGATTGAGACAAAATTGAGGAAGAGATTTTGAAAGTACAGTGTTACTCATTGTCATCTTAACTTCGTGTGATTTTTTTTTTTTTTAAATAGAATTATTTCCATGGCTAGATATTTGCCATCACTTAAAATGTCAAAAAAAAAAAAAAAAAAAATGAGAGGATCTAAAATATTCCAAAAGGTAATTTCTAAAATCTATCTTTTCAATGTCAATGTATGTAAAATATATTTACTGCATCTCAGGTGACTTTGTGGGAGCTAACACTCAATTGTTTCCCTCAAGTTCCAATGAACTCTTTTAAAACTATTCATAGGGACTTTTAGCCCTTCTTTAAAAAAAAAAAAAATTCTACAATATGAAGAAAAAAATATGCAAACTAAAAAGAAAAAAACAACGGACAGAATTGAAAATTAGTAGTAAATTGTATGATTTTATTTATTATTATTTTTTTATTGAAGTATTGTTTATGTAACATCTTACGGAAAAACCTGAATGAACTTTTCGGGCAACCCATACAATGTTATTCGTTTCAGGCACACAATGTAGTCATTTGATACTTTTATAGATTGTACTCCATTTAAAGTTATTGTAAAATATTGGTTATATTCCCTGTGCTGTGCATTACATCTTTGTATTTTATTTATTTTATTCCTGGTGGTTTGTACCTCTTAGGCCCCTTCCCCTATCTTGCCCCTCCTCCCACCCTTCTCCCCGCTCATTTGTTCCCTGTATTTATGAGACTGTTCCTGTTTTGCTATATACATTCATTGTTTTATTTTTCAGTTTCCACATATAAGTGAAAGCGTGCAGTATTTGTCTTTCTCTGTCTGACTTACTTCTCTAAGCATAATACCCTCCAGGTCCATCCATGTTGTTGCAAATGGCAAAATTTTATTCTTTTTTATGGCTGAGTAATGTTCCATTGTATGTATGTATATTATAAACAATGCTGCTATGAACATTGGGGTTCATATATCTTTTACAATTAGTGTTTTTGTTTTCTTGAGATAAATATCCATAAGTGGAATTCTTGGGTCATATGGTAGTTCTATTTTTAGTTTTTTGAGGAATCTCCATACAGTTTTCCATATTGGCTGTATCAATTTACATTCCCACCAACAGTGTACTAGGGTTTCCTTTTTTTCCACATCCTTGCCAACATTTATTATTTCTTGTCTTTTTGATGATGGCTATTCTGACAGGTGTGGGGCGATACTGCATTGTGGTTTTGATTTGCATTTCCCTGATGATTAGTGATGTTGAGCATCTTTTCATGTGCCTGTTTTCCATCTGTATGTCATCTTTAGGAAAATGTCTATTCAGGTCTTCTGCCCATTTATTAACTGGGTGTTTATTTTTTTGATATTGAGTTGGATGAGCTCTTTTATATATTTTGGGTATTAACCCCTTATCAGATATAACATTTGCAAATATCTTCTCCCATTCAGTAGGTTGTCCTTTTGTTTTGTTGACAGTTGCCTTTGCTGTGCAAAAGCTTTGAAGTTTAATTAGGTCCATTTGTTTATTTTTGCTTTTGTTTCCCTTGCCTGAGGAGGCAGATCCAAAAAAAACAAAAACAAAAATTATGAAGACTTATGTTGAAGAGTGAACTGCCTGTGTTTTCTTCTAGGAGTTTTATGGTTTCTGGTCTTATATTTAGGTCTTTAATCCATTTTGAGTTTATTTCTGTATGTGGTGTGAAGAAGTGTTCTAATTTCATTTTTTTACATGTAGCTCTCCAGTTTTCTCAACACCACTTATTGAAGAGACTGTTTTTCCCCATTGTATATTTTTGCCTCTTTTGTCGTGGATTAATTGACCACATGTAAGTGGGTTTATTTCTGGGCTCTATCTATTCCATTGATCTGCATGTCTGTTTTAGTGTCAGTAACATACTGTTTTGATTACTCTACTTTGTAGTGTAGAGTGAAGTCAGGGAGCATGATACCTCCAGCTTTGTTCTTTTTCTCAATATTGCTTTGGTTATTCCAGATCTTTAGTGGTTAAAATTAGACTTAAGCTGATTAGCAATATGGAGAGGGGCAGACAGCAGCAAGAATCAGTAGATTTCTACACTTTAATAATTGATCAAATGGAGCAAACTTTACTATGAAATTATATGTACAGCAATGGTCCGTATACTCCAAAAAGAGCTAAAAGTGTCTGTATCAACTCTTCAACCACTCAGGATCAGTTTTTCAATATTAGCTGTACTTTGGTATAATTTAAAATAATATGTCCAAAGAATATATATATATGTATCTCACATATATATACATACGTGTGCACATACACACAATCTATATATTTTCATTTGTTTTAAGTAGATTTGCAGTCCTTCTAGCCTATTTTTTTTAAAAATTGAATCACTTTTTGTAAAACACTTGACCTTTTGGTGGCCCTCTTAGGAAATGGCACACATAAATTCTCATTACTGTAAGTGAGTATAGTGGTACTTATTACTCTGTAATAGGTGACTTTTTCTTACCTTATAAAATGTGAGTCATCCAGAGACTCTGTGTTCAAAAGTTAGTGAACCTTTTAAAAATATCGAGATTATACTAAATTAAAAAAATATTTTATAAGCCTTATAAAAAGTCTTAGCTCTTAAATTAGCTAACAGCATTAGACAGACCTTGGTCTAACTTACCATTGTACTTCTCTTATTTCAGTCCTGGACTTTTCTAGTCTATTCATTTTGATCATTCATGTGTTCGTTCATTTGGCATGAAATTAAGTGTTGTTGATATACCATGAACATAGCACTCAAGACTCCAACCTTTCTAGGGCTTACAACCTAGCGTCCAGGACACAGAGCAGAAGGCAGGATGTTCAAATGTAAAGCAGTAACTGCTACGAGAAGGGAGTGCCTAGTACTCTGTGAAATTCCTAGGCTTTCTGGAAACAATGATAACCAGCCTGAAACCTTAAGTGGAAACTGGCATGTTTGGGGAGTTTTAGAATGATGGGAGATGACGAAAATGTGCCCAGTAGAGGAAATAACATGTTTAAAGAGCATGAGGTAGGAAAACATTTCTTCTTGGATGAGCTGAAGGAAGTTTGTTAAGCCTGGACCTCCAAGAATGGCCTTATTCCATCATTACTGTCTTGATAAGCTATGTCTCCGTGTGTGGGGGTAGGGGGTACGGCTTCCTTGCATTTTATGCAGGTATGAGCCCCTCAGGAATGAGGATCAGGAGTTTTATTGCATTATCAATTCTAGGTAACTTAACACCTAATAAATGAATTAATTTGGTGCTTCCTGTGGTCATATGGAACTTCCTGAAAATTAAACTGTTATATTTACAATTCAAAAGAAATGTGAAAATTGTGTCATTTAGTGTACAGTGTATTTTCCAATGGAACCAAATTAACTGAATTATTTGTGATGTTGGACATTTGGCCCTGGAGCCACTCTAATCCAATATACTTTGCTATATGCATGGTTGGAGTGTATTTTAAAAGTAGAAGCACATTTGATGCTACAAAACATATCCAGCCCAGCCAGAGCAAGGAAAGAGAGAGGAATCCAATCTTCAGTGCCTCTGGTTTGCTATGGAATGGAGTTTTGTTTTGTTTTTTTTAATTAATTAATTTATTTATTTATTCATTTTTGGCTGCGTTGGGTCTTTGTTGCTGCACGCGGGCTTTCTCTAGTTGGGCCGAGCGAGGGCTACTCTTCATTGCGGTGCGCGGGCTTCGCATTGTGGTGGCTTCTCTTGTTGCGGAGCAGGGGCTCTAGGCGCGCAGGCTCAGTAGTTGTGGCTCACGGGCTCTAGAGCGCAGGCTCAGTAGTTTTGGCACACGGGCTTAGTTGCTCCGCGGCATGTGGTGTCTTCCCAGACCAGGGCTCGAACCTGTGTCCCCTGCATTGGCAGGCAGATTCTTAACCACTGTGCCACCAGGGAAGTCCCCTGGAATGGAGTTTTGATAACACCCTGAGAGGAATTAAAATGGATTTCTAAAGTTCTTTGGTCAGCAGAAATCAGTAGCTGTTTTCAGTATTTGTCTTTAAATGTGTCAGTATTGTTATTTTTTTTTTAATTCAGAAATTTGGGATTTATTTTAATGATTTGATATTCTTGCTCCAGAATAAGATGGCATCTGATCTACTCAAATCAGCCAGAAATCAGTCACCTTTAGTCTCATTCCTTTGTTCGTTGTATTGCAACACATTGACTACAACTCTCAAATTCTAATTTTTTAATAGTCATTAAGAACGTCAAATACATGTAACTAATACTTAATCATAGCTATCATTGTATATTAAAATATGATTTTGGGAATTCATTGGCATTTATTTAACATTGCCAAAATCTTATTAAAATTAAATGCATCATTGGAAATTTTAATTTAAATCTTACTATTATTCTATATTTAAATTTTAAAAATGCTATTATACACTATCACTGCTTCTATATCCACCAGAGTGTTTAATATTTTGATTTGAATCAATCAAAAATTAATTTTAAAAGAATTGTTCTTATTGGGGAAAAAATTACTAACGACTTTTTTTTTTTTAATTTATTTATTTTATTTTATTTATCTTATTCTTGGCTGTGTTGGGTCTTCATTGCTGCGCACGGGCTTTTCTCTGGTGGCGAGCGGGGACCACTCTTCGTTGCGGTGTGCGGGCTTCTCATTGTGGTGGCTTCCCTCTGTTGCAGAGCACAGGCTCCAGGCACGCGGGCTTCAGTAGTTGTGGCAGACAGGCTCAGTAGTTGTGGCGCTTGGGCCCAGTTGGTCCGCGGCATGTGGGATCCCCCCGGACCAGGGCTCGAACCCGTGTCCGCTGCATTGGCAGGAGGATTCTCAACCACTGTGCCACCAGGGAAGCCCTAACGACTTTTAAAGAATAAAAAGAAATGCTTTGGTTAACTGGTTTCTTCCTAGTAAAATTTATTTTGTTGAGTAGAAATACTTTAAAAGATTTTTTCTTTTTCAGGAAAATGTGACTCTGTGTGATTACATCAAAACCTACTCTCCTGAAAACAAAGCTAAGAGTTATGAGAATTTGAGTTTAAACTATGGAATAATTTCCCACTACTAGTGGCTTTCATTGAGAAACACATAACTTAAAAAGTATTTCCTTTATCCAAATAAATTTATATAGCAAGATATAGAAGCAATGATTAGATATGAATGAGCAAATAGGATTTTAATGTATTTTAGCCATAGGTGGCATTTCTTCTAAATGTGCACAATAGATATACAGAATCATTAAGTTTTTTATTATTAACTGTGTCACTGAGCTTTCACATTATAGAGTCATAATAAATTATGTTGAGTAAATGAATTTTGTGAAGTTAGATGAACAGAAAGAGATTTTACCCAGGCTTTTATGTGAAAGAAATAAAACCTCATAATTTGTCTAAGTATAATATTTTTATTGTCAGAAATTCACACAGAATTTAATGTGTGGATTATGTTGTGTCTATGCAGGAGGATTATGTGTTTTTTGCCCAATTCTAATTGACCATGGGGTACTTTATTTGCAGACAGTTTTATGATCTTAATGTGGAACTTTGAGAAATACTGACAACTTATTAAGTGAAAGTAAAATAAAAGGGATTCTTAAATCAGTTACGAGATGAGTAAGTATCACTTTTTCTGATTCAAGCTCATCACCTACTGCATTTCTTGCTTAGACTAAAATACAAAATTTTTAAAAAGAGTGAATTTTTAGAGATATTTTGGGTAGCCTTCATCCAAATCTTCCATCCAGGGTTAGTACCTGAATATTTATCCAGATACCTGCTGCATCCTTTCTTTTTTCTCAAAAACTATATGCTTAGTTCAGTTTTGTTCATTGGAGTTTCAAAACAAGCATTTTGTTTGATACAAGGACAATAAAGCTTAAAACAAAAAAAGCAGAAAGAAAAAAGCCTCTGTTAATGTTTTTTTAAAATAAGTATACAGCTACTTTATTCTGATTTCAATATTAGTTTTGTATTTGATTCTTAAAATGCTCTCACATTTCTTTGCTTTTCTTTTATTAAACATATATGAAATATTTCATTCATTGAGAAATATATACACATACCTCATATTTGAACCACTTAAAGGATACTACTCAAACATGCATTTTGCAGATTAAGAGAAAGCTATTACCAGAATAGTTGATGACCTCCCCCATACCTCTTATTTCACAGTTTTGTTTCTTTCATTTGTGTTCTCTCATTTTATGCTAGAACCCCCATTACAATCTCAAACAAAAGTGATGACAACAGGATTTTTGACTTATTCTAGTTTAAGAAAGAATGTTTTAAATATTTCACCATTAATTATGTATATTTTATAGGTTTTTCAGTAGACAGCAAAAAGCCTCTTAATTTTTTCTCCTATTACCTAAAGCAAAAAAAAAAAAAAAATCATGAATGAACTATTCTCACCCCCATTCACCACCAGACAACTAACCCTACCTGGTCTCCACCTCATGTTGCTTGGCCTATGAAGGTTAGGAACATCTCCCAGCAAGGATATTCTTTCATACAGTTCTACTACGTGCTCACATGAGAAGAAAGTATTATGCACCAAGATCCAAATAAGTAAAAATCTTCCATTAGCCCCTTTACTTTTTTCCCCTGGGCTTTAATTGAGGGATAATTGACAGTCAAAAATTATATATATTTAAGGTTTGCAAACTGATGACCTGATATCTGTACATATTGTGAAATATTCACCACAACCAAGTCAGTCAACATATCCATTACTTCACACCTTTACCATTTTTCTTTCTCTTCCCCCTTCCTCTTTCCTCACCTTTCCCCCTTCTTCTCTCTCTTTTTTTTTCCCCCAGTGGGAACACCCAAGATCTACCCTCTTAGCAAATTTCAAGTACACAATACAGTATTGTCAACTACAGTCACATTTCTGTTCACCAGCTTTCCAGAACTTACTCATCTTGAGTAACTTAAACTTTTTACTCCTTGACCAACATCTCCCTGTTTCCACCTCCCCCAGCCTCTGATAACCACCTTTCTACTCTGTTTCTGTGAGTTTATTTTTAGAGTCCATATATAACTGAGATCATATAGAATTTGTCTTTCTGCATCTGGGTTATTTCACTTAGCATAATAGACTCCAGATTAATCCATGAGGTCTCAAGTGGCAGGATTCCCTTTTTATAAGACTGAGTAATATTCCATTATATGTGTATCATGCATCTTATTTGTCCACTCATTCATTAATGGACATTTAGAGTGTTTCCATATCTTGGCTATTGTGAATAATGCTGAAATGAACATTGGAGTGCAGATATCTCTTTGTGATACTGCTTTTGTTTCCTATGGGTATATACTACTCAGAAGTAGGATTGCTAGATGATATAGTACTTCTATTTTCAATTTATTTTTAGGAGCACTCATGTTGCTTTCCATAATGGCTCTACCAATTTACACTCCCACCAGCAGTGTACAGGGTTCCTTTTTTATTCCACACCCTCACCAAACTTGTTTTCTCTTGTCTTATTGATGATTGTCATTCTAACAGGTGTGAGGTGATATCTCATTTTGGTTTTAATTTGCATTTCCCTGTTTAGTGAAACTGGACACTTTTTCATATGCCTATTGGCTATTTGTGTATGTTCTTTTAGGAACTGTCTATTCAGGTCCTTTTTCTATTTTAAAATCAGGGTTTTTTGTTTTTTTTTTTTTCTGTTGAGTTGGTTATACGTATTTTGGATATTGACACCTTATCAGATACATAGTTTGCAATAATTCTTGCCTGTTCCATAGGTTGCCTTTTCACTTTGCTGATTGTTTCCTTTGCTGTACAGAAGCTTTTTAGCTTGATGCAATTGAATTTGTCCAGTTCTGCTTTTGCTGCCTGTGTTTTTGGTGTCATATCTAAAAAATCATTGTCCAGACCAGTATCAGGAAGCTCTTCCTCTGTTTTCTTATAGGAGTTTTATGGTTTCAGAGCTTACATTTCATTCTTTAATCCATTTTGAATTGATTTTCTATGTGGTGTGAGATAAAGGTTCAATTTCATTCTTCTGCATGTGGTTGTCCAGTTTTTGCAACACCATTTATTGAAGAGACTGTCCTTTCCCCAGTTTGTTTTCTTGGCACCCTTGTCGAAGATCAGTTAACTGTAGGTGCATAGATTTATTTCAGTCTCTCTATACTGTTCCATTGGTCCATGTGTCTGTTTTTATGCCAGTGTCATGATGTTTTGATTACTGTACCTTTGTAGTAAGTTTTGAAATAGAAAATGTGATATCTCCAGCTTTGTTCTTCTTGCTCAAGATTGCTTTGGCATTTGGAGTCTTGTGTAGTTCCCTATGAGTTTTAGTGCTTTTTATTCTTCTATTTCTTTAAAGAATGGCATTAGGATTTTAATTGGGATTGCATTGAATCTGTAGATCATTTTGGATAGTATAGACATTTTAACAATATTAATTCTTCCAGTCTATAAACATGGGATGCCTTTCCATCTATCTGTGTCTTCTTCCTTCATCAATGCCTTCTTTCCCATGGGCCCCATGATGTTACTATTCAGACCTAATGCAAAAAAAAAAGTTCTCATGACATGAGAACTAAGTGCCAGTTTTTGCCAAACCATTTGTGTTTGTGAGGTTGTAATTTTGTCCCTAGCCTTATTAGTTCTTCTGCTTCTTGGGGGGTAAATTGAAAGGCTAAGGCTTGAAATCTGCTGTAATTTTAGAGGACAAGAAGTCAGAATGTGGCCAAAATTGCAGCTCTGTACTTTAAAGCAAATCATTAATAGATGATTGTACAACATTAGGGATCTTGTCTGTAATTTCAGTTGTCTGTATTAAATGTGTTTACTGACTCCTCTAAATCCATAAAGTAGGCCATTATCTCCATTAAATGGTCCTGTGAAGAATTTCATATTAAAATTTGTCATTTTGGAATTATTATGGCAAGTATCTATTGAATTTAATCTGCTGTAAAATATCCTTCATGTTTAAATATGCTGATAATAGCTTTAAAATGTCTATTTCCATGCTATTTAAATATTGTCACAATTTATGTTGATAATATCATTGCTTTGTTTCTTATTTTGTGCTCTAAAACCAGATGTGGCAACATCTGGTGGTGTTTTACATATATACTAAGTGCAATTTTATTTTAAGAAAGATTCATTCATTTACTCATTCAACTAATAGATACTGTGTTGTATACTTAGTTCTTGTCAAGTATTTAGATAATGAAGGATATTATTATTATTGCCTACAATTTTTCTTACCATTCATTCACTGGTTACAAAAAAAAAGGAAGAAAAAGAATATGATTTTCTATAGGGTATAAGTATTCTGCAATATCAATCCATATATTTGAATGGAGATGTACATGCACAGCTTTCAGTTGGCCTATATCTCTTACCACCTTCTGAACATCTTGATATTTCTTCTTCACAGTGTTCATTCTTCTTTCCTCATTTAGAAGCAAACACCTATTTTTATTATTACTCCTGTATGCTAATGGGCAGACATGTGGCTTTGTTGCCATCAGTCAAATGTACCTGCTTGAGATTGACCCTGATATTTGAGGAGATGGCAGTGCGCATGGAAACCATTGTACTGGTGTAGGTAGCAGCAGATGTGCAGGTCTGGGTAGGGTAGTGGTGGCAGCTCTTGACTGAGGCAGAGGGAGCTTAGTTTTCAGTATTGCCAGTAGTGTCAGTGGTCCTACTAGGATAACTTTGTATTGTAGTTCTTAAAGTCATTTCTGGAAGATCAGCCTAGAGTCTGTCAAGTTTTTTAAGCTTCTTACTAATACATTTTAAAAGTTTTCCTGTTTAACGCAACGTGAGTGTGGTATTTTATCTACAGGTAAGAACCCTGTCAGATCTCAAACAACTTAACTAGATGTTCCAAGAGAGGGCGTTGGACCTGTGCTAAAACTGATCAGTGTATGCTTGTCCTTGGCCACAGTGGCCACAGTAAGATTTCTCCTCATTAGAGACGATGAATTGCAATTCTCAGAATTTTGTTTGAATAACTGAGACACAAGATTTTCATTGCCTCTGGGTTAAGCTGCACAAGTCAGGACTAAACCTGGATTATTGTCAGCCTGAGAGTCATATCTGCTTGAGAATGAACAAGGTGGGGTGGGGCATAAGATGATACATTAATAAAATCGTTTGACTCCTTGATCCAATTTAAATCAGACATAACCCTGGAATTTTCACTTATGAAAATAAATATATTTCTTATTTTGTTTAAATAATTTTGCTCTGGCGTTCTGCCATTTTCAAAAATGTTTTTAAATATCACATATAAGAACTAATGCTGTAAAGAAGAATATAAAGAGTTCTTGCTTTGGAGCAGTAGGAAAGGCAGATTTTTTAAACAAAGGACAGTGTAATGCCTGCTAGCATAAAGGTTTTTCAAAAGTCTATGGGGCAAAATACAGCTTTTCTGGGAAACCTACAGGAACTGGAAAGATTAATTATCAAGGAGAATAATTAATTGCTCTGGAAAAAATTGTCAAAAGTTAATAGAATAAGTAAGTTGACAAGACCAGAAAAAAATGTTCTGAAAAGCCTCAAAGTAGACTACAAAATCTGTAGCAATAGAAGTTAATGTAACAGGAAAAAAATGTTCAGTAATGTAATCCAAATCTTCCTCTTAAGCCCTCCTCACTCCCTGTACTTACTACTTTAATGTAGTAATGCACTTTGCAATGCCTACTCATAATTTCCCTGAAGTATGTTCAGCCTTCTCATTGGTTGTTCATGTTTCATTATTAGGCATAAGAGCTCAGAATCACAATGCACAGAAGTAAATGCTTGGTCATTTTATGAACAAGACAATCAAGTAAATCTTATACATCTTCCCTTGAAATCTAAACGATCATAGTTCTTCATTAAGGTGAAACAAAATGTCAAATGTACTTTCAAGACTCAGTTTTCTTCTTAAAAGGTACAGTCATGTAATGAATCACTTGATCATCACAAAAGATTTTTATGGTAGTGTTATCACTAGCTTAAACATCTGACTCTGCAGATGAAGTTTTTCCTTTATTAAAAGATTGAAATAGCCTCTTGAAAAAATATTACCAGAATAGAAAATCCGTTAAGAAGTATATGGCTTCTCAAACTGTCTTGGTAATAAGCAATATCCAAGGCATTCTTTTAAGAAAGAATCTTCTCAGGATGAATAGAGAATTCTTTAAAAAAAAAAAAATGGTGACAATGATAGTTGCTATCAGAGTACATTTCACTTAGGATTAAAAGATAATGAAAGGAGACAGTAATGGGTAGACTGATATTCATCTATGCCCTTAAAGGAGGACGTGTGAAATTTTTTATTAAAGAACAAAGTATGTAGTAGAAACTATTAAATTCTACTTTTATAATATGAAATGAAGTTGAATATAAGTTTAAATGAAAATGCTGAAAAATGAATAAGCTATATTTTTTATAACATTGAGGCAACGGAGAACAAAAGGCAGAAAGCTAGAGGGAGAAAAAAATAGATGAATAAAAGAACTTATTTCCTAAGAACCTTAGCCAAGACATAAATCAACTGAAATACTGAAATGTCTAATATGGATAAATAGGACACTAACATTAGGGATGATGGGGTGATTCAGAGAGGAAACATTTAGCAATATTTTTCATTAGGATATGAATTTTACTGAGGCTATGTAAGTTCAGAGAGGAGCAGATTACTTTTCAAAAGCTTCAAATCAACCAATAACTTAGTAAAAGAAGTAGGGGAAAAAATAAAAACTTGGATTTATAAGGGCTCTTTATTCTGAGGGATTCAAAATGCTTTATATCAATATATGCTGCTCCTCTCTTTAGGTTTTAAAGTACTTACTTTTAGAGGTAAATTAGTACTTTCCAGGTATTTGAGATCATGTCACTTATTAGTACCTCATACACTGAGCAATGCTGAGATTGCCTGAAGTGAGTAATTGACATAACTGACACAGTATTCAGGGAGATAAATTAAGTGGCACCCATAAACATTACAATTACTGAGAGCATCTCTGTATAATACAATAGATAATTCTTGTTGCTCACTGCAATCTAGGATATTTTCATATCTTAACTCTTGAGTCCTCTTGGTAATATTATGAGATGGCTGTTATTGTCACTGTTATTTTACAGATGAGGAAAATGAGGTGCAGATAGGTCTAGCAACTTTCCCAGGTCATAGTACCTGACAAAGCCAGGATCTGAACCGCCTGTCCAGCTCTCATGTCCTTAACGGTGATGCCACTCTCTGCCTCTTCATATAGTCTAGATTTGGTCAAATATGGGCATTCAAGACAAAGACAGAAAAATGTGGATTCTTCTGGCTCTTATCTCTTTTTAAATTGGAAAGCAAAATGTTTTCCAGGACATCTTAAAAGAGTCCAGTGCAAAACACTTGCCCACTCCTAAATCAATCACTAGCACACATAAAGGGAATTATTAAGAATGGCTTATACCAACCCTACTTTATCCATGAATCATTTACTGGGGCTTGGCACGGTGTCAGAGTATTAGATAAAATCCTGTGCATTTTCTCCGATTCCCTCTTTCTTTCTCTTGGTCAGTGCTCTGTTCCCTTCTTGTCATTCCTCCACTTCCAGGTTATGAGGAAACATGGGGTCTGGCTTCCAGAGCAGCTACTGAGGAGCCCCAGGACAAAATGCAAAAAACACGGAGGATGTAACCCTCCATTAGATAAACTTTTGTCAGTGAGAAATGAGGGAAGCGAGTTAGGAGAGATCAGACGGACAAATCCTCCTCCTCCTCCCTTCACTGAACTGCTTGGAGAAGATTTCCCTTTGCCAAGGACCTGAAATGGAATCAAGGCACTTGCCAAACAGCCCATTACAGTCCTTCAGAGCTTCCTGTGAAGCAGCCATCACCACTGGCACAATATTAAATAGCTGTATATCTTCTGATCTTTCACGTGTCTCACTTCCTCTCTTGTCCTCATACTTACTTCCCTAATTAGCACCTCTCCAATAATCACAGTTTCATCTTTATCTCAGGCTCTGCCTCTAGAGGACTGGGGCTAACATAGGACCAAATTATGTCAGTAGAAGTCAGGTTCCCTTACCAAGGAGGAAGAGATGTTTGTTCAGTAGGCAGACAAAAGACCCATTCCATTGCTTCAAGTTAGAAACTGGCAGAGCCACTTCAAACTTTGGTTTATCAAACTCCAGATTCTCTATTTGGGAATAGCAAGATTATATTAACATAAGGGCACATGTAATCGTTGAACTTTGTGTTACAGAAATTCCAGGTATAATAGCAGGACCAGATATTAGGTTTCCTCTGGCTCCTTTTTATGTTCAGAGGGAAAAAAAAAAAAGATAGATTCTAGGAACCTTTCCCCTTGAGACCTTACCTGCCAATCCTGGTAATTATTCCCAGTCTGAGAGTTTGATGGACACTTGTCTTTCCCTCCTTAGTAGCTACAATTAATGTTCTGTGCTGCACAACAATCTCCTGGAATGAAAATCATCTCGATGGTGATGCTTTATTGCTCCGGTTCACCAGGTGTGCCCTCACAGAAAGTGGGAAATTGAATTATATAAAAAGCATGCACCTTAATTTATAGTCTGAAACAATATTATCCATCAGCCTACTCATATGCAATAACAATTAGAGATACTAACAGTGACAGAATGTTAAGTCTAACTTCTATTTGATTTTGGACCTATGATTGTATATCATTATTTCTATCAATTACCAGTTAATATTCTCAGATCTATCATAAATTTCATTAACTCTTACTGTCCCTGTGATGGTCAAATTGTAAAGGCGTGGGATAGCCAAGTGAGGATGGGTGGGATTCTCAGCATCAGAGGTGATATTAGTGTCTCTCAGATTGCCACTTTATCAGAAGCAGTAGCTTTCTGTACCTAAAGCTGCAGAGAATAGATGGGTTGATTCGTAGCCAGTGGAATAGAAGAGGCGAATGGGGATCCATAGAGGCCAGTGGAGAGTGACAGGCTGGTCTGATTTGTAACTGATCTGCATTGGTAACTGGAGTGAGTTTCACCACTGCCCATTATGACCCCAGTGCAGGGACTGCTGGGGACCTTTCCTCTCCATAAAACCACAAGCTTTTTGAGATTCATGGAACAGGTTTTTTGAGACCATAGGGCCATTGAAAGGGAATTTCTACTTGGAGTAGTTCACTTAATTTTGGCTAAGTTTCTACCCTTGAGCAGATTTCACCTCTGCAGGACAAGCCACTGGTGATACTCAGGACACAGTATAGGAAAATCCCATCAAATAGTAATGAGAATGGTTAATGTCAACACAGGTGCTCTGTGATGGTGGTGGTCACTTGAATGGTGATAGTGACTCTGCCAGCGCTGGCTTGTCCCCATTTAGGTCCTGTTTTTTTTTATTGCAGTATAGTTGATTTACAATGTTATGTTAATTTCTGATGTACAACAATGTGATTCAGTTTTATATATATGTATATATATATATATTTTTTTTCATATTCTTCTCCATCATGGTTTTATTACAGGATATTGGATATAGTTCCCTGTGCTATATAGTAGGACCTTGTTGTTTATTTTATATATAGTAGTTAATATCTGCTGATCCCAAACTCCTAATTTATCCCTTCCCGGCCCCCTTTCCCCTTTGGTAACCATAAGTTTGTTTTCTATGTCTGTGAGTCTGTTTCTGTTTTGTAAATAAGTTCATTTGTATCATATTTTATATTCCACATATAAGTGATATATGGTATTTGTCTTTCTCTTTCTGACTTACTTCACTTAGTATGATAATCTCTAGGTCCATCCATGTTGCTGCAAATGGCATTATTTTGTTCTTTTTTATGGTTGAGTAGTATTCTGTTGAGTATATGTACCACATCTTCTTTATCTATTCATCTATCAATGGACATTTAGGTTGCATTATGTTCCTGGTCTTGGTGCCATATGGTTCCAGGCCATGCCTTGATGCTGATTAGGATATATGGACACTGCTTATAGGTATACGAGTTCTGCTGTCCATGATATTCCCTGTTAGTTTTCTCCAGTCTTATCCACTAGGATGTCCCTGTTACAGTTCCTCATCTTAGGCTCCTACTGGTTTTTCCATGTTCACATCTTACCCATTCTCTTCTCCTCCTCCTCACGTGAAATTTATTTGGTGTCTGGAGAGGGTGGGTCAGCTTGGATTTTCCAGTATTCTCTGCAGTATTTTGTTAAACATTTATGCACTACCCTTCTTTATGGTAGGGAAGTTATTCTCTCAACCATATCTTGCTTTTGCAAAACAAAACAAAGCAAAACAAAAAGAACTTTCACAATTTTTCTTTCTGATGTAGGATTCAAGAACCTATTTTGGAAATTCAAATGAGAATACTTCCATTTCTTTCTTATTGAATTTCTACTCTAGCAAGGCTAACTCTTCATTATAAGTGATTACTAGAAAAACTAAGATTAAAATTTTAAGCTGTTTTCTTCAAAATGCATGAGTGACTACTCTACAACATACATATGTGTGGAGAGAAAATTTGCAAGTGATGCTCCCGTCAGAGTTGTCATAATTACAACATTAAGGTTAATTTCTGTGTGTTTTATTCCTCCTTTTTTTTTTTTTTTTACTTTTCTCCTTTATTCCCTTTATAATGTACTAGTAATATTCCTGTACTCCCAAGAATAGCCCCTCACTCTACCCTGGTCATCCAACTAACACTTGAGAATTCTTTTTATAACATGCATTATAAAATTATATCTTCATTAACTATACTTATCATGCTAATAGACAAACAACAGTGTTACATGGGTCGAGAGATGCTAATGAGATATTGAGTATTTTATTTAATGCTGAGTACTAGCTGAAGCACACATACTTTATCTACATTTTTTCACTTAAATATGTTGGAACAGTTAATGCTGTATTACAAACTAAGGAATTTGTGACAAATGAAGTTTTGCTTATTGCGATGGTGGTTATTATTATCAACATCTACCATATGGGATTACCCAGTGAGCCAGTTAACTAAGCATTATTTCTTTTTCTCAGTGCTCAGAAATTCATCATGTGACAAATAATGAGTGTCTTTTAGAGTCATGATTTGAAAGGGATTTTTAAAAGCTTGTTAGATTATTAAAATATTATTGATCTGAATCTCATCAAACCTTTAGATGTGAGTCATAACAGTTTGGGGGAAATGTAGATAGAAGAACCTGTTCAATAAACACTCTGAGGGTGCAATCAGCCGAATCCAGAATGAGGGAAATTCTGTAGAGCAGAGCAGTTTTTTCAAAAAATACACATCTATAAAACGGGAAGCTGTTAGAGATTAAGAGTTTTGAAGAAATATTAATAAATACCATAAGTGGACCTTATTGTTTAAAAAAAGACTGAAAAAGGCATTTAATTAAAAATTAGGGAAATATATATTACCAGATTATATGAAGGAATTATTGTTAAACTTTGCTAGGTATGAAAATGGTACTGTGATTTATATTTTAAAAAATATCTGTTAGAAATGCACACTAAAATGTAAAATGGGATGATATATGTAAGATATGCTTTTAAATACTCCAGAAAAATGTTGTATATAGATAAAATAATCAATTACCTAAATACATAGATACATATGTACATACATACTTAGATGCATAAGTATCAATAGATATACATAGAAAAGAATGAGTCATGTTGCTAAGTATATCCAAATGTCATATAAAAATTATGTTTTCTAATAGCAAGTGGTCTTAAAATGACTTTCTTGTAGAAATGAAGGCTCTTTGTGTTCTTTGAGACTGTTAGTATTTATAACTACTGTTTCTAACTTAGGGACATATGTAAAGGCCATTTAGCACAGAGAAGTTTCTTAGGAAGAGAAATAGAATATAACTTACAGCTTTGAATACTGAAACAGTGCAACTCATTTGGTCACTGTAACAGCTACAAAATGCTTAAAAAATATATACTGTGAGAACACTACTCTTAAAAAGCTTTTATTTCTTCTTTACATTTCAGAGCAGTTGTAATCCAGGTTAAAATCAACTGTGCAGAGCCTCCAGCCAGAAGATAACATCTGAAAATACCTGTTATGTTTGTCCTTTTAATCAAACATTTGTTCAATATATAATTTTAAAATTAAAAGTATTTTTGAAGAGGAAACATTAATATAATACAAATAGGTAGTCTATTGATACAGGATTCATTTATCCTGCTTTATAACGAGTTCCTAATTGTAAATTTTAATAATAAATTCAGATAGTCTGTAATCTAGCAAGGACATTTGAATAATTGTCAACAGAGCCTTACACATCAAGTGTAGCTTTACTGTGGTCTTTCCATCTTATCAATGGGACTTATTCTCTAGTATGTTGAGACTAGGTCCTCTCACAAAATGATGCTCTTAAAGCCACACCCACCTAAATTAAATGGTCATGTACCTTTTATCATGGTTTTCAAAATTTCTTTTTTTTTTTTTTTTTTTTAAATTTTATTTATTTATTTTTTTATTTATGGCTGTGTTGGGTCTTCGTTTCTGTGCGAGGGCTTTCTCTAGTTGTGGCAAGCGGGGGCCACTCTTCATCGCGGTGCGCAGGCCTCTCACCATCGCGGCCTCTCTTGTTGCGGAGCACAGGCTCCAGACGCGCAGGCTCAGTAATTGTGGCTCACGGGCCCAGTTGCTCCGCGGCATGTGGGATCTTCCCAGACCAGGGCTCGAACCCGTGTCCCCTGCATTGGCAGGCAGATTCTCAACCACTGCGCCACCAGGGAAGCCCCTCAAAATTTCTTAAAACTTAACAAGATTTCTGCTTTGAACCATGAAGGATTAACTGCTATGGGAATTGAACTTCTGTTGTAAACAACTAGAAACGTAGAGAAAATACATTAAACAACACTTCTTCAGACATTGGGTAATGGACTCAATATGGCAGTGATCTGTGAGAAAAGGGAAGCAAGCTAGGTTAGCTCTGTGATTGCCCTCACAAACTGACTGGAGGTAATTTTCAGGTCACAGTGCAGGAAGGAAGAATTCAAACAGAAGTCCAGAAGTCCTGAGGAGTTACGGAGACAGAGGTTGAAGTTCAGAGAGGCCAGATGGCTGGTTTGGGGAAGAGGGAGCTGCAAAGTGAGAGATCTTTGGAGATTGGCAGAGGGATCCTTCAAATTTCTGGCTGAATACTCATCAGCACATCTGTGGTGGGAAACTCCACAAGCTCGGGAAAGAATCATCAAAAACCAGCAGGGCAGACAATTTCCAAAGCTCACATATGGCTTGGAAGAGATTACGTTTTCATCAGCCAGAGGGAAGAGATGTCTTAATACCTGGGGCATCAGGTACAATACTCAGAAAGGTCTTTTTATTTTTTACAAGAGTTTGTGTAGAATTGGTATTATACTTTCCTTAAGTGTTTGGGAAAATTCTCCAGTGGAACCATCTGTGATCTGTGCCTGCAGTTTTTTTTTTAAATTTTTTAAAAAATTAATTTATTTATTTTTATTTTTGGCTGCATTGGGTCTTCTTTGCTGTGTGCAGGCTGTGGCAAGCGGGGGCCACTCTTCCCTGCAGTGCACAGGCTTCTCATTACGGTGGCTTCTCTTGTTGTGGAGCACGGGCTCTAGGCACACGGGCTTCAGCAATTGTGGCACGTGTGCTCAGTAGCTGTGGCACATGGGCCCAGTTGCTCCGCAACATGTGGGATCTTCCCGGACCAGGGCTGGAACCCGTATCTCCTGCACTGGCAAGCGGATTCTTAACCACTGAGCCACCAGGGAAGCCCTTGGAGTTTTCTTTTAGGGAAGGTTTAGGTTTGCTGTTTACTAGAGTTTCAGTTACTTTAATAGATGCAATGCTATTCAAGGAATCTATTTCTTTTTGAGCAAGTTTTAATGACGTTTATTTTCCAAGGAATTGGCCCATTTCATCTAAATCATTGAATTTACTGTGGCAGATTTGTTCATAATTATTCTCTTATTATTCATTTAATATCAGTATTTTATAGGAATATTTCCTCTGTCATTTCTAATATTGGTAGTTTGTGTCTTGTAACTTTTTCTTCCTTGATGACTCTGGCTAGAATTTTATGAATTTTGTTCATCTTCTAGAAAAGTCAGCTTTTTATTTCATTGATTTTCTGTATATTTTTGGTTGGTTGTTTCCAATTTCATTGATCTTTTACTTTGATTTTCTCTTGATACTTTCTCTTGGGATTAAAAAAAATATTTATAAAAAGACTTCAATAAGAAAAAGATTTTTGCTTGCATATCTTTAAGGGTTGGGATGATATATTAGTTTCTATTGCTGCCATAACAAATTACCACACACTTAGTAGTTTAAAACAGCAAGAATTTATTCTCTTACAGTTCTGGAGGCAAGAAGTTTGAACTGAGTCTTCATGGGGCTGCAATCATGTCAGCAGAGCCTTGCTCCTTCCAGAAGCTCTGAGGGAGAATTTGTTCTTTGCCTTTTCCAGCTTTGGGCGGCTGCTGGCCTTCTTTGAGGTGTGGTCACATCTCTCCAGTCTCTGCCTTCGTAGTCACATTACCTTCTCTTCTTCAGCCAAATCTCCCTCTGCCTCCCTGTTATAATACTTGTGATTAAATGTAGGGCCCATCCAGATAATCCAGGAAAATCTCCCATCTCAAGATCCTTTTATTTAATCACATCTGCAAAGCCCCCTTTTCCATGTAAATTAACTTCCCAGGTTCCAGGGGTTAGGAATTTGAGATTTGGGGGATTATCATTCAGTTCACCATAGGTGAGTATAGCTGTAGGGTGAATTTCAAGAAGTGAAATTGCAGAGTCATATTGCAAATCGTCCTCAAAAAAGTTGCAACCACTTATAATATTCTTTCATGATTAGGTTAAACATATCTTGTGGTCTTCTGGTCTTAAAAGTCATGCTTAAAAAGTACTTTACAAAATGGTGAAGAGATAAAATGAAAATATTCTCAACCTTACTAATCATGGGGGAAGTGCAAATCAAAAATCACAATAGATATCATTTCACACCTGTTAGGATATGCTATTTTTCAATTCATTTTTTATTAAGTATAGTTTAATTACAATGTTAATTACTGAGGATATGTTTTATTAATAAAAGTTAATAGGTGTTGGCAAAGGTGTGGGAAAATCTGGAACCTTTGTACAGTGTTGATGGGAATATAAAATGGAGCAGCTATTATGAAAAAAAGGACTTTATATTCTAAGCAATAAAATGTTGTATACATTTTCATCTATTATTTTTAGGAAATCCATCTTAAACATATCTGAAGTTTACAAATGTTGATGTATTGGGTTGGCCAAAAGGTTTGTTCAGTTTTTTCCCTAAGATGGCTCTAGTAGCACTTAGTTGTCTTCAACTTCATTTGAAGCAATTTTGTTAGAATTGTATGTGACAGCTATCATATTGGCATGCATTTAAAAAAAGACTTATCAAAATTGGTCAATTTTTGTGTAGCCATTTTAATATTGAAGATGGAGGGAAAAAAGCAACATTTTTGGCATATTATGCTTTATTATTTCAAGAAAGGTAAAAACGCAACTGAAACGCACAAAAAGATTTGTGCAGTGTATGGAGAAGGTGCTGTGACTGATCAAACATGTCAAAATGGTTTGCGAAGTTTCGTGCTGGAGATTTCTTGCTGGACGATGCTCCATGGTTGGGTTAGACCAGCTGAAGTTGATAGCGATCAAATCGAGACATTAATTGAGAACCATCAACATTATACCACAAGGGAGATATCCGACATACTCCAAATATCCAAATCAAGCATTGAAAATCATTTGCACCAGCTTGGTTATATGAATCGCTTTGATGTTTGGGTTCCACATAAGTTAAGAGAAAAAAACCTTTTTGACTGTATTTCTGCATGTGATTCTCTACTTAAACGTAATGAAACGTTTCGTTTTTAAAACAAATTGTGACAGGCGATGAAAAGTGGATACTGTACAACAATGTGGAATGGAAGAGATCATGGGGCAAGCAAAATGAACACCACCAACCACACCAAAGGCCAGTCTTCATCCAAAGAAGGTGATGTTGTGTGTATGGTGGGATTGGAAGGGAGTCCTCAATTATGAGCTCCTTCTAACCAATTAACTCCAACTAGTACTGCTCCTAATTAGACCAAGTGAAAGCAACACTCAACAAAAAGCGTCCAGAATTAGTCAATAGAAAACACATAATCTTCCATCAGGATAACTCAAGACCGCATGTTTCTTTGACGACCAGGCAAAAACTTACAGCTTGGCTGAGAAGTTCTGATTCATTGGCCATATTCACCAAGCATTGCACCTTCGGATTTCCATTTATTTCAGTCTTTACAAAATTCTCTTAATGGAAAAAATTTCAATTCCCTGGAAGACTGTAAAAGTCACCTGGAACAGTTCTTTGCTCAAAAAGGCAAAAAGTTTTGGGAAGATGGAATTATGAAGTTGCCTGAAAAATGGCAGAATGTAGTGGAACAAAAGGGTGAATATGTTGTTCAATAAAGTTCTTGGTGAAAGTAAAAAATGTGTCTTTTATTTTTACTTAAAAACCGAAGGCACTTTTTGGCCAACCGAATAAAATTAATTTGTGTATTTTAATGTGAAGACATCTTATTTACTGAGAATTTTTCCTTTTATCATTTTTAAATATCTTTATCATTTATTAACTTCATCATTTATTTTAATGCTTACTAGCTTTTATTTCATTTTGCCTAATATTAATATCCTAATTTTGTTTTTATTTTGAATGAGTTTATTTGGTGTGTTCTGTGCCCATGTTTTCGCTTTTAAGCTTACTATTTAACCTTGATTTACATATTTCTGCTATGTAACTTGAAGCCAGGTTGTTGTTGCTGTTTTTGCTTTTTTATAAGTGAGATTTTTCAAATGTATGTTTGACTTGACTCACCTTATTTCATTTTTTCCTTTAATTGTCATGCTATATTCTTATTTTCCTTCTTCTGTTACTTTGAATGTACATAGTTTGTTTTAATTCTTCTGGTGGTTATGTTCTTTACTTTAAATGATGTATTTAACACCTTTTTAAACAATTATAGATGTTAGAAAAGAAAGAGTATCCTATTGCTTTCCTGATGACAATGAGAAAAATTAATGAGCTTAGAGATTGATCCACCACCTTTATCCTATTATGCTCCTCCTGTAGCCACTTCACACGTTTTCTTATTAATTCATTCCATTATAGTCCACTGTAATTATATATAGTTACATTATAATTTCTTATATTATTTAGATGTATATCTGTATTTTCTCTTTCTGTGATGTATATCTGTATGGGATATGGGATTATCTATCATCCATCTATCTATCTATCTATCTATCTAAAAGAGACAAAGAAATAGGTGTTTACTAAAGGGGCAAATAAAAGGCTAGAAATTCCAAACTTGGAATAAAGGAGTAAGAAACTTTGGGTAATGTTCAAAAAAAAAGAAAGAAAGAAAACAAAACAAAATGAAAAGGTGATTGTTTATTGTTAAGAGCCTAATTTAATTTAATTCTATGAAATACAATAGCCAAATCTTTGGTATCCATGATACTGTAGGAACTTGAATAGTTTTTTCATTGTTGTTTGTTTTAGATCTTTGTCTGTCTTCTTTATTTCTGTGAGTAGAGCATACACATACCCCCATACCACAATTTAACAGAACTGAAAATTCCTGATTGCTTTCTTACAGAATTTAATAGAGTAGGAATCAAGCTGTGAGACATCATTTTATTCTTCAATTAATCAATTTGGAAAAAGAAAACTGTAATAAATAAGATTAGAGCACCGAGAAGAAAGCAGGTCATTCTCTGACACTAATTATGGCAGTGGGGGAATAGTTTCATAAGGGTTCAAGTCTCAGAAATATCATCCCTTTTCAGAATCAACAATGAAAGAGTTCCTTATTCATGGATTTCTTTGAGACCCTGACAGTACCCCTAACTATACCTAGCTTCAACACATTATCTTTCTCACATAGCTCTTGGTGACTATACCAGTGTTCTGGGGGTGATCAAGACCTTATTTTAATAATCGAGCATGTGATTAGTTTTGTGGAGAACAGAATTACAGCCCTGGAAAGATACACATGGAGAGAACTGAAGCCTCCTGCAAATAACGACAGATGGAAAGCTGGAAGCAGATCCTCCAGGCCCAAATAAGCCTCAGATGACCTCAGTGCTGGTCAACAACTTGACTGCAACCTCAGGAGAGACCCTAAACCTAACCACCCACGTAAGCCACCCAAGTTTCCTGACCCTTAGGTACTGTGAGATAATAAGTATTTGTTGTCTTCAAGTACTAAATTTTGGAGTAATCTGTTACACAGAAGTTGAAGTCATACAATGGGAAGTCAGTCAGTGATAAAATGGGGAACAGGTACTGGGGGGAAAAAATCTCCCTTGATGATATCAAGGATAAAAGTGGATTTCTTTTAACCTCCAAGGCTATCTGTCCTGTTCAATTCAGCAGTCTTTTTTTTTTTTTTTTTTTTTAGTGACTATCAGTTTTTGGCAAAGTGCTAGTGAGTTAAAGACTAAAATATAAAGACCACAATTAACATCTTTGTAAGTTATAATCTAGAAAAGTGTGCCTCTTAAATCCCCTCCTTTCTTCCCTCCCTTCCTCCTTCCCTTCCTTCCTTCCTTCCATTCTGCTATCCATACCCCTTTTCTCCCATGTCTTTTCCCTTTCTTGATCAAGTATTAAATAGACTTCAGTCTCTCAATAGCATCCCTACTCCTAAGTTCTAATAAAATTCAACCTTTTATTAAACACTGACTCTGAGGCATGCTTACTGTCAGATGATGATGCATTAATTAAAAAAACCAAACCAAACATTAAAACCTCATTAAGAGCAATTGACTTAAGCTAAGAAAAAAAGAAATGCTATGACAACTTCTTTTTTTACAAATATTACTGATTTCATATTAGTTTTTAATTAAAATTGAAGCAGTGAGATTAAAACAAAAATGTAAAAGGGATATGCATATCCTTTTAACTGAGCAGCCATTTAGTCATATTGCATTTAGCTTAGTTATTTCAGATATGTTTGGTGACATGATCTGAAGTCTGTTGCATGTTTATAAACATAGACTGATGAGCTGACTGGGAACTCCAGGATGCTGGGGGGTGTTGCAGTTGACTGTGTACAGTCGCTTAGAATCCATGAGGCAAAGAGCAAATGGACTGAGAATGTGATGTGGGGTGACTGTGTAGCACCTGCAGGAGGTGCTAGAAGCTTGTTTCCTCAGTAAGTCAGAAATCTGATATTGCTGAGAATAAACGAACTTCTTTAGAAACAGACTTAGAATAAATATTCACAAAAATCTTTCCCCGGGGCTTCCCTGGTGGCGCAGTGGTTGAGAGTCCGCCTGCCAATGCAGGGGACACGGGTCCGAGCCCTGGTCTGGGAAGATCCCACATGCCGCGGAGCAACTGGGCCCGTGAGCCACAACTACTGAGCCTGCGCGTCTGGAGCCTGTGCTCCGCAACGAGAGGCCGCGATAGTGAGAGGCCCGCGCACCGCGATGAAGAGTGGCCCCCGCTTGCCACAACTAGAGAAAGCCCTCGCACAGAAACGAAGACCCAACACAGGCATAAATAAATAAATAAATAATTAAAAAAAAAAAAGAACATTAAAAAAAAAATCTTTCCCCTGTCAAGGCTTCTTTCAAAAATAAATCATAAAGCATTGGTTATTAAGAAGAAATAACTCGACACAAGCATATCTGTAAATTTCTGCTGGTTACATACACACACATGCACACACAATTATATGTGTCTATATATATATATATATATATATATATATATATATATATATGCATGCAAATATGTTATATGTATCTATTTATATACATGTAAAGAGATATCTGTAAGTAATTAGATATTGGCAATATAAAATACATTTAATTAAGGTTTATACTTTTCTATTAAAATTATGTTTTTGAATCATTTATAGTGGTAAAAAAAGTTTGTGAATCTTCTCAGTTTAGGTATGAAATCAAAGTTATTTTTTTCTTAAATTTTAAGCAACATCTGTTCTTAATTTTTTTTAGCTATTCTGTAGTTCAAAAGTATCATTGTATACTATTTAACATGGCACTTAGATTCAGAAACTATTCCTGTACAAACAAAAGTGACAAAATTCTTCTGCTGGTTGAGAATATAGTCATATATTTCTGCAGTATTATAAATACAGAAAAGTGTGATAATATTATAATTACTAGTTAACTTAAAAAAAAAATAAAGTGACATTTTAAATTTAGCTTTGGCCTCCTTTCCAGCCTTCATAATTCCCTATTTTTCTATTTAGATTTAATATATATTCTTCTAACAGGTCTATAGGGATCAGGAAATAGAAAAATATATATATGATCTATAGTAATATAATATATAAAATGATATAATTCACATGTATAATATATAACATAAATATACATTATATATATTATGTAAATATGGTGATAGTTTACATATATGCTCTTTGAAAATCTGGTCCTCTCCTTATGTAATTTATAGTCTAATGGTGGGATAGGCGTTAAATATATAATTCCATAAAATTATATATTCATACCATTATGTGCTATTAAATACATGATCACTGCTCTCAATTTATGTGCAATATTGGAGATGACTTCTGTGAGGCAGTCAAGGTACAGCTGAGTTCAGACAACTGCGTAAGAGTTGATTAGGCAAAGAGAAAAATGAATTTTGTTTCTAATGAAAGAGACAGTATTACTAAGGCCTTGGGGGAACTTGGAATATTTGGAGAACTAAAGGAATTTCAGAGTGGCTGGGATGCTGAGACAACAAGAGGAAGAGAGGGATAATATGCCATCACAGGAAGGGATAAAACTATGTAGAGCATTAAAAGGAGATGTATATGTTTTTGTCTTTATCCTAATCACATTGAAGAATAATTTGAGGCATTTTATGGTGGACGTAGGAGGAGGGCTGGATGAAATTATTCATTTATTTCTGTTCTGTTTGCAGTGGAAAATGGACTAGAGAAAAATCAGATTAAGTTGCTATTGAAATAATCCAAGCAAGAATTGACGCTAGGTTGGACTGACTGGTGGTAGAAGGCAGACAGAAGAGCATAAATTTGAGTTTTATTTGGGATACAGTGATGGGCTTCACTGTATATAAGATGTGAGGCGTGATCAGTGAATGGATGCTGGCCAAGTTTATCCACAAAAATTGATCAATTTATTCTCCCCATTTTTCCTCCATAAATCTCTCCAGTTCAAAAGCCAACTTTGGTTGAATTCTGTGAACAAATGTGTCCGTGCCTGTATAAAGGCAACCGAGTATTAGAGGAGAAAAATCATAAAGCCCTGATGATTCCTTTTATTTTAAAGAAATGATCATATTCTCAAATGAGCACTCAGTGCAGGTCAGTAATGATACTTAATTTCTCATTTAGTCTCTGAAAATGCTGTTCTATTATATATACTTCTTTCCTAGAATTAAACCCCCTTGAAAACCCCAGCTGAAGACAGTCATCTTCAAATAGATTAAGAGGATGCATGTAAATGGGATGCACTCATCTTCCAACCATCAAATTCTGTTTTCTGCATCTGTAAACATTTTCTGTCTTCCCTCCTGTTTTTATAGATGGAAGAAGTGAAGTGCTCTGATCTATTAAAAAATTTAACCTCTCCAATTATCCAATTATACCCTCTTCTCTTTCCTCATGGATGTCATTTTTGCATTTATTATTATTCTTCCATATCACAAATTTTTTCACCTTTATTAGATCATGTATGTTTGCATAAAATGTGCTACTAGTAACTTTCATCTTTAAAACAGACTTTACCTTTTCTTCACACTATTCCTCTATTCCCTTTCCTAACAAAACATCTCAAAATAATTTTCTACACTCCTTGTCTTCACTTTCTCATTTCCCAGTTACTCTTTAACCCATTCCAACCTAGTGCTGAAAGGATAATGGTCAAAATTAGCAGTGACCTGTAAATTGTCAAATCCAACAGTCACTTCTCTGTCTTCATTTCACTCAGCATCTCTACAGTAGTCAGCATTGTTGATCACAGTCTCTCTTTATGATATACTTGAATCTTTTGCTACTGTGATAGGCTGAATAATGGCCCCACCCAAAGATATGCACATCCTAATCCCAGAATTTGTGAATGTGTTAAATCACATGGTAAATATGACTTTGCTAATGAGATTAGGATAAGGATCTTGAGATGGGGAAATTATCTTGGATTATCTGCGTAGAACTGATGTAATCAAAAGTCCTTACAAGAGATTTGCAGGAGAGTCACAGAAGATGTGACAATAGAAGCAGATGTGAGAGTGATGTGGGGACATGAGACAACGAATGCGGAAACCTCTAGAAGGTAGAAAAGGAGACAGATTCTTCCCTAGAATGCAGCCCTGACTACCCATTTTAGACTTCTGACCTCCAGAAATGTAAAAGAATTAATCTATGTGACTTTAAGCTACTAAATTTATAGCAGTTTGTTACAGCACCAATAGGAAACGAATGCAGTTACTATTATGACACCCAGTATTCTTATTTTTTTTCTTACCACATTGATCAATCTTTTGCCAGTTCTGCCTTCTTCTCCTCCTGAAATAAATTTTGGGACTTGGTCTTGAGGCTTCATGTATTCACCATCTGTGAGCTTTCCTTAGGTGATTGCACAGTGTTTCAATGTCTTTAAATACATTCTATATGCTGATGACTCTCCATCTTCAACTTCTCACTTGATCTTGAGACTGAACTCAAACTGCCTGCTTAAAAGTTCTGTTTTATGTCTAACAGGTACATCAAACTCCACATGGCCAATATGAAAGTAGCTTAACCTTCCCTCTCTCTGCAAATGGCACCACTGTTTTTCGAGATACTCAAGACAATTCTCTAGTTATCCTACATGCAATCTAAGATCAAGTATTCTACCAAAATAGATCCCAAATCTGTCCACATTTTCCATTTCTTCTGTCACTATCTTAGGGCAAATCAAAAAATTCCACACTCAATTATTAAATTGTTTCCACTTTTCTTTTCTTTTTCCTTTTTTTTTAAACCCTGTTGTCACAAAGGGATTTTTAAAATTAAACTGAGAATGATTTTACTCCTAGAAGTAAAACCCTTTAATTGCTTCCCATCTATCTTATAATTAAACCAAATATTTTCACTATAGCCTATAAAGCCCTACAAAGTTTCACTTCAAACACTAAGATTCCAAGATTGTAGGAAAAGATATTGGAAATGTAAGCATCGTATGAGGGACCCTTGATACCTTACTACAAATTTGAGCTTTTCTCTGTGGTTGAAAGTTTAGTCGTAAATAAACTTAAGAGAACTGACATTGTCAGATTTGCCTTTTTGAATGACTCTGATGCTGATAAGGAGAATTACTGAAATGAGAAAATATTGATACATAAATTACTGTGGAGCTTGATGCGGACCAGTGGGACCAACAGGTGGAAGTTTGTAGATGCCCAGTGAACTGACCCACTTTCTTGTCCTAATATTGCTACTCAAAGTTACATGATCGTCTTATTTGTACACCTAGAAATTTAGAGCTCAAAATAAACTTAGTGGTAACTAGATGATACATTTATTTTATAAATGAGAAAGCTAGATACTGAGGGGTTAGGAGACATTCTTGAAATCATGCACCTGCAGTAAAGACAGGTGCAATTTTGTAATTTTATATGTATGTGTATAATTTTATGTGTGTGTGTAATTTTATAGCTTATTAGACATAAGACTCTTTTACATCTTATAGAAGATTTTTTAACATCCTGAGATAACAGCTAAGCGATTATTATTTTCCTCATTATCAGAAGAGGTAAGTAAAGTGTCTTGCCTAAGTGACATTAAGCAAATAGCAGAAGTAAAAAACTAGGACTTTAGATTTCCAGATTATTCGTCTTCCTCATTTTCTACTGTATTGTGTGAAAAGTTCAGAGGATGCATTGTGCCACCAGACCCTGAATACTGAATGTGATTTCTTCTCAGTCTCCTTATCTGCCTAATTTGAACCCCAAACATCTCAAGATAGGCCCCCTAAGAATAGTAAAGAAAGAACTAGGCTCATTAACTTACATTTTACTGATGTGGAAGCATATTTTGCATTACAATTAAACTCAAATGTCACTACTTCATTTAACATTTTCTCTTCAAGCAGAAAATGTAAATGTCTATTAATGACATAATAAAAAATACAATTGCTTTTATGTTTAATACGTACTATCTATAATATTTTATTTATATAGTATTATGCTTTCCATTTAAGTTGTAAGGTATAAAATGATTCTCATTTATATTAGTGTTCCTCAGATAGTCTTTTAGAGAGGAATCCTAGGGAGATTGGAATCAGTCCTCAAATCATGAATACCAAGTAGATTCAGTGCAGCAGTGCTCACATCAGCTTTTTAAAACTGGGTTGGCAGTAAAATGCCTGATTAGCATTGTGGGTTTTTAGGAAAGTTTGTTTCTACCTTCTAAGGAAAAAATGTTCATTGTTCATTTATTCAAGAATTATTTATTCAGGAGCAGTTAATCATAGTGATTCGGAACATAGAATCTCTCAAAACCTGCTTCTGAAACTTTCTAGATATGTAGTGCTGGACAGGTTACTTAACCTTTTTATGACTTAGTGTTCTCACCAGTAACCCTCCTCATGGGGTAGTTGTATTAAATGAACAGATTTTATAACACATTTAGCATGAAAATATGATTTTGTAAAGCCCCCAGGAAATATGTTAATTATATTATCTTTTGTAAAAGAATTAAAACAGACATGATAGAAGTGTGCCCCCTCCCTTTTCCCACAGCCCAAGCCCTCTTTCTGTTTTTGTTTTTTTTTTTTTGCTACCTGTTCCTCCCTGAACCTTGAGGAAAAGACAAACTACAAGGCTTACAAAAACAGCTCTCAAAGGAACTGTTTGGGGATTGCACTAGTAATCCCAGGCATGGGGCACAAAGCCATCTGAACATTTCCAGCACTTACAGACAGCGGACACTGCAACCTGATTCTAAACCACAGTGAAATGTACTCTCTCTTTCTTGCTCAGTGAAACTTCAAACGTGCTTTGGCTCAGGAAATTGTCTGGTCTTCACCTGCTTCTTGATGCATATCAGGTCAATTAAGTCCTTAAGCTCAATTTTTGTAACATAAACTATCTTTTTTCTTGACACCCTCCATGAGAATGTAAGTTCACTAAAAGTAGGCATTTCGATTATTTTCTTCACTCTTATATCTCCAGTGCCTAGAACACTTGCTAGCGCCTAGAAGATGGTCACTTTGTATTTGTTGAATGAAGGAATGAATATCTATATTGTGCCAGGAACTAAGGTAGTCCGTTGTGATTTAATGATGTACAGGGCTAACGAAAGTTTTCCCCTCAAGGGTCTTACCATTTAGTGAGGTAGACAGCAAGTAAACAATCAATTGCAAGTCATAGTGGTAAGGGCTTCAGTAGAGATCATCTGCCATCAGGTGTGTGTGTGTGTGTGTGTGTGTGTGTGTGTGTGTGTGTGTGTGTGTGTGTGTGTGTGTGTGTGTGTGTGTGACAGAGAGAGAGAAAGGGAGGGGGAGAGAGAGAGAGAGAGAGATTGGAAAGTTTAATCACTGCCTAAGGATGCTGTCCACTGCCCAAGTCATGTGCCCACAGAGCGTGAATATGTAGGAGATATCTTTTTTAAAATCTCACATATGTATCATATGAGCTTGTTTGGAGCTCTAGAGGCCATCAAACCTGAGAAGGGATACAAATAAAAATATACACAGGAAAGGCATACAAGAATTGTTAACAAATTCTTTGAATATGAAGCACGAGTAGTAATCAAAGAAGGAAGAGATGATGAACAAAGAGAAAGAATGTTACAGGCAGATGCAATAATAACATGGCAAATAAAGTTTATCAGCTGTTTCCTACCACTTAGCTGGATTGTCTTGAAACAGCAGAGAAGCAGGAAGACCATGTTCAGTTGACTGAAAATAGTTCAGTGTGACCAGACCATGTATAATGAGGGGGGGAGATGAGGTTAGGGAGGTAAGAAGCTTCTAAAACTTAAAGTAATGCATTATATTCCATATTAAGTATTAAAGTTCAGTGCAAAAAACAAAACCAAAAGAAAAAAAACACAGAAAACCAGAAAAACACAAAAAACTGAGTCGTCAAAGGTGCAACATTGTTGGATTTTTTGCTTTTGAAAACTAATCAGGGCTGGAGTGCAGAAAATGGATTTTAAGTGGAAAAACCTGAGGCAAAGAGAACAGGAAGATGGTGAAAAATTCAGGAGATGCTGAAATAGAGTAGAAATTTAAATGAAAGAAAGAGAATGGGTGGATTCAAGAGTTATTTAGGAGATGGAATTTACAAAAGTCTTTTAAAACATTTTGACCACAGGCTAAAATAGAAAATATGCTTAGTGTCACTTCTCATTATACACACACGCATATATATCTGAAAAGTGTTAGTTTCAGGCAATATATGCCCTATAGATTCTGATATTTTCTGTTCAATTTTTTTATTAAAAAACATTATTTTTAGTCACAAGGTTCATTTACTTTAAAATGTTAGACAGCATTTGAATAGGGCATTGTTTGTGTTGGCCAAGAGAAAATCGGCTTTAAAAGGCTGAAAACAGTGGATTAGAGGGCTTTAGGAATACTTTTATTTTTGTTAATATAAACTGAAGTAGTAGCACTAAGAGGGAATTTCAAATGATAAAACAGGGAAGAGGGTGCCATGAAACGTGGCTGGGGGAGATGATATAAAAGCAAGAGAAGTCTCCTCAGCTCTCTCACTGACTACTCCACAGAGGGGAGAGCCGGCCCCATTCGAACACGGGATGTGCCATCCTGTCTGTCCATATGCGCACCCTTGGCTCAGTGGCTACACCTTCTGCTCTGACTAGTAGTGCTCTAAGTACTTTAAGGCCAGAACCTTTAGATGTTCCCACAAAGTTGTATTCAACCTCTTTTCTTTGTTAAAAACTAATTCTAGACATTTGTTCCTTTATACTCGTCCTTCAGATCATGTAGCACAAAGCAGGTCACTCAGCAGAGGCGTCAAAATGATTGATTGGTTCGTTTCCTCATCCTGCTTGTCAACTGCCTATAGGCCTATGTGTGTGTTATATCAAATAATAATCACATGTATCAATTATATAAATGCAAATTTGTATGTGTATACATACATGATATGTGTGTATATCTGTATCAGTATCTTGTATTTATTAACTGATATTTTTTTGGTCAGCACAAGATTTTTTTAAATTAAGATTTTAGGTTTTTAGAGTAGTTTTAGGTTCTGCAACCTTGTTATAATAGCTTATCAGTTAAAGGAGTTTTTTTTTTTTTTTTTTTGCTAGATTCGTTTAGATTTTCTGCATAGACAATCATGTCATCTGAGATTCTTATATATCCCTTTTTATCGATATATCTTTTTCTTGCCTTATTGCATTAACTAAAACTCCCAGTACAATGTTGAAAAAGAATGGTGAGAGAGGACATCCTTGCCTTATACCTGTTCTTAGTGGGAAAGTTTCAAGTTTCTTATCATTAAGTATGATGTTAGCTGTAGGTTTTCATAGATATCCTTTGTCAAGTTGAAGAAATATCCCTCTATTCCTAGTTTACTGAGAGTTTTTATCATGAATATGTGTTGAATTCTGTCATGCTTTTATTACATTTATTGATCATATGATTTTTTCAGCCTGTTGTTATGATGGTGTTCTAGTTTACCTTAAAAATACTGATTATTATCCACTCAACTAATTTTATGATCCACTATAGGGTGATATTTTTTAAAAAATCATTCATCTATGTGCATGATTGACTGGATATGATGGGTTGTTAAACAGAAATACAAGGGGGTAAGAGAAAAATTTCTTGTTGAGATACCTGTATAGATGATAGAACCCTTTTTTTAAAAGAAGAGGAGGCTCAGATTTAGGGTTGTGTATATATCTTTTGTCATCTATGCGATTTTCATTGGAGGTGTCTAGTGCATGGCTATGTATTCTGGAATTTACGGAAAAACTTTGGACTGGATAAGGATACTGAATTTCTTAGTAACCTATGAATCAAGACAGTTCAAATTCTGACTAGAGTGTTTAACAGCTGTCAAGCAGTGGGCAAATTAATTTTATTCTTTCTAAGCCTTTTTTCTTCATATCTATAGTGAAATAAATGGGTAATTGTCAGGATTAGATTGCAATAATGCCTGTGGAGTGTTTAGGACATAACCGGTACATGTAATTGCTCTCTAAATATTGGCTATTATTATTAATTCTACTATTTCTAAGAGTCCCTGGATGCAGTGTGGATTAGCAGTTAGGAGACTGCTTCATTTCCTGCTGAGAATAATCAAGTGCCATGCATGTTTTCAACATGTCCCTGCTTGTGTAACCTGATCACAACTGATTGTTAATTCCTGACTGCAGCATTGTTAAGGAATGAATCTCAACCGCTAAGGGATTTCTCCACTTTAGCCCAATCTATCTGACAAGGAAACCTGGGATAAGAACCAAATAATGGTACTTCAGGGCTATAAATAATGCAACTAATAATTAATGTTGGCTTAAAGAAAGGAGTTGCTATTTTTTACACAACAACAAGTGTACAGGTAGGAGTTAGTTCAGTTGTTTAACAGTGCAACCATGGACACAGTCTTCACCTATCTTTCTGCTCTGCCATCCTTAATGTGTTGGCTTCAGTCATTATACTTGTTGCCTGATGGCTTCAAGATAACTGCTCTAGTTTCAGACATCTTATTTGCTTTCAAACAAGTCAGAGGGATGAATGGGAAGGATCATATGACAGTTTGCATTCTGTTTTTATCGGGAAAGCAAACGTTTTCCTAGAACATCACCCAGACATCTTATATCTGGACTTGGTCTAAATTGGTCACATCTCACTAAACAGAAGTCTAGAAAACTAAGGAAAGGTATTGCTGTGACTAGCCTTGACAGTGGTTCTCAACTTTGGCAAGACGTTAGAATCATCAGGAGAGCTTTAAAAATGCTGATTCCTGGGTTCACTTATTCAAGCCTTGAGTTAGGTTTATTGCTGCCTTAAACAGAGTAAGGGTCTTGTTCCACTGTCCCCTTTTTGCACATGATGTCCCTTGGAATTGTGTGGTACAGACATTGCATAATAACTCAGAAATCCCTACTGTTAGTAAGCAGTAAAGGGAAAGGAATACTGTGTGAGCAATTAAATGTGTTTGCACCAGTGGCTAATACAAAGCCTGGCACATAGAGCCTGCTTAATCGAATGGCTGGATGAGATCCCAGAAATGGACAGGAGCCAATTCCTATGGCAGTTACTTAATGGATTTGGCTGGAGAATGTATGATCTTAAGACAGTTTTTTTTTTTTTTCAGAAAGGTTATACCCCTTTACCAAATGTTTTCAATAGATTTTTTTTTTCTGAGATATACATTTTAAAGTAAAAACTAGAATTATGACTTATAACATTATACCAGAACATATAAGATTTTTAGAAATTTCATGTAATGTCCGAAACATTTATATTAACATATTTCCATACAAATAACCCAATGAAACTTTAGTATTAGTTGTTTTGTTTGTTTTTTTATACTGCAGGTTCTTATTAGTCATCACTTTTATACAGATCAGTGTATACATGTCAATCCCAATCGCCCAATTCAGCACACCACCATCCCCACCCCACCGCAGTTTTCCCCCCTTGGTGTCCATATGTCTGTTCTCTATATCTGTGTCTCAACTTCTGCCCTGCAAACCGGCTTATCTGTACCATTTTTCTAGGTTCCACATACATGCGTTAATATACGATATTTGTTTTTCTCTTTCTGACTTACTTCACTCTGTATGACAGTCTCTAGATCCATCCACATCTCAGCAAATGACTCAATTTCGTTCCTTTTTATGGCTGAGTAATATTCCATTGTATATATGTACCACAACTTCTTTATCCGTTCGTCTGTCGATGGGCATTTAGGTTGCTTCCATGTCCTGGCTATTGTAAATAGTGCTGCAGTGAACATTGTGGTACGTGACTCTTTGAACTATGGTTTTCTCAGGGCATATGCCCAGTAGTGGGATTGCTGGGTCGTATGGTAGTTCTATTTTTAGTTTTTTAAGGAACCTGCATACTGTTCTCCATAGTGGCTGTATCAATTTACATTCCCACCAGCAGTGCAACAGGGTTCCCTTTTCTCCACACCCTCTCCAGCATTTATTGTTTGTAGATTTTTTGATGATGGCCATTCTGACCAGTGTGAGGTGACACCTCATTGTAGTTTTGATTTACATTTCTTTAATGATTAGAATGTTTTCAATAGATTTTTAATAAATATTTTTATCACTTGAGAAATTTTAAATTAGTTACATTATTTTTTAAATCAAAGAGATCATGTTCATCCTCATGTGAATGGCAAGATGACAAGTTATCCATGGCCAGAGAAGAATGGCCAGTCGGTTATATGAGGCAAAAAGCAGGCTTGGGCAAATCCCCGTGCCAGACCAACATTTAGAGGATGGACAGAGGAAAAGAAGCCTGAGAAGTGACCCAGGAGATCACGAAACAAAAACATTCTCCATGGAATGCAGACTCAACAGTTTCCCTGCTGCTGACAGATTAAAATCGTAAGAATGTTGGGTTTATCTAGCAACCAGAATATCAGTGCGTAATTTATGCTAAAGTAGTTATTGTGAAGTGCTTTAAGATAGAGTTAGAAAGTGGTTAGATGAATGAGAATTAATTGAGGGAATGAAAGATGTAGGGTTGAGAATTCTTTCAAGATTGTTACATAAGTAGGTGACGATAGTGATAGTGAGGCAACTGGAGGAAAACGTGAGTTGGGAGAATTTTTATTCTTTAAGATGTGAGCTTATTTAAATTGTGATAAGAATGTGCAAAAAGAGAGGAACAAGGTGTACAAATAGGAAAGTACGGAAAAGAAAGGGAATAATATATAAAGGATAAGGCTCCTGAGGATAGGAACGTAGAAGTACGGAAAAGAGAAGGTGTGAGATTGTAATCCTTACAAAGGTCTGCTTTCAAGGTTGGCCCATGGTTGGCATCCGAGAATGTGGATTTCAGATTTTCCACCATGCCCAGTACTGATAACAGGGCCTTGCAGGGCCTAAATTCTCTGTGCAAAAAATATGTTTTGTGCTGAGCATCTGCCTTCCTTCTGGGAGTCTGGGATTTTGGTATGTGCTAGGCAGAGTGTGCCTGCCTGAGTGACCAGCCCCCAATAAAAGCCCTTGGTACTGAGACCCTAACAAGCTTCCCTGTTAGATAACATTTTACACATCCTCATTTTTCGCTAGAGGAATTTGGGTACATTATGTAACTCCACTGAAAGAGGACTCCTGGAAGCTTGTGCCTGGTTTCCTCTGGACTTTGCCTCATTCACCTTTTCCTTTTGCTGATTTTGCTTTGTATCCTTTCCTCTGTAATAAATCATGATCTGAGTACAACTATATGCTGAGTCTTGTGAGCCCATCTAGTGAATCATTGAAACTTGGGGTGGTCTTAGGGAGCCCAGGTACACCATGGGATGGAAAGCACAGTTTGTGGTAAGAGGTGAAGAATGCCTTTTCCATTGTAAGTGGTGAACAGAGATAGGGTCAGGATAACAGATTTTATTAAAGAAAGCTGAGAGTGTTTTGGATAGCTACCTGATGAAAGGGAATGAGGAAAACTTAGAATAAGATACTTGAAAAAAAGGAAGTAGGTTAAAAATAATCTGTGTAGATTGAAATCTAACTAGAAAAATATAAATAGATTGAAAATGAGTACTTGTAGCCCAGCTTCATTTCATATCATGAATTTATAAGAATGCAGTTCTGTGTGTGTGTGTGTGTGTGTGTGTGTGTATGAACACGTGCACTAATTCAGCAGCTCTGAGAATCCCATGTGCAGATCAGAGGAGTAGTGGTTGAACTGTTTCAAGGTAAGGGGTTTACTAAGTATTTGCAACATCATGATGGTAGGGACATTTATAAAAAAACCAGTTTATGTGATGAGTCATAGGGTTTTATATTTCCAGGAATGAAAATGTATCAAGGGAGGGTCTTACAGTTTTGTAGGAATATAGAGAAAAAGTGACTGGTATTCCTATGAGGAAGACTAGAATAAACTACTGAAAAACTGCAAATAAGGAAGGCTGCAGCTGAATGAGAAAACTGAAAGGGTGACAGTTGTGCATAGAATGGAGGCCCCTCCAAAAATAAATCCATATCCTGACCCCAAGAACCTGTGAATGTGACATTATTTGGAAAAGGGTCTTTGCAGATGTAATTAAGGATTTCAAAATGAAATCATCCTGGTTTATCCAGATGGGCTCTAAATCCAGTGACAGGTATCCTTATAAGAGATACAAGAGAAGATAAGATCCTATGGAGACAGAGGCAGAGATTGGAGTTATGCAGCCACAAGCCAAGGAATGCTTGAACCACCAGAAGCTGGAAGAGGCAAGGAGGGAAGGAATCTCCTCTAGAGACTGAAGAGGGAGTATAGCCCTGACACACCGTGATTTTTGGATTTCTGGCATCCAGAAGTGCGAGAGAAAAATTCTGTTGTTTTAAGCCACCAATTTTGTGGTAGTTTGTTACAGCAGCTCTAAGAAACTAACACAGTGACTATGGACATGGGAGAAGGATACTGAATCTATCATCCATGTGCAGTTAGATCCGTATCTCTCAGAATGAAGATAAGATCTGGAGAATAGAAAAAGGCAAGCAGGGATAATATGAAATATATCAAAAGCAATATATAACACAATATATGCAATTGATTTGTAAATTATGAAATATTATGCAAGTGGAATTATTGGAGTTTTTAAAATGTGAGAGTATAATTTTATTAATTAATAACAGCTATTATTTTATTTCAAATATCTTCTGTCACTTCATTAATTAATGACAAGGATCTGAATGCATTCAGTTTTACTTTTATATGTCTAAAAATGAACATCTGAGAATCCCTAAATTGGCATAATTTTTTCTGGGAAGAAAAAAGACCGCAACACTTTCACATGTGGCATGGCATGCTACCGCCCTCAGTTGCATCTGCTAAAATATTCCAATTCCTATATTTCATCTTGGGGGGGTTGGAGAAAATATTTATCATATGCCTGTCTCATATCATAAATCCTCATATCAACCCTCTTGGGACTGATATATCAACTCTTGCTAATGTCCAAAGAAATTATTGACCTTCAAAGTTTCATAGCTAGTCAATTCTGGGCAGTAAGGAATTTAAAGCTAGGTTTGTTGAACTTCCAAGACTATACTACTTCTCCTTCACCAGATTTTCTTGAAGCAAGAAAGGAAGGTGCACGTTAGTTATGTTTTCTTCTTCCCATAAAAATGAGGGTTTTCCCTGGGTTTTGTGTAAAATGTCAAATGTGTGATTTAAATTATGAGTGGCTGCATTTTTAAACCTAACAAATGCTTGGTGGGGTCATTTTGCTTAATTATTGTGGCATCTTTGAAATATCATATCATTTTAGCACTTTCCTAATCTATAAAATGATGTGATACATTTTAACAACTCTGTTTTATATTTGGCCTTTCAAAAGCATCATGCTTTATGGTCCATCAGCTACATAATGGCAATAAGCACAGATATTTTGTGCATGGCATAAACTGTACTCAGAGCCTTTCATTTCACTTGGATAGACTCTCTATAGAAAAAAATAGATAAAATCTAAAGAATGCTAAGTCTAGGAAAATATATTAGTGGTACAATAGAAATAAATGCAGCAGGATATGTATTCTTTTTAATTAACTTTTTTCTTCATTGTGGTCTAGTAGCCAGTTTATTCCAATAAGTCATGTAGCCACCATATCCTGATTTCCATGTAAAGGTTCAACTATCTGGAATGTAAATACCTTCATTAAAAAAACACATACAATTTTTCCCTAAAATAGTGGTAGTTTTATATTATTGCAATTGATGTCTTATCTATACCTAGAGAGATAGTCACCATGATAGTCTTCAGCATACCGATATATTTTTTTAAACATCTTTATTAGAGTATAATTGCTTTACAATGTTGTGTTAGTTTCTGCTGTATAACAAAGTGAATCAGCTATATGTATACATATATCCCTATATGCCCTCCCTCTTGTGTCTCCCTCCCACCTTCCCTATCCCACCCCTCCAGGTGATCACAAAGCACCGAGCTGATCTCCCCGTGTGATGCGACTGCTTCCCACTAGCTATTGATTTTACATTTAGTAGTGTATATATGTCAGTGCTACTCTCTCACTTCGTCCCAGCTTACCCTTCCCCCTCCCCGTGTCCTCAAGTCCATTCTCTATGTCTGCGTCCTTTATTCCTGTCCTGCCGCTAGGTTCATCAGAAACATTTTTTTTTTTTTTAGATTCCATATATATGTGTTAGCATACAGTATTTGTTTTTCTCTTTCTGACTTACTTCACTCTGTATGACAGACTCTAGGTCCATCCACCTCACTGCAAATAGCTCAATTTCGTTTCTTTTTATGGCTGAGTAATATTCCATTGTATATATGTGCCACATCTTCTTCATCCATTCATCTGTTGATGGACATTTAGATTGCTTCCATGTCCTGGCTATTGTAAATAGAGCTGCAATGAACATTGTGGTACATGACTCTTTTTGAATTACGGTTTTCTCCGGGTATATGCCCAGTAGTGGGATTGCTGGGTCATATGGTAGTTCTATTTTTAGTTTTTTAAGGAACCTCCATACTGTTCTCCATAGTGGCTGTATCAATTTACATTCCCACCAACAGTACAAGAGGGTTCCCTTTTCTCCACACCCTCTCCAGCATTTATTGTTTGTAGATTTTTTTGATGATGGCCATTCTGACTGGTGTGAGGTGATACCTCATTGTAGTGTTGATTTGCATTTCTCTAATGATTAGTGATGTTGAGCATCCTTGCATGTGTTTGTTGGCAATCTGTATATCTTCTTTGGTGAAATGCCTATTTAGATCTTCTGCCCATTTTTGGATTAGGTTGTTTGTTTTTTTTGTTATTGAGCTTGATGTTGATCATAATGCAATCAGTTAAAATGATTTGCAAGATGTAGTGGTATCTACAATGATATCATGGTAATAATAATGTCAATATTAATACTCAAATGAGTAAGAACATAGATTACAAACCAATGTAATAGATAACTGTGATAGGGAGATGGCTGAACATAACTTCCACTATATTATTATTCTTTTATTGTAGCCTTCATTATTTCAGTATATTTAACTTACTGGACACAAATGGAAGCATAACCTAGTTCTATTTTTTTCCTTAGTTACTCATATCACTTTGTTGTCACAGGCAAATCAGCTGAAAATAATTATTTTCTTTCCTCCTCTCTTCCTTTCTTCTGTTCATGATTTTATACTAAACAATTTATTCATGGTATTGGATATTTCTAGATATGTGTTGCTTCTAAACCAAATAATACCACTCACAGCCCCAGCTGATGAAAGCAGAATTAATATGTTCCATGAGAATCAGTGACGTACTCTGGATTATGCGGCCCATCCAGGCTCAGTGGACTGAGGATACATAACTGACCTCACATCAGTCAGTCCATAGTTTTTCCAGCAATCTATGAAATAGGCTGTTATAAAATTTTTTGATAAAATTAATATACATTTAATTAGATAGCCATATGCTTTCTCTAGCTGTATACAATAAAGTAACAGTTTTTCAGATTGATAAGCAAAGAGAAGACACACAGAGAAAGGAACCGGTAGCTAAGCCACACTGAGTAGACAATAGGATTGTCATTAGTTTTGAGTTGTTTCCAGTTTGATGCTTTTATACATAAAGCTGCCTTAAAATTTTGTGTAAAAGCCTTTATATAGAAATAGGTTTTCATTTCTATTGGGTAAATAGCCAGAAGTGCAATTGCTGGGTCATATGGTAAGTGTATGTTTAATATTAGAACAACTACCCCAAGATGTTTTTCAAGGTGATTTACCATTTTACATTCCTGCTTGCAGTGCATGAGAGTTTCAGTTGCTCCCCTTACCTTTAAGGCTTGGAATTGTCAATCTTCTTAATGCTTGCCCTACTAGTACATTTGTAGTGATATCTTGTTTGTGCTTTTGTTTTTGTTTTTGCACTTTCTAAATGACATAATATTGAGCATTTTTTCATTTGTGTAGTGGCCATTTATTCATCTTTTCCAAACTCCTTGTTAAAATATCCTGTCCATGTTTTAAATTGTTTTTATCTGCTTATTATTGAGGTGTAATTGTTCCTTATATATTCTATTTGAAAATTCTTTATCAGAGATGTATATATTAGATAGATATAAAATGAAGAAAGGGTGGGAGGAAGAAAGGAAGGAAAAAGGAAGAAAAATATTTTTTTCTTGCATTCTGTAGCTTGCCTTTTCATTTTCTTAATGGTAAATTTTTGAGAAGTTTTAGTTTGATAAAATCCACTTTAACAACTTTTTTGTTTCTATTTTTTTATTTATATTTTTATATATAGTTGATTAACATCAATGTTGTTAATTTCAGGTGTATAGTAAAGTGATTCAGTTCTACATCTATATATATATATATATATATATATATATATATATATATATATATATATATGTATACTTTTTCAGGTTCTTTTACCTTATAGGTTATTACAAAATATTGAGTGTAGTTCCCTGTGCTATACAGTTGGTCCTTAATTTGTTGGTTATCTATATTATATATAGTAGCATGTATATGTTAATCCCAAACTCCTAATTTATTTCTCCCCTGCCCTTTCCCCTTTGGTAACCATAAGTTTGTTTTCTATGTCTATGGGTCTATTTCTGTTTTGTACATAAGTTCATTTGTATCTTTTTTTAGATTCCACATATAAGTGATATCTTATGATATTTGTCTTTCTCTGTTTGGCTTACCTCACTTATTATGATAATCTCTAGGTCCATCCATGCTGATGAAAATAGTATTAGTTCGTTCATTTTTATGGCTGAGTAATATTCCATTGTAAATATATATACCACATTCTTCTTTATCCATTCATCTGTTGATGGACATTTAGGGTGCTTCCATGTCTTGGCTATTGTAAATAATGTTGCAGTGAACATTGTGGTACATGTAGCTTTTCAAATTATTGTTTCCTCCAGATGTATGCCCATCAGTGGAATTGCAGGATAATATGGTAACTCTATTTTTAGTTTTTTAAGGAAACTCCATACTGTTCTCCACAGTGGCTGCACCAATTTACATTCCCACCAACGGTGCAGGAGGGTTCCCTTTTCTCCACAGCCTCCCCAGCACTTATTTGTAGATTTTCTGATGATGCCCATTCTAATTGGTGTGAGGTGATACCTCATTCTAGCTTTGATTTGCATTTCTCTAATAATTAGTGATGTTGAGCATCTTTTCACGTGTGTTTTGGCCATCTGTATGTCTTCTATGGAGAAATGTTTATTTAGATCTTCTGCCCATTTTTTGATTGGGTTGTTTGTTTTTTTGATATTGAGCTGTATGAGCTGATTTTATATTTTGGAGATTAATCCCTTGTTGGTTGCATCTTTTGGAAATATTTTCTAACATTGTGTAGGTTCTTTTTGTTTCGTTTATTGTTTTCTTTGCTGTGCAAAAGCTTTTACGTTTAATTAGGTCCCATTTGTTTATTTTGGTAGTATAGTCATTTTGACAATATTGATTCTTCCAAGAACAAAGTATATCTTTTCATCTGTTTCTGTCATCTTCAGTTTCTTTTATCAGTGTCTTATAGTTTTTGGAGTACGGGTCTTTTGCCTCCTTAGGAGGTTTATTCCTAGGTATTTTATTCTTTCTTTTGCAGTGGTAAATGGGATTGTTTCTTAATTTCTTTTTCTGGCCTTTCATGTCAGTGTATAGAAATGCAACAGATTTCTGTATATTAATTTTGTATCCTGCAACTTTACCAAATTCATTGATGAGCTCTAGTAGTTTTCTGGTAGCATCTTTAGGATTTTCTATGTATAGTATCATGTCATCTGCAAACAGTGACAGTTTTACTTCTTCTTTTCCTATTTGGATCCCTTCTATTTCCTTTTCTTCTCTGATTGCTGTGGCTAGTACTTCCGAAACTATGTTTAAATAAAATTGATGAGAATGGATATACTTGTCTTGTTCCTGATCTTAGAGGAAATGCTTTCATCTTTTCACCATTGAGTATGATGTTAGCTGTGGGTTTGTCATATGTTGCTTCTATTATGTTGAGGTATCTTCCCTCTGTGCCCACTTTCTGGAGAATTTTTAATCATAAATGGATGTAGAATTTTATCAACAGTTTTTTTCTGCCTCTATTGAGATCATATGGTTTTTATTCTTCCATTTGTTTATGTGGTGTGTCACACTTATTGATTTGCGTATGTTGAAAAATCCTTGCATCCCTGGGATAAATCCCACTTGATCATGGTGTGTGATCCTTTTAATGTATTGTAGGAGTCGGTTTGCTAGTACTTTGTTGAGGATATAATTTTTTTGTTTTTAAGTTTCCTGTATATTTTGTACTAAGAAATCTTTGCCTACTCCAATATTGTAGAAATTTTCTCCTGTATTTTATTATTTTTGCTTCTGTATTTTCATAGTTTTAATGCTTATATGTAGTTAGATTTAAAATCGATCTCAAATTGATCTCAAGTTACATTTTGTATGTGTGGTGCAAGGGAAAGTTTGAAGTTTCTTCCTTTCTGTAAGTATACACAATTCTTCTAACCATATCTGTTAAGTTACATATGGTTTGCTTTGATTCTTTTAAATCTGGTTCATCAGCTTTGTTTGTGTATGTCTAGAATAGCTTTTACTCTGGCAATTATTTAACCTTACAACTAAAGTCTTCCCTTTTGACTTTTCTACTACATGCCTTAAGTGATCAAAGAAGAGTGACAGTATGGCTGGTAGGATCTTAAATGCCTCCCAGTCCTTTGTAAAGCTGTGTGAGCTATATAAAGCTTACAGCTCCCTTTTTCCTCTGTGCTTGATGTTGTGGAATTTCATGTCACATATTTATGTTTTAGTATTCAGCCAAGATATGAGCAGTCCACTATGTTGATTTCTGGGCCTCTTTTAGTATTTATATCCTCCTGCCTTTTTGCAGGCCTGGAAATTTCCAGCCTCCTCAGATTTCCTGATCTTAGAACCTGTTTCAACTGAAAAAGACGGTGATGAACTCCCTGGCATTCTTTACCTGCCCTGTTGTCTGGAATGTGTCTGGAAGCAGAAAGTGTCAGTGATTTTTTTTCCCGCTTCTAAGCAGACAATTTCCCTTCACAACAGATAATTCCGTATTGGCCAATATCTAAAAACAGTGATTACATATGTGTTGTCCATATATATTATATACAGTTATATATCTTTACGGTGGAGGGATAAATCCTCTTCTTCTTGCTCCATCAAGGATTCAACCCTAGGCTAATATTTTGAACTTAGTTTTTTAACCAATACCAGCAAGACATTATTTATTGACAATTTACTGATTATAAAATTGATATTCAGAAAGAGTGAGAAAATTTCCAAAGTCTAAGCTGCTGAGAAGTCCTTAACCCAAGATTTCAAATTGCGTGTGCTTTATTTTACACCCATATGAATTTCTGTTATCCCGTCTTGCTGATATTTTGATTAAAAAAAAATAAGGGCAACTAAGGCATTGACAAGTGTAGATATAGCTGTGTGTCTGACAGCTTCAGATATGGAAAGTATCTCTATGATTGATTCATAAGTGGGGGTGGGAGACAAATGGAACATGATACTGCCATGTATGTTGTTTTTGGAAACACAAGTTATAACTGTCTTAGAATAGCTTTGAAAGTTATGCTAATGAAATTAAATGACCAGACTAACTTGAACAGGAAAGGGGAAGGAATAGATCTGTATGTAGGGATAACTATTTTTCCAACTGACTATAGACAGCCTTAAGAAAATGCCTTCAGTCCTCTGCATTATAAGTAATGAGAGAAAGGCAGTTACTTAGAGAAGAGATGGTTTAGGTATCCAAAGGTAACTAAATAGAATGTTACAGCTAACTACTAGTACTAGATAGGATGAATTAAAGCAGAATGAAAGGTGGTTCTAAATATGGACCAATAAAAGAATGGTTGTATCTCTTAATTAGGTTCAGCTCATTGGAACATAAAAATTCAAAATAAAAATTCCTTGATGGAACAAAGGTATTTTTTAAACTCACGTAGAAGAAATTAGGAGGTAGGCAGTCCAAAATGGTATCACAGTTCTACAATAACATCAATGAACTAGACTTTCATCTTTTTATTTCACCATACTAGTACTGAGCTTTCCATCTTCACGTTTCTGTCACATAGTTTAAGCCTATCGTTCAAGAACTTCATTTATTCCCCACTGCAGGAAGATGAAGTAACAGCAGGAATGCAGACTGCTACGTTGGTTCTCCTTAAAGAATCAGACCCAAACAACAGCGCTGGTCACATCTAATTCACCATAATTTAGTCACATTGCCAAACTAGCTGAAAAAGAGGCTAGGAAAATGTATACTTTTGTAACAGCAAGCAGGACCTCTGCTAAAATCTGTCTCTGATATTAAAGAGAATAGGAGAATGGATGTTGAACTGTATAAACAGGAATTTCTGTATCGATGTCCATTTTATTTACTAAAAGAATAAGTTAGGAAGGAAGATCGTGAAGTTACTGTGGGTTGTATTGAGTGCTTTTGTGCTGTCAGGGCATGTATTTGGTAATTTCAAGTGTGTAACTGTAAATGTGGATAGGAAGCAGGGTATATATTAGGAATTTTATATTATTTGCACTGTATGCTTGGAAATCTAATTAGTCATTTTGTAGAAAGATATATAATAAGCAGGAGAGACCAAGACACTTTCAGAGGCACAATGACTAATGCTGATGAGTGAATTTAAAGTGGTCCTGAGTAAGCAAATATATTATTCTCTATGCTGTCTGTAACTTTACAACAAATCTGCTTAACAGTTTTATCTGCTTGAGCTGTATCTGTGTATGTTTCAAAAGATACCATCCTCTATCACCTTGTGAGCCTTGCTTACTACTGCCCTTCACTTCATTCCAGTTATAACGTTATCCTTTTTATTTCTTAAACTCTCCAAGCTCACCCCTACCTGAGAGCTTTTGCTTTTGATATTGACTAGACTTAAGCCTTCTCCACCCCTTTTTCTTCATGGCTTAATTCCTTACCTCCACTACTGGGTCTTAGCTCAAGTATCACACTTACCCTGAAGTCCTACATGATCACCAAATTTAGAATTACAACTCTTCACCACCATATTCCCTGTTCTACTCACCTGTTTTTTTTCTTTCTCCACGGCATTTATCACCATTTGTCATGCTATACTTTAGTTTTTAATTTGTATTTAATTTTAATTTTATTTTTGTTTAATGTTAACTATGTTGTTTTATTCATTGCTTTATTCACTGTAGTTCCCTATGCCTAGAACACATGGTAACCTGAGGTCAACTGTTTGATGTTCAACTTGTTCCTTTACTTAAATGCACCGTGTAAAAATTTCCCAGACCTCTATCCTACTAAGAACTGTATCCCTGAAGAAAGTTTTAGAGACTATTCTTATTCTGACCTGCCTATCTAAGAGAGCTAATTTGCCTCAGAAATGCTGGAACCATTTCAGGAGCTGAAGCATTGAAGCTTTGTCTACGCTTATGTCCTGTAGGTTTCTCTGTAATTCAGTAAACATCTAACAGCTTTTCTTTTTTTCTGTAGGAGCCTAATTTTGCTAAAAAGAGAAGGCACTAATGAGATGTATTACATATGTATAAATATAAAAGCTGACTGTATTCTTAGAGGAATATATTTCTTAGAGTATGTCATTTGTAAAGTCAGAACAAAGCTAGTGGTTTGTGTGCATTTTTTTTTCCCTAGAGAGCTATGAGTATCGTAAAACAGTATGTGTGTACTCTGCTTTAATGGTGTTTAAACCTTCACTACATGACAGAAGTTGGCATCGTTAACGCTATTACACTTATGTGAAATTTTTCTGTCACTTGTGGATAGAAGCAGTAATTATAGCATTGAAATGCAGTTGACCTAAGATATATTTTTTTTCAAATTTATATTCTCTCAGCAGCTGCCTGGAAAGGCTTCTGTATTTAAATGCAACACTGTAGATGATGAGGACAACTTTCATTTAGGTTTCACATTAGGGAAAGTGCCCCCTGGGTAACAGTCCAATATGTTGTGTATTGTAGAAAGGCAAGGAATGACACTTACGGGCAGAGATATTTTAAACATTTAATGCCAGAAAATGGAGATGATTTTACACAATCGAAAATGTATCACACTTGGAACAGTTTAATTAGAAACTGATATGTGACAATTTGAATATCCCCAAAACAGGTAACTTGAGATTACATTCAAAGCAAAGCCATGTGACAGGTTGGCATTTCCATTCTCCTGCTTTAAGCAGGAAAGATTTCAGCCAAGATTTCTGACCTTAACATAAACCTCAATGTAGAATACAATTCAAATACTGTCATTTCTTGAAGATTTTCAATTATTTTCAGGTGAGTAGAGGCTAAAGGTTTTCTTCTTGGTTCTCTGTCCCCAAATAGCTTATACTCTTCCTCCCCTGAAAAAGAGAAAAGAAAATGTAACTTAAAGAAAAAAGTTAGTTAAGAAGGGAATAAAGAAATTGTGAAGGAGTAAGAATATGAGAGTGAGAGAGGAAGGGAAGGAGGTGGAAGATGAGAAGCATGTTCCCAGAGACAGGCACAGGGAGAAATTGGGGGCTGTAGGAAGAGAGGCGGGTAAAGCTAATAAGTGAGAAGAAGGAAATAGGGAGGTGGGAAACCTTAAGGGAGAAGAAAAGAGAAAAGCAATGCAGAGGAAAATGTTTTTTAAAAACAGATTGTTGGGATTTGGGATTAAAATATTTTTAAAATATTTAAATGAGTTAAAATAAATGGGTAGCGTTTCTGTAATTGTGTTAGAAAGACAATAAGTAGTTGGTGCTAAATCAATGAAAATTATATGTTCTTATTTATTGTTAAAAGAAAACCCTACAGGCAACAATATATAGTAAGATATAAATTTATTTTATGAAAGGACATTCTCTCTTTAAAATTATTTTTCAACTTTCCATTATCTATGCTCTGTCTTCTCTCCCTTTGATCTTCTTATTCCTTAATGCACTTGTTTAATTAGCTTGGAGACATTGAAAAGTAAATAGTATCTAGGTTGTATCTGAGAGGAATGATTAAGTAATTAGGATAGCAAAAAAACAGCAACAACAAAACCAACTAGTTTTAACCTCATACCTTGAAGTGGATCTAATTTGGTTCAACTAGAAAAGTAGGGTTAATGCTGCATTCTTTTAATTTTCTTTGCTTGATTGTTTCATTGTTTTCCAAGAGTTATTTATACATTTGGCTTACTGCAGTCATGTTTATTATTTTCTTAATTTTCAACAGCTGTCAGTAAATGTTATGTGAAAAAAAAAAGTATGCCTTCACATTGAGTTGTAGGTGTGACAGTAAACCTTCTGTATCATGTGTCACTGAAGTATGTATGACAGATATTGAGGACTGAGCATTCCTAAATCCATACAGACTGCCTATAACCACTGAAAATTCCCCATGGAAGGGCCATGCCAAGAAATTAATGTGCTGCACTTTGACCAGGGACCTTTGAATTCTGCTCAGTCCTCTTCCCTGGTGGTCTAGTTTGATTCATAATTAAGCACAATGTTCCTGTTTGCTTAAACTGGAAGCAGGCCTAAAATAACTATACCAGTTACCTCTCTCTACCTTTTGGGGCCCAGCCGATATGTAAATTGTCTTCAGAGGTAATGGGAGAAATGCTTTCTCCCCAGAGGAAGGAAATCCGGGGCTTTCTTTTATCTGTTGGGCTGTATGAGAGATTCCAGGGAAAGAAAGAAGAACCCATATAGAAAAAGGAACCAAGAGATATCCTCACATCCAAAGGCCTGTAGAGACCAGTTGAGAGAATTTCAGTACAAGAGATGTTTGTTGTTATTCTTTCCCCTAACATGTAGTCTGGCTGCCTCTGATCCCATCATCGCTGCTTTCATTCTGATGAAATAGGAGGAGGAGTGATAGAGTTGAGCTTCCTCTGGAATTTAAGCATTTTTTGTAATTACTCCTCTTTAATTGTTTTTTACCACCATAGTTGCTATTGACTTGACTTTGGCAGGAAAGTAAGGTCTCGCTACATAAATTAATGCAAAGGAGATCTCTAATTCCAGATTTTATAGCCACAACAAAGATACTGAGAATGAACAAACTAACATTTTGAGATAACTATGTATATCCCACCAGTAAAGTAGATTAAGAAGAAATATATATATTCATTTTTTTCATTTATTAAGTCATTTATTCAGCAAATTTTTATTGAATGCTTTCTCTGTAGAAAACATTGTGATATGTTCAGGGGATACTATAGTGAAAAAAAAAAAAAGACAGTCTCCATCCTCATGAAACAGAGTCTGGACTACAGTAGTCATTAATAAAAATAAAACATGTAAAACTGCAACAGTGAGAAGTGTGAGAAAGAGAGGTACATGATGCTGAGTCTTTAAATCAAGAGATGAAACTCTGTTGAGACAAAGGAAATACAACACTTAGCCTGAATTAACGAGTAAGATTTCCCTTGCTTTGGGCTCCAACTCAAAGCAGGGAACTTGTGAGTTTACCTGGTCATTCAGTTGAAGTGCAAACCCAAATATGATATATATTTTCTCCAAAGTCTAGAGATCCAAACTATTTTAGGTATAGGAGACAATAACTTGCTCTTTTCCTTGGAGGAACTATCCTAGCATTTTTCACATCACTGCAAGTGATAAATAAACTGAATGACCTTTTTATTTCCTGATAAATTAATTTACCTTCTACATACATATGTATATTGTCAAGCTAGGATACCTGTACTTCTTAAACTTTAGAACATATGAGTATGAAATCATCAATGTAGTTGGTTAAAAAAAATAGTGTTTCGTAGACTCTTCAGTCTGAATATGAATCAATGTGTTCAAGAGTTATGACCCAGAAAGTATACTGCTCTTCTTGCCAGGTAAAAGCAAACATCTGTTTATAGGAATAGGAAATAATTCTCCAGATCACTGTGCTGCATGGTATGTAAAAATCCCTACATTAAATTGCTCTATTAAGAGGACCATATATGGAACAACATATGTAATTGGAGACACTAATTCATTAAACTTACAGTAAATTCCTTTCCCTTCCCCTAAGAACTACCTGTTTTCTAGGAATACAATCAAGAAAGTTAAATGAAAGTAAGGATGAACACCCCTGTATTTCTAAATTGTTTGATACTGTAGTGGCACCAATCAGTGCAATCTTCCAGGAACATGATAATTAGTTTTTTGATTTGTTATTTAGATAGAAAAGGTCATTAGTGTCAGTTGGTCCTCTCTTCAGTTAGAACACCGACCTCACAAGTTAGAAAGTAATTGTGAAGATCATAAAGCAAGCTAAACAGATTTGTTTCTATATAATCAGGAACTCAGGGAGTAACCTGGTAAATTCAGATTCCTCCTGAGCTTAACATGGAGTAGATTTACATCAAAATGCTACAGTCATGGGGCATCTGTAAGTCCTAACCCTGACCAGTAGCTCCAGTGATATTTTAGAGATCTAGGAATTAATGTTATCATAACTATTGTTCAATACTCAACAAATTATATGATACATCACTCTGCTAGTTTGTTATCTTAAATGAGTTGAGATCTATTTAAAGAAGGCTAGGAGGAAGATTCACAGAGGCTACTTGTAAAGTAACTCTAAATTTCTTCTGAAAGAGCACCCAGCTTCTATTTCATTAAAGGAGCTCAGGACATGTGAATTGACCAGGGAGTCGCATTTGGATGAGGAATTGTGTTATATTTGCTTAAGTCATGACCCCGCTCATTAGACCTGGATGTGTTCCTTCTTATACAAATCTGGTAGACACTTACTCAGCTGCCTCTTGATTTTCATCCTAGGTATCCTGTGGTCAATTATTCACAACCTGGAGAAGCAAAATGCCTGCTTTTACTTCCTTTTTTTTACTCAAAAAGTTCCTATCTTTATTTTCATATTCAAACCTCTCTTCACTGCTTTGGTATGATGTATTCTGCCAGGATCACATTTCTACTTAATGCCACATCTATGGAGTTTATTTATCTTTTACTCCATTTGGAAGAAAGGGTCACTTTCTCATTAGGAAGACCCATATAGCAAGGAGTGGTATAGAAACAGTGAACATTCTACGCTGGGCACAGGTGCCTAAAGTTTGTTCCCTTTTAACCATTTTATGTCTGAAATCACAGTATTTTCACATTGTCTTGGTAAAAGTCTCACAAAATCCCTATCCTTCATAAAACTCACAGCTAGTGGAAAGCCAAGTTACAGGGAAGCTGTATAAAAGTAGAATCACTGTTTTGTCCTCTGGTGAACTAGCATGGGCTCTCTAGTTTCAGAATTTATGATTAAGCACGTGGGAGTTATTGGCTTAATTGCTCTGTACCCCCTGCATTCATCTGCGATAATCTTTATTTGATATTCTTCATACCTCTGTTATTTTATGTATACTTTTTTCTCTAATCCTTCTCTGCATTGCCATTAAAAACTCCAGCGTCATATTTATATTAGCGTTGCCCAAAATTTATCTAGTAATCTTGTATGTGATAGAATAATAAATCCTCTTCAAACCTCTAAATTGAAGGCATGTAGGGATTTGACAGTAGAGGAAGGAGCCCTAGATGGAGAATCAAGAGTCTACATTCAAGCTCCAGCTCTGATTTCTATTACTGTTATCTCACACATGTAATTTAAGCTCTCTGATTCTCAGTTTTCTCATCCAAAAATACGAATAATAATCTCTCTTTTACTGGACTTTTATAGGAAGTAAGTGAGACGCTTTTTGTGAATGTGCTTTGTAAATTATAAATCACTATAAAATATTATAATATTTTGTATAGCAGAGATTGATTTTTTTGTGCTTTGGGGTTTATTGGAAAAGTTTATTTCTGCAAAATAACTATTTTATAATAACCTACCTTTGCTCCTAACATAACGAACAAGCTTACCTGGCAGAGACAAATTACTAAAATATCTCAAATGAAAACACTTCCAAGTTAATGTATTTGATTGATCTCATCCTTGTCTTATACTGCTTGATTTTTGAATCCTTAACAATCTTTCATCTTCAGATTAAGTATGAGAAAGGAATCTTACCATTGAGAGAGAAAAAATTCAGAAACAAAAGAAAAATATTAAGTCTGTGTTTCACTTGCAATCCTTTGTATGAAATACATAATCAAAATTTTGTAAGAATCGGAGTCATTCCAAAGCAATCACATGCCTTTGCTTTGTAGCGACTCTCTTCTCAAAGTTGGCTCATTATGTTAAACATTCATACTAAGCTGGAGAATATACTTGTTCAAATTATGTTTTATATTTTTAGAAGTATGTTTTATATGATATTAAAATAATTTTAAAATAACATATATGTGATAAAAACATGTACAGTTCAATTCTGTTTCTGTGTTTAATAATCATCGCCGTTACTTGAGAATAACCTGAAAATAAGTGTCAATTCTGTTTAGAAACTGCCTTGTTTTTAACAACCCAGACACACATTAGTCTTTGAATTTTAAGTATGTGTCAAAAAATCCAAATACACACGCATATATATATTTAAGTAGTTATAAGTAAAGAGTCATATATGTATAGTAAACGTTGTGTTGACTCTTTAATAACACCCCCAACCTCTCTCATTGGCTCAGAATAAGGGCATTAACTTAGAACTACCAGTGATCAGGGCTTTGGTTGGCTTCTCATGATTCAAAGCCAATCTCCCTCCTGAGCACTTAGTTCAGAAACCATGCCTAAGCCAATTGCTGCATTGTATGACCCTGGCAACCAGAATTGACATGTGACCCAATTCATATTAATAAGGCCTTCCCATAAAGATTGGGTAATTTTTGCCATTCTTGAATAACCAACAACAACACTAGTGCATGTTCCTTGTCAGAATTCCAATTTTGTTATTAGTGACTTCCCTTATGTTTAAAGTTTTTTAATACGGGTTTTCTCTAACTTCAAATAACAGGATTCAAAGTGATATAATTTACAAGAATTGAATTAAAATGTTATAAGAAGAATACATTTAAGGAGAGAAACAAATATAGACTTAAGAATAAATGAATAACACAGAAAAGTAATTTTAACTGAGAGACCAGTTTGACATGTAACTGTAGTAAATGAATGAATGCTGAATATTTTTAAAAATCAAAATTTTAGAAAAGAGCTTTAAAAGATAACAGATTCTTTAGGTGATTGTTAGTTATTCATTTAACATTTATTGAGCATTTACTCCAAGCTGTGCCCAGAACGACATGGCCTACCTTGAAGGAGTTAACCGTCTACTTGGGTAATTTCACATTACAAAGTGTGATCAGTGTTCCTATGAGAAAGGGACTCAAGGCGTTATAGAAGAATAGTGAAGGACTTTCTGCTTGCAAGAGGGAGAAAGCAGAGTCAGAAAATATTTTAGAAGGAGGAAATTTGAGTTTAATCATGAATTATGAATAGATTAGATTGATTAGCATATGGACCGGTTGACAAAAACATTGCAAGAAGACCTTACAGCAGGTTTAGCGACCGAAGCAGTCACATACAGTGATTGTTTGATATTGGCGGATGATTTGCTGTGCCCGGATAGGACGCTATAGTGAAATTAAAGGAATTGAACGTAGCAGGGTAGGGTAGGAGCCACCTCATGAGCCAAGTTACTGTTTTAACCTAAACTTGATGGCGGTCCACTGAATGTTTTAAGCAGAAGTGGGACCTTGGCAGATTTGGTTTAGAAAGAGCATAATGATGAGCGTTTGGTAGAGGGAGTAAGATATGAGAGGCTAGTTAGGAGGCAGTCACCACTGATGATGCCATAAATAATAAACGTGTGAACTAGGGTGATACCTCAGAGCTCTGAAAAATATTCAGAATTCACCCAAGCTCCTCCTGAGTGTGAAACATAAAAAGAGAAAAGGGAATTAGGGGAGATAAAGAAGGGCTCTATAAACATGTCTGTAAGAAAAGTGCCAGATTTGTTTCCATATAACATTAAAAGGCAGCCCTCTAGTTACTAAAATGGTTCCTTTCCTCTCTCCTCCACTTTGTGTCTCATGAATTCACCTCTCCAGTATTCAGTACTATTTCTTTTTTTTCTGATATTTTTCTTTTTCTTGCTGCAACTGCAGTATATGTTTTCAAAAAGTAACAATTATGTAGTATTCCTAGATATCTGTCATGTGAGGTTTTCAGTTACACTAGTCTGGTCTGACACATTGCTATAACCCACTCCCCAATTATTCTCCAAATTATTGCTGTCTGTGGAGATTGCACAAGTCCAGTGAAACTGCTTTTGTCAGGGTCATCCATTATTTCTACTTTAATCAAATCCAATGTACGTTTTTAAAAAATTTTTTGTTGTATTTGACTAGTCAGTAGTGTTTGACAGAATTGATCTTACCCTCACTCTTAGAAATCTCCCCCTGGCCTTTGTGGTAGTTTTCTCTTCAGGTATCCCTCTTGTTTTACTGGCCTCCATTCTTAGGCTTTCCTGGCCTCCTGTCTCTAAATGATACAGATTCTCAGATTATAGGTATTTTCTATTTTTTTCTTCTGTCATCACTTGAGGGTGATCTCATTCACTGAAATACCATCCATAGACTTTCACATGTATAACTACAGCCAAGATACTTTCACTGAGATTTTGATATTTCCACTTGGATAGCTCATAGACTTCTAAACTTAGCCCGTCCAAAATCAAAATCTTTATTTTTCTGTCCTGTAAAGTCTAATATTTTTCTAAGTTTCAACAATTGGAAAATGGTCTCCAGTTATTGAAGTTAGAAACTTGAGAAATATCTTAAATGTCTTTTTCTTTATTCTCAACATCCAATCAATGGCTCTTGGACAAAAAATATATCTTAAAACTAGCTATTCTTAACTACCATTTTTCTGCTCACCTAGACAGCCCCATTAACCAAGTAACTCTTCTTGCTTACATATTTTCTCTCCCCCTATCTATTTTGTGTACAGAACTTACTGTGAAAATTTGAAAATAAAATGATTTATTATCTATTCACTTCTTTCCTTCAGTAGTTTCCAAAGCATTTGCCATAAAATACAAACTCTTTCAGTGACTAAGAAGGTATTGCATGACCTACATCCCACTTTACATGTCCAGCTTCACTCTACCTTTTTTCTGACTATAGTCAATGCACAGTTATCTGTCATTCCTACCACATTCAAGCCTCTTTCTTACCCCTTGTATTTTTCAGTTTATGTTTCTCTGCCTGGAAAAATATTCATCTATCCCTTTATAAGATTTTTCTCATTTTTAATGTTTCAACTCATGTATCACCTCTTCAGTCAACCCAACAAAACAAAAGCACTGCTTATCCTCTACCATAGCACTTTGTTATTTTCGTGATCAACATTACTTACCACTTGTAGTCATTGCATTATGTGTCTGTTTATTTGGTGAATGTCTGTTTGCTCCTATGAAATGTGTCAAAAAGAAGCAGAGCCAGACACTTACCTAAGATGACAAGACATTCTGACTACGGCAGTAGGAGGGAGAGACTCTAGTATAAACTAAGACTGAGTTCAACTCCACTGAAACAAAAGGTGGGATGCTTTTTTATTGCTGGAGTGTGCCAAAGGAGAAGTACTGAAGGACTGTGGGTAGGGGAGAGGAGTGGAGGGGGGAAGGGTGTGGTTGGCCAATGTGATTATGCCATCTGTGTTTGCTGATTGACACTTATTGAAGTTAGGGTCCTACTCTCCCACAGAGACTGGGACATGGGGGCTCTATCCTTCTTGATGATTGCATTTGAAAGGGATGGCTCCTGGGTCCTTGAGAAAAGCATTTCTGGGTTTTAGAAGATTTGCATCTCAAATGGGCAGAAAAAGGATTTACAGTTGCAAGTTTTCTAAAGTAAATGCTCTAGGAAAAGGGAGGTCAAGAGTCTTTAATCAGGTTTTGGAAGGAACGGACACTAAATTCTTTTAGAAGTGATGTACTTTCTTAGGCAGGCATTTTACAAGAGTGGTGTCATCCTCAAGACAAGACCTTGAGCTGATAGTAGTCATGCTAAAGTTTGGTCAAGTCTTGTGTGTGTGTGTGTGTGTGTGTATGTGTGTGTGTGAAGGATAGTGTTAGGTGGAGTCATTTGTTCCAGGAGTTTGTGGTTCTCAGTCCCTCTTTTTGTTCAAGAGAAAGAGTGGATCTCTTCTTCATAGAACAATTATTAATCATCACGTTGAGGTGCTTGAGGAGGGTCTAGACATTACTTTCAGGTTCAGGAGGGGTCAAAGTGCTGGGTGAGGCAACCATGGAGGCTTAGTAATGTTAGCAGTGGCACAGCTATTCTACAGGGGCAATGATGCATTTAACAGACAGAGGCAGACCAATGGGACTAATATATCTCCCAGAACAGGAGAGGGCTAAAATGATGGGGAGGGATAAGATATGGAGAACACAATGCCCTGTAAGTTTGGCCTGAGTGAGTGGCTTTCTCCAGGACCCACTTAAGACTATTCTAATCTAGCAATGGTTTGTGCAGGAGTGTCAGGACCAGAGGTACCATGATCTCATGTTTCTAACTTGTCCTTTGGGAGGTTTGTCTTAGATAGCCATTTGAGGGACAGCATAAGCCACATATCAGGGGCCAGTCTGGTGGGCTGAAAGTGCTTTGTATGCTTTATGACTGCATAAAATAACATTTCTTAAGAGCATAATAGGACTGGTTACTACTTTTAGTGGTTGTAGTAGAATTTTGAAGGGCTAGTTGGGAGTAGGCTTCAGAGGGTGGGTCGTACCATCATCTCTGACTGGTTGGTATTTTGGTCCCATTTAACTAGCAATGTCTTTTGCCTGTATACTGTATGGAATAAATGATGTTGATGTCACAAGGGCATTGAAGGAGAATGGTGTCCCTAAAGGGAGTTTGGCCTTTACAACAAGTTCTAGTTTTCTGAAAATAGAATGCACTTTGGTATAAGGACTTAGAGCATTTCCCGTGTCCCACAGGGTAACTATATTCATTAAACTGATTTCTAGTAAAACACCACATCCTTGGGTTAAAGAGGCCACACTGTAGTCCCAGTCTTGAGGGCCTTTAAGTCATCATTTAGTATCATTTAAAAAGGAAGACGTACCTGGTTGGGTGTGTATATTTCCTGACAGAGTTACATATAAAAGCATAAATGGGGCAATTATTAAGGGGATACCAATTTTAGGGCTGGGAGTGGGGGTGAGAGCAAACCCAGTAATTACTTTAGTTTGTTTCATTGGCTTCCTGGTGGGCTAAGAGAAGGAGGGTATTGTGGTCCCAATAGGAAAACATGGGTCAGAGTGAGAGATGGGGATCATGGTGGAGGACTGGGATATATTTAGGGCAAGAAGGGGGAGCCATAGCAATGGAAACAGAGTGTTGTGCTGGATACAGGACTAGTATGAGAATGCTTAGGGGGCAAGAATGAAAAGACAGAGGACAAAGAAGGGGAATCCGGGGTGATCTTGTTCTGTCACCTTGGGTAGAGGCTGCCTACTTTGTGACATCATCTGTAGTTTCTTTTTTTTTTTTTTTAATAAATTTATTTATTTATTTATTTATTTATTTGGCTGTGTTGGGTCTTCGTTTCTGTGCGAGGGCTTTCTCCAGTTGCGGCGAGCGGGGGCCACTCTTCATCGCGGTGCGCGGGCCTCTCACTGTCGCGGCCTCTCCCGTTGCGGAGCACAGGCTCCAGACGCGCAGGCTCAGTAGTTGTGGCTCACGGGCTTAGTTGCTCCGTGGCATGTGGGATCTTCCCAGACCATGGTTCGAACCCATGTCCCCCGCATTGGCAAGCAGATTCTCAACCACTGCGCCACCAGGGAAGCCCCATCTGTAGTTCTTTGGATGCCCATCTGCCTCTAGCTGTGGTTGGCTTCTGGAGACTCTTGATAGAGGCTCACTTTGAGGACTTCAGTTGTAGTGTTCTTCCACTCTGAACAGTTCTTGCATTTCTGTAGCTGTGAAAAATAGATCCAAAGTTGAACACCTTGTAGTTTGACAGCAGTGTTAGCAATGAGTAAAACAGTATAAGATTCTTTCCATCTGGGTTCAAGTTTAATTTTCCAGCGGTAACATTTCTGAAATACCAGATCTCCTAATTATGAATCATATAAGAGTTGATCAGAGAGTTTGAGGGGAAAGGCAACCTTGACTTCTTACTGATTAAATGACTGTGTGTATTTAATTAATTCCTGATTGTATACGTAGGAGTTAGATTGGAGTTCTCTATTTGCCAGGGTGAGTAGAGCATTCTCATGGGTCTTCCTGCAATGATTTGAAACAGGGATAGTCTATGAGGAGGTAGGAGTCAAGATCTTAGAGTCATTAATACTTGTGACCATGGTAAGTTAAATTCTTCAAACAGTTCATCCAGTTTTGCTTTCTCTGGAGCCTGGTGACTGAGGATGGTAAGGACAGTGGAGTTCTGACTAATGCATGTGGCCTCTTCAACTTCCTGTACTATTTTGCCAGTGAAATGCGACCCTCTATCAGTAGAGATGGTAGAGAGTATTCCTTCTAGGAAAATTTTGGCAATGACGTTGCTGAGGTGTTTTAGTGGGGGAAAAAGCCTCTAACTAATTAGAAACATGCAGGCTAGAGGGTGTACTTATTAGAGATATGTACATATTGGGAGGAGCTGGGAACTTGCAGAAGGAGTCCTTTGGGGGCCACAATGAATTCTGTTACTCCATTTCATAAGAAGATTCCTTCTTAATAGATCTCCTGTGATAGTATAACTGAGAAGGAAGTTGTACTGAGCTTTAACAGATCCCTTAGAAATGTTAAGAGGCTGAGAAAGAGGCAAATCATGAGGTAAATTATCAAAATCCTTCACTGTTAAAGCTTTGTGACTCGAAGGAAGGGGGGCAGGAAATGAGGTGGTGTTACAGGTAGAATGTAATGCCCTGGTGTTGATGAGAAATGCGGTGAAGTGCCCTTCAAGTTCTAGAGTCGTGTTGCCTTGTGAGTTTAGTGGCAGTTGAGAGCATTGGACATTTCTATCCTTGGAGAGGAATCAATAATCTTGTAAGGTGGTGGGGACTTCAGTTTTTTCCCCTCCTTTCGAGGGCCATGCAATCCTGGATTCAGTGACCTTTCCCCTTAAAATTTAAGCAGCTGTTGTGATCAGCAGGTGCCCACAGTGCTGGAACTTGTTGCTGAATACATTTTTCAGGTTTTTCAGACCTTTTGTCTTACTTGAGAGCAGGTTTTGGCCCAACCCTGGGCTTCACCTCCAGAAGCTGGGGCCCCTGGTGAATCTTAGGCTTACAGGGAGTTGAGGGGCTGGAGTTGCAGCTGGTGTAGGACATTCTGGGAGAGAGGGGTGTAGGGGAAAACTCAAAGGGGAGTATTGGGCACGGTAGGGACATCAGGGAGCTTATTGGGTTAGATGTTTTTTCTGAAGGCATTGTTTAAGAGCCTTGACAGTTTGAGTTTTGATCTATTTAGTAATTTTTTGGCCTCTTCATACCAGGTAAAGTAAGCAGACCACTATCCATAAAGAGTTCCCTTTTGCTCTAGGGCTCCTCTTAAGTGGACTAATTTGGAGATATTCCAGGAGCCCCGGAGAGGCGATTGTAGCTCAAGAGACTCTAGTAAAGTTTTTCCAGCAAGAAAGAAAGTGTATAGAATTAGGGCTGTAGTGGTGAAGCACATACTATGCAAGAATTTAAGAAGGAGAAATTTTAGGTAACTAAGAAGTTTCCATGTTCTTAACTAATGGCACTTTGCAAACAAGCCTGAGACTCTAAGCCAGTCCCTGCACCTTACAAACAGGAAAGCCTGGGCTTCTAATTCAGCCTCTAGGATATACTCAGAAACTTAAGAATCAAAATCTGTTCTCACGTAGCTACAATAGACATCAGTCTGGGACACTAGAACAGGAGTTGAATTTACCACCACACACACAAATGAGCAAGCAGACAAAGGTCTCAGTGGGTGCCAGGAGGTGCAGTTGTTCTGTTCCAGAGTCTGATTGTGACTCCTACCCAGATCTGAGTCAGCGCCAAGAAACTGTCAAAGAGAAACAGAGCTGGGCATTTGTCAAAGGTGGCTAGACAGATTTTATTTGGACTACTGCAGTAGGAGAGAGAGACTCCAGCATAAACTGAACTCAGCTGTGCTAAAATAAAAGGTGAGAGGCTTTTAAAATGCTGGGATCTACTAAGGAAAAGTATTGAAGGACATTCTTGATGATTACATTTCAAAGATATGGCTCTTAGCAACTTGGGAATGACATTTCTGGGTTGTAAAAGATTTACATCTTAAAGTGGCAAAAAGAGGATTTACAGTAGCAAGTTTTCTAAAGTAAATGTTCTAAGAAAAAGGAGGTTAGGAACCTACAGGTTTTGGCTGGAACAAAGAGTAAATATTTTTGGCAACATTGAGCTTTCTCATCATTAAGGATGCTGGGGTCATCTGACGTTATCAGTTACAATGTTGAGCTGAAAAAGTCATGCTAGAGTTTGGTCTCTCAGACTCTGTGTGAGAGAGAGAGTGACAGGGGAGTGTTGGATGGAGTCATTTGTGCCAAGACTTTGTAGTTCTCAGATGTGAGCCTTGTGATAAGGGACTCGTCTCTTTTCCTTTATAGTTACTAGGGATAATTCTTATTTTACTGAGTGAATGAAGGATTAAACACATTAAGCCAGAAGGTCCCAAATCCTTAAAATGTGCTAGAGTAAATTGCCAAGAATAGGTACAATATATAATTGTTTAATTTCAATTAAGTTTACTTTTATTAAAAAATAATCGTATTAAAATATTTAACAAATTATATAATACATCCCTATTTTAAATTTTCTTTAAAATTAATTATATCAAAAATATTTTTGTTCATAAAATTTACTATCATTTTACTACCCTTGATCCCTTCCTAATATAAGATGAACTTTAAAAAATTGAGTCACTGAATTCAATAATAAAATAGTAGCTATCTGTAACCAGTTGGAACTATGTTAAACATCCAAGGACCAAATTTATAGCCTTGCAGTTTTACTTTTGTTATCACTTTCAGATTTTTAAAATATCTAAATGTACATTTACTAGATTTATATTGTTTTTGTATTTTTCTCTATACTTTTATTGATTTAATGGATGTTATTTAAAAAATACTTAGTAGTACCTCTTATATGTATATTATAATATTCCACACTTGGTAGAAACTGCAAGAAATACTAAAAAAGCCAAGAAGGGAAATCCAAAAAAGAGGGGATATATGTATATGTATAGCTGATTCACTTTGCTGTACAGCAGAAACTAACACAACATTGTAAAGCAACTAACTATACTCCAGTAAAAATTAATTAAAAAAAAAAAGCCAAGAAGGGACAGTTTTACTTGTTCCTAAATACCCTGCCATTTAAATGCTTCATGATGGTTCTATTCTGTTCTGTTCTATTCTATTCGACAGATATTTACTGAACAGCTTTCAGGAGATAATAGTTTCTGCACACGTGCTTCTCTTTCTTTGGGAAGAAGCTCTAGGTTCAAAGTCAAAGTATTTAGTGTCCTTTTTACCGTGGGCTCCCAAATCCAAGAGATTTATTTGTATTGTACCAGGAGGCCTCAAAGAACATGCAGGGGCTCCTTTCTTGTAAATTCCTTGATGACCGACAAATACTGACAAGAATTTATCAGCACAGTGTTGAATAGCCTGTTGAAGTCTACTAGTTTAAAATCAGTACTCTTGCTCTCTATCAATCTTCTTCTCTACTTCGGTTTTCTTAATATATCATAGATTCTCCAAAGGTAGGAGATTGTAGAAGATACCTCAAGAGGTCTTTAGTCCTTCTTTCATCCTCAGAGACTTACAAATCTTTCAAGTCATTTAAATTTATCTTGGGTTTTTAAGCACTCAAGAGAAAGACATTCTAACATCTCAGTTTGATATTTAACATACTGAGGGTAAATCATTCAGGCTGCAACTGAAACCTGTTTCGGTGTTATTGTGGTTTGTTTTTCTAGCATATGGGAAAAGAAAGACATGATTATTCTCCTTTTATTCACATACAGAGAAACTCAGTAACCATTAGTAGATAATGTCTAATTGAAGATGACAGTAAATAATTTTTTAAAAATTATTTATTAATTTTTTTTTTTTTGGCTGCATTGGGTCTTCGTTGCTGTGCACAGGCTTTCTCTAGTTGTGGCGAGCGGGGGCTACTCTTTGTTGTGCTGCACGGGCTTCTCATTGTGGTGGCTTCTCTTGTGGAGCACAGGATCTAGGCATGTGGGCTTCAGTAGTTGTGGCACGTGGGCTCAGTAGTTGTGGCTCGCAGGCTCTAGAGCACAGGCTCAGTAGTTGTGGCACATGGAGCTTAATTGCTCCACGGCACATGAGATCTTCCCAGACCAGGGATCAAACCCGTGTCCCCTGCATTGGCAGGTGGATTCTTAACCACTGTGCTACCAGGGAAGTTCCTTAAGTAATTTTTCATTATGCTAATATATTTCACTAGATTCACTTAAAACAGAAAATAACAAATGTAGCATATATTTTACATTTCTCTTTGCACCTCAAATATTTGATTCTAAGAAAATACCAGTTTATATAATTTCTCACATTTCAGGCTAAATGTTCACAGTCTATCAATCATTACACATTATTTTTGTTTTTCCCATTCTCTGTTTTCTGTTGTCTCCTTTGGTGCAGAAGACCAATGGATCAATGAATGCATTTTCTGATTGAGAATTGAATCTATTTAAAATGGAGCAACAGCCCAGTCCTTAAGATGTGACCTTCCATGCTACAAAGAATAATGTATGTGATTAGAGACAGAAAGAGAGGGATTATAAAATTATAAAAGAAGAGGAGAAAAAAATCAGATGAGGAAACAGCTCCTGTCCTTTCGAAGCACCTGATTAAAAATTATGCAGTGATAATATGATTGATTAAAAAAACTAAAAAGCTATGGTTATGCATGGCTTGTCAAATCCAATTTTTTTTCCTCTCAAATAGATACATTTATCTAGAGAAAGTCCTTACCTAAATCACTAAATGGCTGTTAAAAGAGTTAATTCTGGAAGTGTTTCTTGCAGATAAGGATTTTTTTAAGTGAAGTTTTTGATTATTTACCACTGAGCCAAAAGCCCTTAGGCCAAAGGCCCTTAGAACAGTATTTCTCAATGATCTCAATGATCAACTGGTGAGAAGTGTCAGAATTATGTAAGGTTCTCTCTTTTTTCAAAGGATCTTTTTGTTGTTGTTGTTGTTATATACTTCCGTTTGTTTTATTTTTTACGTTCCACATGTAAGTGTTAAGATAGAGTATTTGTCTTTCTCTTTCTGACTTATTTCACTAAGCATGATGTTCTCTGGGTCGCCCATATACTACTTTTTCTTTATCCATTCATCTGTTAATGGGCACTTAGGTTGCTTCCACATCTCAGCCATTGTAAATAGTGCTGCTGTGAATATTAGGTTGCATGTATCCTTTCAAATTGGTGTTAAAGGGTCTTTTGTCTTTATTATGAAAGGATATATGTTAATTAAAACTTTAAAATATTGCAGAAAGTTAAGCTCTCCAATAATCTACCTCCCAGAGAATGTATTTATTCATTTATTTTTGTGTGTGAGATGTTGTGTGGTGGTAAGTAATTTAACCTTCACCAAAGAGAGGTCTAGCCTTTACTTTGTACTTCTGGGAGGTAATCTCTATACTGCATCCTTTGAATGACATGCTTGGGAGAGTATTTTTGTTTGCCCGAGGGCCTTGGGCTGCCAGATAGTAACAGTGTAACTCAGGGTGGGGTCATTGGGTTGAGCGGTATCAGTTAGATATCCTGAGGAGCTGGAAACTGAGATCTGCCAGTTGAAGATTCAGTTATGCCTCTGTGATGGAGCCCTAATTAGAAATCTGGGTACCAAGACTCGTGAACTTCCCTGGTTGGCAAGACTCCAGCATACTGTCACACACTGACGCTCTGAAAGTGGTGCTGTCCATGACTTCATGGAAGCGGACAAAAGGAGCTCCACATTTAGTACTTTCCCTAGCCTCTGCCTTCCTCCCTTCCTCCCGTGGCCGGTTATAATATAACAGCTTTCAGTGAGTTCTGTGAGTCCTGCTAGAAAGATCAAACCTGAGGGTAGTTTGGGGAACCTCTGAACTTGAAGTTAATGTCACATGTGAGGTTGATGTTGTGCATTCCTAACTGGACAGCTGGCAGAATTTTGCCGGTACCTGTAAAACAACTGCAACAACAAAACTTACTATAAAAATTCTAAATATGAAAAAGTTATTATGTAGAATATAATAAAAATTGATGTATCATCAAATAATGTTGAAGCCTCCAACTACTTTTTCCAACCTCATTTCACTCCTTCTATCCTGATTTTGTGTTTATAATCCCAGGTCACTAGAATTATTTGCATAGTTAAACAATATATGGTCTCCTGCATGAGTTTAAGCTTCATATAAAAGATATCATCCTACATTTATTATTTTAAAATTTTTGTCCTCAAAATTCTACTTTTGAGAATTATCTAGTTTACTGTAAGTAATCTGTTTATTTCTCCAGAACCAAGATGGCATCTTCCTCTTACCTGGTTCTCAAACTAGGTCATAACCAAGAAACAAGTATCAAATTTCTTACATTAATTCTTTGAATTTAACAATATAAATACCATTCTGAATTAACCAAAGTGGCTGCTTTTCTTGTAAGTACAATTCTAATATTTAAATAAACTCATATATTATTAGGGATATGAAGAATAAAAAAAAGCATTTTAATGGTAAAAACATAAAAATCATCCTTATTCCTCTTTAAAAAAAAAAAAAGGAAACCCTTGTTACCCACAAAGTAAGTCTTTGTGTCAGTTGTGATAGATGGAATTCAGTAGATTTGCTTTCCACTGTTCAAGAAACTGATTTTATTTAATTAGTTTGCACTGGACTAAATCATGCATTTAAAGCAGTACCTTCATGGGCTAGAAGTGTGCAATAAAGAAAACTTAGTTTCAGAATCATACCAATAAATATTAAGTAACAGAAGTAAAATCCAGTGCCACTAAGAAACTGACTATACCTTGTAAAATTCAAGAGCATTGACTGCTATGGTTGTTCCTTTTGTACTAGCTAGCTTTAATGATGATAGGAGCTTGCAGTGAAAAAAAGAAGCAATAAAATTTGACTGGTCAATTTATAAAAGAGTGGAATTATTCATTCTCATGGTTTAAGGTTTTCTTCTCTAGCACCCAAACCATTTTCCCACAGGTCATCATAGAAGCAACTAATTCTTAAATTTTCAAGTAGCCAAGTTAGTGATTTAATATCTACCTTTAAGATTTTTGCTTCCAAATTTTGTCCTGTCCCATCCCCTATATTAATTAAACCCCTAATGAGGTGAATCCAAAGCTTCTGTTTACATACCAATGGTCAATTTCAGCATGGTCTTAAATGAAAGGTGATTTCATGTGCAATAAAAGTAGTTTTCAATCCCTCTGGGGAAAAATGGAACAGAATCTCTGCTTGTTCTCCTACTTTAAGCTTTGACTATTTCCCATAATCATAATTTTTAAAAATATTAGGATATGTTTTCTAACAGCAAGTTTGGTCTTGAAGATAAAACACATTGAGATAAATAATACTGTTTGTTATTAGTGAAGCTACTGCAAGAAAAGGAATCAGATAACAATGTTATTCCTAGGAAAGCAGAATATGAGTCAGTTTATTCGCTAAAGCCTCAAGCTAAGCATTCTATAGATATACTCAGTAGTAATTATCACAGTAAAAAAACATGGTTTGGGCTGAATATTCTTAAGAATGTGTCTGCTTAGTGCTTTCTGCCAATCTGTTGAGTAAGATTAAACTGGATTCTATTAGAAATTAGAAGGAAAGGAAGAAGATTTGCTTAGTCTTAAGAATAGTTTATTTCCAAAATGAAACACTAACAGTGTTCCATATGTGATATATACTTTAGACTTTATGATAATAAGAGTATAATATTGGGGATAAAAAGCAAATGTGATTTGGAAAATAAGGCATAATTGTTGGCTCAATTTATCTGATTTAAATTAAATTTTAATATACCCATTATTACAATTTTATACATCCAATTAAATGTTTAGTTTGTGTTCTTAAAGAACTTTGTCAGGCTGCTGCCTATGCGTAAATTTGATGGTAATAGAATCACTTTCATAATATTAGCATTTAAAATATGAAATCATACTCTGAAAATATTAGACATTGTTTTTTCCATTTCATCTCACTTCTGGGGGGGAAAAACAAGCAAACAAACATGAGCTGATCTTGGTGACACAGAATTAATTGATCTGTAACTGCCCCACCCACATTGTGTGAGTCAATTGACTTTCAGCTTTTGGGAAAGGCAATTTATTCTTTTTCTAAGACTCTAAGAGATGTCTTATGACTACTTTTCATTCTTTTGTTTTAAGGCTTAATTTTTCGAGCAGTTTTAGATTTACAACAAAATTGATAGGGAGGTACAGAGATTCCCCCATATTTCCCCAGCCCCATATTTGCATAGCCTCCCCCATTATCAACATTGAGCACCAGAAGGGTACATTTTTAACCAAGGATGAACTTACATTGACACATCATAATCACTCAAAGTTCATAGTTTACCTTAGGGCTCACTCTTGGTGTTGTACATTCTGTGGGTTTGGATAAATATATAATGAAATATAGCCATCATTTTATCACTACTTAAGTTTGTTGTTATCACTTAACTCTTTATTAGTGTGGTGGCTTTGAAATGTGTCAACTTGACTTAGTTGAACTATATTTCACTGAATTCTCTTCCACGTATGTTTCTCAGTTTGTTAAATTAAAAAAAGTTTTTTTGTGTGAGATTCTGGGGGGAGAAGGGAAGCAGCAGCCACTCTGTGGCTCATAACTTGTTACTTACCTGCTGGGTCACCTTGTTTTGGTGTTTTTTTGACTCCTCAACCCAGTGTGTCTTTTGCCCTCCGATGAAAGGTGCCAGTCTTTTTGCTTTTTGGTTTTTTGATTTTGTTTTCTTTTACAAACACACATATGTTAAGGTCAGGGACAACGAGAACTGACAAAGGTTTCAATCTATCCTAATTTTAGGTTCTAACTCACACTAGTAGATTCCATGTTGTCCCTGTCCTCCCTTACTTTACAGCCACATATACTCTTACCAATGGCCTGCTGCATGGCCTTCAGGCTCCAGCATCAGATTCAGAGACAACAGCAACGCATAGACTGCTTGTAAGTTCCCACAGTTGCATAAAGGCAAATAAATCTCTGTAAGAAATGTGTATGTGCCTGTGTGTGTGTTTACCTACACACTGGTGCTTTAGTTTCTGTGATTAAACTCTGAAAAAACTAGCTTGTATTTGTCACATGTTTTCTCTGAAGCTTTCAAAAACTTTTACGTAAGAATAAAAATTATGAACTAAAAATAGTTGACAACGCAGGCATAGATGGAATTTATAAGAACCACCACCAGCACCACCAATAATAATAATCAAAGGAAAAACTAATCTTAATAACACTTTTACAACGTGCCAAACACTTTATTAGGACCATCTTTTTGAATCATTGTATAACTAAGGATTTGTGGTAGGTACTATTATTATTTCCATTTTGCCAATATATTCACACATTTATTGAGCTTCAAAGCCCAGAGTAGAATTTGAGTCTGAAATTTTGTCTTCTGCAGTGTAATGTCTTTCACTCTTACATTAACCTCAGTGGGTCGTGTCAGGGGAGTATTCCAGGTATTAACCATTTCTCACCTTGAAATAATGAAAAAATTATATAAAATTTAGGAATTAGTTTTACAGTTCAATGAGTGAGTAGTAATTGAGTATATGTTATATATACATATATAATCATATGTAATATCAAGCTTATACCAAAATATAATAATACCACAATTATATATGCCACATAAAATATTAACAGTTAAATAATATGGTCACATCTATTGTATTCTTTGTCAATGCAACCAATTGTAGGATATGAGACTTAGTCATTTATTCATGATACAAAGCCAAAAATATTAAAGGCGTCACCACAAAGCTGTTTTTTTTTTTTTTAAACAATACTCACACAGAGGAAGACAATGTTTGATATTTCAGTTATTAGAGGATTAGTAGGTGGAAGCACATGGCTAGAATAGCCAACCTTGCCAACAACTTGATAGCTTTTAAATTGTGATATACTTCAGAGTAGGGGTTATATTTTATGCCTTAATCGCATTTCTCCAATATACTAATGTGTGACTCATAAAAATATAAGTTTTCAATGTTTTTCAGTTTGTTTTCTTCTGCAAAATGGAAGTACAAACAACTTAATACATAAGACTATTTTAGTCGTAAATGAAATGTATGTAAAAGTGTTTTGCTAATTTAATTATATCCCTTCTAATTGCAAGATGGATTTGGGGTAAAGTTCTTTAGAATTTGTAAAATGGAATACAAATATAAGTAAGTATTCCTCTTGTTTTTCTTGGAGTGCTTGTTTTCTGAGACTATCTTTCATTTGAATACAAAAGAGTGAGAGATCAGTTCCATGTCAGATTAGTGGGGATAAAATAAGAAGTTATTCTATGATGATACTAACTGGATATGGCTAATAAAAGGCATATGTTATACTTCTATTAATTGTAGTCTGGGAGGAAATAATCTTAAAAGAAAGCAGGAAAAGGCAAATTTAATAAATAATGCCTATGTCTAAAGGTGTTTTCTAGATATTACAGCATGTCTATTTATAATATAGAATATTTACATTTAATATAATGAAACTCTTGATATTATAATACAGCATATTTATTTATTTAATGCCAAATAAGATTGCCTAGACCTCTGGAGAAGCCTCCTATTTACGTGATTCAAATTTGGAGCTGAATTACCCGGGAAAATTCCTTGTTCATATGGGTATGTATATGTGAGTGTGTATGTGTGTACATCCCATTGTTTCAATTGCTGTCAGCAGGGAATCAGCTCCTAGTGTCTGATCTGTGATTCTTGCATGTGGCCCCCTCCAAATTCAAGGCAACAGGAACCTGTAAAATTCTTCCACTTGCTTCAGATTTCTCTAACTTCTCTTTCTGCCACTAGGCAGAGACAATTTCTATTTATGTGCTCATGTGATTAGACTGAGCCCATACAGATTATCTCCCTTTTGCTATATGTAATGTAATGTAATCATGGAAGTACTATTTCATCCTTCACAGATTCCACCCGCACTCAACTGGGAGGGCAAGGGTCATTGGCAGTCATTCTTAGAATTCTGTCTCCCACAGAAATAATTTTAGTATTATTCAATATTCCCATGAAAAGAGGTCTTTGTGAGAGCTTTATGAAGCCCTGCCTTGTAGGGAGGTGAATAGCTCACTAGGCTTAAGATTTATTCTGAAGTTCATCTGTTTCATTTTTATTTGAAACAGTCTTTTTTATTTTTCTTCAAACAAGATATGATCATATTTCCAGAAATTTCCATATATTTCATTTCTGAAAATCTTATCACTCTTCTTGGAATAATATGACCTGTAATTCTCATAAATTATCAGTATGAAGTTCTCTTTGATCTCTTGAAATGCCTTGTGGTAGCCTATAGCTATTGTAATAAATGGTGGGACTTAATGGGTTTTTAATAATAAATAATAATAACAAATAATCCTAGCAAAGCATAACTTAAAAGATTCTCCTCAATTATTCAAATATACTGGGTTCATATGCTTCGTTTCTTCATCGCATCCTTCTTTGTTTTTTTTTTTAAATTAATTAATTTATTTATTTATTTATTTTTGGCTGTGCTGGGTCTTTGTTGCTGCCTGTGGGCTTTCTCTAGTTGTGGCGAGCAGGGGCTAATATTTAGTTGTGGTGCATGGGCTTCTCCTTGTGGTGGCTTCTGTTGTCGTGGATCATGGGCTCTACGTGCAAGGACTTCAGTAGTTGTGGCACGTGGGCTCAGCATTTGTGGCTCCCGGGCTCTAGAGTGCAGGCTCAGTAGTTGCGGTCACGGGCTTAGTTGCTTCGTGGCATGTGGGATCTTCCCGGACCAGGGCTCGAACCCGTGTCCCCGGCATTGGCAGGCAGATTCTTAACCACTGCGCCACCAGGTAAGCCCCTTCATTGCATCCTTCTTATATTTTCCACTTTGACATAAGTGGCGTAAAAACTTTCCTGCTTATCACAAAATTCTGCCTCTCTAGGACTGTTTAAACTTATTGCTGGGCCTTGCTATTTAGCTGTAACATTCCCTCTGCAGATAGGTTAAACATGCAGTAATTGTAAGACTGTATAAAGATAACAGATTATTCTGACATGGAGTAAAGAAAAGGCCAAAATCCTTCTCCTTAACAGCATCAACATACCTAGGCATTATACTAATGAGTCACCAGAGGTTTGCATAACCAGTTTGCTCAAATCTTTTTCTCCTTTCTTTTCCAATTGGCAAACAATCTTTCTTTTTAAAAAAAAAAAAATTTATTGAACATCTACATTGTACCAGTCATTATTCTAAGAACAGGGAATATGGTGGCATATAATACAGGAAGTGAAGAAGCCCTTTAAGTTATGCAAAAAATTAAAAGCAAAAATTCATTATCGTTTGATTCAGATTTATCATGCTTGCTTCAGTGACACATCTCTGCAAAATTACTGCATGAAATCTTCTGCAATATCACAAAATAGATAACCTATCTTGTTAGAATTGCAAATAGGCTCTGGACTAAACTACCCCTATCTTTCTTGAGAATAGAGTCCCCAAATATCAGTGCCTGTTTAATGCTGGTATATGTCAGGTTTTTAGGGACTGCAGTATAAGGGTAATAATGTTGACGCTTTGTTCACATAGCACGCAGTAATAGAATGGCAGTACAGAAGGGTTCTTGAGAGCAATTAAGGGGCTGTTTATGTAGGGCCAATAGAGTCAACTCAGCCACATGAACATGGAGCGGTAAGGTATCTGTTTACCACATTGCAGTCAGAAGGATCCCTTTAAAACACATGCCACATTTGACCACGTCCCTGCTCAAAAACTTCCAGTGGCTTTCCATTACAGTTCCAGTGAAATCCAAATTTTTACCACGGCCCTTTGCTGTTTCTTCGGTCTCATTCCCTACCAGTCTTCTCTTTTTCCACTCAAATATAAACCCCGTCAGGGAAAGGACATTATTTTGTTGCTTCATCCCCATTTCCCAAAACAATGCCTGGCAGAATGTATGTAGAAGTTGTTAATTTGTATTTGTTAAATAATGTATGGATGATGATCAAAAAACCCTATTTTAGTTCTTTTTTGAAAGTGAAGGAGATTCCTCAGGGCAGCCTACATACATGGCATTGGTTGACATTAATTAGCTTGATAATTTCAGGAACACTATGCACATTGAATTTAATAGCAGTGGACTTCAAAGAGAGGTGCATTCACCAGAGGGGGTACAAGGAGCCATTACAGAGTTTTACATATTCTCTATGGCACAAACACCCTGTTTTCCATTTAACATTGCATCCAGGGGAAACAGAGCTTTCTGGAGCTCAGACTCATCTGCCAGTGTATCAGGAAGCAGAGTCTGGCGGACAAGTTCTGTGAATGCATTATGGCTGGCTTCAGGCAGGATCTATAGCCTAATTTTGGTAGTACCCAAGTCTACAAGGCAACTGAGTGTATATTTTCTTCTGTCACAGACAGGTAGGTTCTACTGCACTTTGCATAAAGGAGTACAACACATCAGAAGATCTGTGTTTTCATGTATCTCTTCACAGTGACATAATAAACACAGTGATTGGAGATTTAGAGTCCATATTCTGGATTAGAAATACGTGGGTGTAAATAACAGTGGTCCCACTCCCTTGCTATGTGATCTTGCCTGATCCAATCTGTAAAATGGGAGCAGTATGTACCTCCTTTGTTTTGTTGTTGCTGTTTTGTTAATTTCCAAGGAAACTAAAAATGACCTAATCATTTTGCTCCGCAACAGACCTGACATGTGAAAACCTCTAAATAGTTGTTAGCTAGTAATGTCTCCCTATATGCACTTACATATTCTTTGGAAGAGTCTAGACCATTTGAATTCATGACTTTTACTAATCTATGTAAATTCACATACATAGAGTTCTTTTTCCTATTGCCTTTTTCATTTTTTTTTTTAGCATCTTTATTGGAGTATAATTGCTTTACAATGGTGTGTTAGCTTCTGCTGTATAACATAATGAATCAGCTATACATATACTTATATCCCCATATCTCCTTCCTCTTGTGGCTCCCTCCCACCCTCCCTATCCCACCCCTCTAGGTGGACGCAAAGCACTGAGCTGATCTCCCTGTGCCATGTGGCTGCTTCCCACTAGCTAGCTATTTTATATTTGGTATTGTATATATGTCCATGCCGCTCTCTCACGTCGTCCCAACTTCCCCTTCCCCATGTCCTCAAGTCCATTCTCTACGTCTGTGCCTTTATTCCTGTCCTGCCCCTAGGTTCTTCAGAACCTTTTTTTTTTAGATTCCATATATATGTGTTAGCATACGGTATTTGTTTTTCTCTTTCTGACTTACTTCACTCTGTATGACAGTCTCTAAGTCCATCCACCTCACTACAAATAACTCAGTTTCATTTCTTTTTATGGCTGAGTAATATTCCATTGTATATATGTGCCACATCTTCTTTATCCATTCATCTGTCGATGGACACTTAGGTTGCTTCCATGTCCTGGCTATTGTAAATAGTGCTGCAGTGAACACTGTGGTACATGACTGTTTTTGAATTATGGTTTTCTCTGGGTCTATGCCCAGTAGTGGGATTGCTGGGTTGTATGGTAGTTCTATTTTTAGTTTTTTAAGGAACCTCCACACTGTTCTCCATAGTGGCTGTATCAGTTTACGTTGCCACCAGCAGTGCAACAGGGTTCCCTTTTCTCCACACCCTCTCCAGCATTTATTGTTTGTAGATTTTTTGATGATGGCCATTTTGACCAGTGTGAGGTGATACCTCATTGTAGTTTTGATTTGCATTTCTTTAATGATTAGTGATGTTGAGCATCCTTTCATGTGTTTATTGGCAATCTGTATACCTTCATTGGAGAAATGTCTATTTAGGTCTTCTGCCCATTTTGGATGGGGTTGTTTGTTTTTTTGATATTGAGCTGCATGAGCTGCCTGTATATTTTGGAGATTAATCCTTTGTCAGTTGCTTCATTTGCAAATATTTTCTCCCATTCTGAGGGTTGTCTTTTCATCTTGTTTATGGTTTCTGTTGCTGTGCAAAAGCTTTTAAGTTTCATTAGGTCCCATTTGTTTGTTTTTGTTTTTATCTCCATTTCTCTAGGAGGTGGGTCAAAAAGGATCTTGTTGTGATTTATGTCATAGAGTGTTCTGCCTATGTTTTCCTCTAAGAGTTTGATAGTGTCTGGCCTTACATTTAGGTGTTTAATCCAATTTGAGTTTATTTTTGTCTATGGTGTTAGGAAGTGTTCTCATTTCATTGTTTTACATGTAGCTGTCCAGTTTTCCTAGCACCACTTATTGAAGAGGCTGTCTTTTCTCCACTGTATATTCTTGCCTCCTTTATCAAAGATAAGGTAACCATATGAGTGTGGGTTTATCTCTGGGCTTTTTATTCTGTTCCATTGATCTATATTTGTTTTTGTGCCAGTACCATACTGTCTTGATTACTGTAGCTTTGTAGTATAGTCTGAAATCCAGGAGCCTGATTCCTCCAGCTCCGTTTTTCTTTCTCAAGATTGCTTTGGCTATTTGGGATCTTTTGTGTTACCATACAAATTGTGAAATTTTTTGTTCTGGTTCTGTGAAAAATGCTATTGGTAGTTTGATAGGGATTGCATTGAATCTGTAGATTGCTTTGGGTAGTATAGTCATTTTCACATTGTTGGTTCTTCCAATCCAAGAACATGGTATATCTCTCCATCTGTTTGTATCATGTTTAATTTCTTTCAACAGTGTCTAATGGTTTTCTGTATACAGGTCTTTTGTCTCCTTCGGTAGGTTTATTCCTAGGTATTTTATTCTTTTTGTTGCAGTGGTAAATGGGAGTGTTTCCTTAATTTCTCTTTGAGATTTTTCATCATTAGTGTATAAAAATGCAAGAGATTTCTGTGCATTAATTTTATATACTGGTACTTTACCAAATTCATTGATTAACTCTAGTAGTTTTCTGGTAGCATCTTTGGGATTCTCTATGTATGGTATCACGTTATCTGCAAACAGTGAAAGTTTTACTTCTTCTTTTCCGATTTGGATTCCTTTTCTTTCTTTTTCTTCTCTGATTGCTGTGGCTAAAACTTCCAAAACTGTGTTGTATAATAGTGGTGAGAGTGGTCAACCTTGTCTTGTTCCTGATCTTAGTGGAAATGGTTTCAGTTTTTCACCATTGAGAGCGATGTTGGCAGTGGGTTTGTCGTATATGGCCTTTATTATGTTGAGGTAAGTTCCCTCTGTGCCTACTTTCTGGTGTGTTTTTATCATAAATGGGTGTTGAATTTTGTCGAAAGCTTTTTTGCGTCTATTCAGATGATCATATGTTTTTCTCTTTCAATTTGTTAATATGGTTTATCACAATGATTGATTTGTGTCTATTGAAGAATCCTTGCATTCCTGGGAAAAACCCACTTGATCATGTTGTATGATCCTTTTAATGTGCTGTTAGATTCTGTTTGCTAGTATTTTGTTGAGGATTTTTGCATCTGTGTTCATTAGTGATATTGGCCTATAGTTTTCTTTCTTTGTGACATTTGTCTGGTTTTGGTATCAGTGTGATGGTGGCCTCGTAGAATGACTTTGGGAGTGTTCCTCCTTCTGCTATATATTGGAAAAGTTTGAGAAAGATAGGTGTTAGCTCTTCTCTAAATGTCTGATAGAAGTCGCCTGTGAAGCCATCTGGTGCTGGGCTTTTGATTGTTGGAAGATTTTTACTCACAGTGTCAATTACATTGCTTGTGGTTGGTCTGTTTATATTTTCTGTTTCTTCCTGGTTCAGTGTTGGGAGGTTGTGCTTTTCTAAGAATTTATCCATTTCTTCCAGGTTGTCCATTTTACTGTCTTATAGTTGTTTGTAGTAATCTCTCATGATCCTTTGTATTTCTGCAGTGTCAGTTGTGACTTCTCCTTTTTCATTTCTAATTCTATTGATTTGAGTCTTCTCCCTTTTTTTCTTAATGAGTCTGGCTAATCATTTATCTATTTTGTTTATCTTCTCAAAGAACCAGCTTTTAGTTTTAGTGATCTTTGCTACTGTTTCCTTCATTTCTTTTTCATTTATTTCTGACCTGATCTTTATGATTTCTTTCCTTCTGCTAACTTTGGGGCTTTTTTGTTCTTCTTTCTCTAATTGCTTTAGGTTTAAGGTTAGGTTGTTTATTTGAGATGTTTCTTAAGGTAGGATTGTATAGCTATAAACTTCCCTCTTAGAACTGCTTTTGCTGCATCCCATAGGTTTTGGGTCATCGTGTTTTCATTGTCATTTGTTTCTAGGCATTTTTTGATTTCCTCTTTGATTTCTTCAGTGATCTCTTGGTTATTTAGTAGTGTATTGTTTAGCCTCCATGTGTTTGTATTTTTCACAGATTTTTTCCTGTAATTGATATCTAGTCTCATAGTGTTGTGGTTGGAAAAGATACTTCATAAGATTTCAATTTTCTTAAATTTACCAAGGCTTGATTGGTGACTGAAGATATGATCTATCTTGGAGAATGTTCCATGAGCACTTGAGAAGAAAATATATTCTGTTGGTTTTGGATGGAATATCCTATAAACATCATTTAAGTTAATCTTGTTTAATGTATCATTTAAAGCCTGTGTTTCCTTATTTATTTTCATTTTGGATGATCGGTCCATTGGTGAACGTGGGGTGTTAAAGTCCCCTACTGTGATTGTGTTACTGTCGATTTCCCCTTTTATGGCTGTTAGCATTTGCCTTATGTATTGAGGTGCTCCTCTGTTGGGTGCATAAATATTTACAATTGTTATATCTTCTTCTTGGATTGATCCCTTGATCATTATGTAGTGTCCTTCTTTGTCTCTTGTAATAGTCTTTATTTTAAAGTCTATTTTGTCTGATATGAGAATTGCTATTCCAGCTTACTTTTGATTTCCTTTTTGCATGGAATATCTTTTTCCATCCCCTCACTTTCAGTCTATGTGTATCCCGAGGTCTGAAATGGGTCTCTTTTAGACAGCATATATACAGGTATTGTTTTTGTATCCATTTAGCCAGTCTGTCTTTTGTTTGGAGCATTTAATCCATTTATATTTAAGGTAGTTATCCATATGTCTGTTCCTATTACCATTTTCTTAATTGTTGTGGGTTTGTTATTGTAGGGCTTTTCCTTCTCTTGTTTCCTGCCTAGAGAAGTTCCTTTAGCATTTGTTGTAAAGCTGGTTTTGTGGTGCTGAATTCTTTTAGCTTTTGCTTGTCTGTAAAGGTTTTAATTTTTCTGTCGAATCTGAAAGAGATCCTTGCTGGGTAGAGTAATCTTGGTTGTAGATTTTTCCCTTTCATCACTTTAAATATGTCCTACCACTCCCTTCTGGCTTGCAGAGTTTCTGCTGAAAGATCAGCTGTTAACCTTATGGGGATTCCCTTGTATGTTATTTGTTGCTTTACCCTTGCTGCTTTTAATACTTTTTCTTTGTGTTTAGTTTTTGATAGTTTGATTCGTATGTGTCTTGGTGTTTCTCCTTGGATTTATCCTCTGTAGGACTCTCTGTGCTTCCTGGACTTGATTCACTATTTCCTTTCCTGTATTAGGGAAGTTTTCAACTATTATCTCTTCAAATATTTTCTCAGTCCCTTTTTCTTTCTCTTTGTCTTCTGGGACACCTATAATTTGAATGTTGGTGCATTTAATGTTGTCCCAGAGGTCTCTGAGACTGTCCTCAATTCTTTTCATTCTTTTTTCTTTATTCTACTCTGTGGTATTTACTTCCACTAATTTATCTTCCCGGTCACTTATCAGTTCTTCTGATTCAGTTATTCTGCTATTGATTCCTTTTAGAGAATTTTAAATTTTATTTATTGTGTTGTTCATCATTGTTTGTTTGCTCTTTAGTTCTTCTCGGTCCTTGTTAAATGTTTCTTGTATTTTCTCTGTATATTTCCAAGATTTTGGATCATCTTTACTCTCATTATTCTGAATTCTTTTTCAGGTAGACTCCCTATTTCCTCTTCATTTGTTTGGTTTGGTGGGTTTTTACCTTGCTCCTTCATCTACTGTGTATTTCTCTGCCTTTTCATTTTGCTCTACTTACTGTGTTTGGGGTCTCCTTTTCGCAGGCTGCAGGTTCGTAGTTCCCGTTGTTTTTGGTGTTTGTCCCCAGTAGGTAAGGTTGGTTCAGTGGGTTGTGTAGGCTTCCTGGTGGAGGGGACTGGTGCCTGTGTTCTGGTGGATGAGGCTGGATCTTGTCTTTCTGGTGGGCAGGACCACGTCCGGTGGTGTGTTTTGTGGTGTCTGTGAACTTATTATGATTTTTGGCAGCCTCTCTGCTAATGGATGGGGTTGTGTTCCTATCTTGCTCGTTGTTAGGCATGGGGTATCCAGCACTGTAGCTTGCTGGTCTTTGAGTGCAGCTGGGTCTTTCCGTTGAGATGGAGATCTCTGAGAGAGCTTCGCCATTTGATATTACGTGCAGCCGAGAGGTCTCTGGTGGACCAATGTCCTAAACTCAGCTCTCCCATCTCAGAGGCTCAGGCCTGACACCCGGCCAGAGCACCAAGAGCCTGTCAGCCATACAGCTCAGAAGAAAAGGCAGAAAGAAAAATAAAATTAAATAAAGTTATTAAAATAAAAAATATATTATTAAAATTAAAAAAATAAAAAAGTAATTAAAAAAATGAAACAAAGAAAGAAGAGAGCAATGAAACCAAAAAACAAATCCACCAATGATAACAAGTGCTAGAAACTATACTAAAAAAAAAAAAAAAAAAACGGGCAGACAGAACCCTAGGACAAATGTTAAAAGCAAAGCTATACAGACAAATCACACAAAGGAGCATACACATACACACTCACAAAAGGACAAAAAGGAAAAAAATATGTATATAAAAAAATAAAGGAAGAGAGCAACCAAATTAATAAACAAATCTACCAATGATAATAAGCTCTAAACACTAAACTTAGGTAAACATGAGACCAGAAACAAATTAGATGCAGAAAGCCAACCCCAAGTCTCCAATTGCTCCCAATGTCCACTGTCTCAATTTTGGGGTGATTTGTTGTCTATTCACGTATTCCACAGATGCAGGGTACATCAATTTGATTGTGGAGATTTAATCCACTGCTCCTGAGGCTGCATGGAGAGAGTTCCCTTTCTCTTTGTTTGCACAGCTCCTGGGGTTCAGTTTTGGATTTGGCCCTGCCTCTGAATGTAGGTTGCCTGACGGCGTCTGTTCCCTGCCCAGAGAGGATGGGGTTAAAATAGCAGCTGATTAGGGGGATCTGGCTCACTCAGGCCAGGGGGAGGGAGGGGTATGGAATGTGGGACAAGCCTGCAGAGGCAGAGACCAGCATGACGTTGCAACAGCCTGAGTCACGACGTGTCTTCTTCCGGGGAAATTGTCCCTGGATCTCAGGACCCTCGCAGTGGCGGGCTGCACAAGCTCCCGGGAGAGGAGGTGTGGATAGTCACCTGTGCTGGCACACAGACTTCTTAGTGGCTGCAGCAGCAGCCTTAGCATTTCATGCCCGTCTCTTGGGTCTGCGCTGATAGCCGCAGCTCACGCTGGTCTCTGGAGCTCATTTAGGCAGTGCTCTGAATCCCCTCTCCTTGAGCACCCCGAAACAATGTTCTCTTGCCTCTTAGGCAGGTCCAGACTTTTTCCCGGACTCCCTCCCGGCTAGCTGTGGTGCACTAGCCCCTTCAGGCTGTGTTCACGCAGCCAATCCCAGTCCTCTCCCCGGGATCTGACCTCCGAAGCCCGAGCCTCAGGTCCCAGCCCCCACCTGCCCCGGCAGGTGAGCAGACAAGCCTCTCAGGCTGATGAGTGATGGTCGGCACCGATTCTCTGTGCGGGAATCTCTCCGCTTTGCCCTCTGCACCCCTGTTGCTGCGCTCTCCTCCGTGGCTCCAAAGCTTCCCTGCTCCGCCACACGCAGTCTCCACCTGTGAAGGGGCTTCCTAGTGTGTGGAAACCTTTCCTCCTTCACAGCTCCCTCCCACTGGTGCAGGTCCCATCCCTGTTCTTTTGTCTGTGTTTTTTCTTTTTTCCTTTGCCCTACCCAGGTACGTGGGGAGTTTGTTGCCTTTTGGGAAGTCTGAGGTCTTCTGCCAGCATTCAGTAGGTGTTCTGTAGGAGTTGTTCCACATGTAGATGTATTTCTGATGTATTTGTGGGGAGGAACGTGATCTCCATGTCTTACTCCTCCGCCATCTTGAAGGTATCCTCTTGGCAAACAATCTTTTGTCTCATGTTTTTCCTTCTTACAATCTAATTTATTCTTTCCTTCACTCAGTTGTATTGAAATGCCTACAATTCACCAAGTACCTCTTAGAAGCACTGGAAGTAACTACAGGGGATGTGAAATGAATAGCACCGGTTTTCACAAAACTTAAGTGTCTGTGGCTCAGGAAAGTTTTTCTTCTACATAATTCCTAAATATAATAAGATGTGTTGTGAAATTGATACTGTTTTCAAATAGAACCATAATATATTAGCAACATACAGTTTTTTGTTTCTTTGTGTTTTTTTAAATAGGTATTATGTTTGTGGTGGCAGCAGTAGGAAGAGACTGAAAAAAGTGTCTGAGTGATTTTCCCTTGATCCCCTGATTGGTTGATGTTTCACCCTTGGCATGAGGGCATACCACTGTGAGATGGTGTCAGAGACTCTAGGTGTTATGTAATATATATGGGAGACTAAATCTGTATGCTTAAGTTTGAGCTCTGGATCAAGACTTTCTTGGATATATTTCCTTGGGGAAATAAGGAAATATGGTTGAGCTTTATTTCCTTCATTTGCTGTGTTCTTTCTCCTTTTTTGCAGCATCTTGCAAGCTTGATATCATTTAAATACCTGTAATTATTTCTCTGTTGCACATTTTTCCAACTAGACCCTAAACTCCATGAAATCATGTTTTGTTTATCAGTGAAGGTCTCAGACCTAGCACGTCACCAGGTAAAGAGTAAGTGTTCAGTAAGTACATGTTGACTGACAAACTGACTAAATTGTCAACAGTGTGGTAAAAATCAAACAATATGATGCTTTTGAAAGTATTTGATAAAACATACATGATTTAATTCTGTGTCTCGTCTAGAATAAGACATTATAAGTAATATGTTGTTTAGGGTAACATTCAATCCCTTAAGAGCTAAAATGTGTGAAGACAGGGACTCTCCACAAATCGTTTTTTTTCTTTACTTAGTGAGTGACATTTCAAACCATATTATTAATATCTAAGAAGATACAAAATTTAGTTGATAATCCATCCATGAAGAGCCTGTAACTGAAGGAGTTGGAGAGGCTTATACTTGGAGAAGTCCTCCCTCATTTCTTTCTCTGCACGTACTCCACCAGGTTAGTCTTCCAAACTAGAAGAGTTTGTCATCTTGATATTTACTATGGGATGTTGGTTTCCCAAGACCTTTGGTAAAATGTGTTTAGAAGGCTGGTGTTAGCTCACATTTAGCATCTTGACAATTTTACGTTGCCTATACTGTTTTGAAATTGTTCAGCAGATTTTGATGAGAGGTCAAAGTTGTTAACCTTAACTACTTACTTCAAACAAGAACACCTTATTCTTTAACTTGTTTTTAATAAAATTTTCGGAAAACTTAGATTCACATTTCTGTTGTATCATCTATAGGCCCTCCTGATGAAAATTACCATACAGCTGCAAATTAAAGGACAGTTTTGAGCGAAGTAATTGTAATTTGGAGCATAGCCCTAGGATAAAACAGTTCAAAGGATAATTTCTTACTAAGTATGTGGCAGAGGTTTACAAAGTTGATAAAGAAACTGTCAGAACCTGCCTTCCAACCATGAAAAAAAGGACTGCAATTATAATTATTGATACAATGTGCTTTAGTAAACTTCACTGATATACATTAAAAATTTAATGTCAAAACACTGAAATATAAGATAAATAAAATAAAATTTTTAATGTTAAGAGAATATAAGTTTTGCATACCTAGATATTTACAAAAGGCACAGCTACGTAACATGTACCATAATATAGTTTATATTAGAAGTTGTGCAGCTATAAAAAAAATCTTTTTTCCTCTGAGATTCTATATCAACTTGGATATGTGTTCTTAATATACTTTTATCACATTGCAGTGCCTCTAAAGCACTTGTAAAGGTGAACCATCCCATTATTGAAAGTACTTACACTGATCATAAATCGTGTTCCTGCTGTCTAACATTTTTGTTTCTTTATCTAGTACTCCACTCTTTCACTGACCAAAATCATTTGTATAATCAGCTTTATGTTCTCCTGAACAGGGAGATGCTTATTTGTGTTTCAGGCAGTGTGCTATTGGATTGATATTTAAATGCAGCGCAGTAAATGGAAAACTTGCTGATTTGTGGTCATACCTTTGATTGTGGTTCACCACTGTGCCATAAATCCATAATTCTAATTCTGTTCTGCTCAAAGGAGTCAGTTAACAAATAAATTTCAAAAGAATACTGACTAGTCAGGAAAAATGAAAGGAGTAGTATTATTTTAATAAAATGAAATGATGAAGAATTACATCTCCCTATGCAATTAAGTTGATTTTTCCTCAGCATATGTTATTGACACATTTGTATCCACTAACATTTTATTTCTTCTTCGAGGTATTCAACTTCATTCTCATAACCTTACTCTGTAGGAAAATTCAATTTTTTTTGGAATCATAATAGTTAATGTTCTCCCACCACTGTATATTTATGAAAACACAGTATTAGTACAGAGTACTAATGTAAAGTCAAGCCCATTGAATTCATTTAGATTATTTCCTAATGATAATACTTCTACTACTAATAATAGTAATTTATTACTTTTTATCCTAAACATTATGAGTTAGAACTTTGCACATTTTCCTCTTAGATAATGACCATACGTAGTGGAAGGAAATTATGTAATGAATATATACAATGGCTGATCAACAGGGAAAAGCATCCTAATAAAGAAGCCTGTTAAACTGTAGGAAATTATCTCTCTAGGGAAGTTGCACCAGCCTTACTGCCTAAGTCATGTAAAACTGAACCAGAAATAAAGAGCACTAGAAATTACACCAGGGGGAGCAATGCTGCTTTAGCAAGAAAAGAAAGTAGGTGATGTAATGGTTGCCCTTCCTCCCTCTGCTATAAACATCTTTAACTTGCATCTCAGAGAGTCCCTTCCTATACATTGGTGGGTTCAGTACAACCAACATATGGGTTTTTTGTCTCTCCTTTGGAAATCTTGACAGTTTAGACTTATGAAAATGTATGTAGCAATGATAATTGTAGTGTATTAAAATCAGTATTAATATTCATAATGATTTATTCTTTAGTATATAACCTTTCAATGAAATAAAAAGGGATTTAAATTTAATATTAAAGATACCACATATAGGATTATAGATGGCATATGTCTTATTTTGTTCACATAACTTATCAGTGATAAAAAGAAAAGTAATTTAATATCTTGTTTACTACAAAAGAAAGCTTATATCCTAAGAGAGGAAATATATTTGGACTCTTGTAGCTATAGTTGGGAGAGACAATTGTTAGGGAAAACAAAAGCAAAACCAAAACTGTATATTTTTGAGTGTGTGAAAATTATACTCATGTCCTTCAGATATTAATATAGTGAGAATTTTAGAAGAGAAATTAGTCATCTGTTTGGTGAATTGACCTGTTTAGAGTAAGTCTGAAATCTAGCAGTGAGCTGTGGACAGAACTTTAATGCATAGAAAGAGCCAGCCAACTTTGTCCTTATTTTTGTACACTTGAATTATTTTCTCCTTCAAAAAATATTTTTGAATATCTACTCTATACTAGGCACTAACCTTGTCCTTAAGAACATGGGGCACTATGGGAGCCAAAAATTAACATAGTTATTTTTTTTCATGGCACTTGGACTCTAGTGAGAAAGGACATGGACTAAAAAAAATTCACGATTGTTTCAGCATAGCCTCATACACATGCTCCAAGGGAGAGTAACACAGTCCCTTACTAGCATTAAGCAAAGCTGCCTGAAGTAAACTTGGAGGAAGCAAGGTGGACAGTCAGGATGTGAACGAACAGATGAACATGTGTTAACTAGGTGAAAAGAGCAGAGAGGGCCAGGAGGAGATTGTGCTCTAAATAGAGGCAGCAGCATTTGCAGAGATCCTGTGGAAGGTGATAGGATTTAACTGTATAAACTGAAAGAAGGCATAGTGGCTCGAGTATAGAGAACAAGGATGAGAGACTGGCAAAGTGGGCTATACATAGTACCACGCTGGGGATGGGAGTTGGGTGGTTAAAAGATCAAATTTGCATTAGAGAAATATCTCTCTGAATTCCATGGGGAGAAAGATTGGAGTCAGGTCTGTTAGGCTAATAGGCTAGTGCTCTCAATCTAGAAAAAATGAAGTTTACCTGATCTAGAATACTGATAATAAGTATTCCAAGGAGTGAAAGTTTTCAAATGATGTTTGCAAGATGTAAAATAGGTGGGAGCCTTTGATGGGTTGGACCTGCATATTGAGATAGAGGTCATGGAAAAAATACTTAGTTTTTAGTTCACACAACTGGATGGATAATGGTGCTGTTCATTAAGAAATGAATCACTGGGAGATAAGTTTTTTGAGAAGGAAAACTATGGATTTGGTCATGAGCATGAGTTTTAGATATTTTGAGATATCCAAAGTAACAATTAAACATGCAATGATTTATCATATAATATTTACCATATGATATTGCTTTTTGTAGTACAAATTAAAATATCAGTGATTTTTATATGGTTCAATCTAACAGATATAATGATCTAGAGCTACAAAAAGATTTAGATTGGGGATTAGAGGATGAGAATTACTAACAATGGGCAGAATCAAAGCTGGAGTATGTACTTCATTGGCTATGGAACCATTATACAGCAAGAAGGGAAGAGTCCAAAGCAAAGAAATAGCATTTAATGGCTGAGGAAAGAATATAATGAGTAGTGACTGAAGAAAACTGAGGAAGTTTTTTTCAGACACGGTCATAATAAGGTAGTTATTTTTCCCATTTTTCCCCTGGCAGCCAAGATTGTTTGCTAAACTAATCTCTAATGGTGAGAACAGCTTTGCTAAGGACTCATAGCAACACCAGAGTCGCTCCTTTGAAGCTGGTGGTAACATACAGGCGAAAACAAGCAGCAGGGAAGAGGAAGATGATGAGTTGATCTTTGTCTTTGTCTGTTATGGCCCTTATTACAGAAATACCATAGACTGGGTAACCCATAAACAGCAGAAACTTTCTTTTCTCACACTTTTGGAGGCCGGAAAGTCCACACAATCAAGGTGCCTTCAGATTTGGTGTCTGGTGAGCGTGTACTTACTTGGTTCATGGGTAGCTGTCTTCTTGTTGTGTCCTCACATGGCAGAAAAAGCTCTGCAGTTTTTATAAGGGCACTAATCCTATTGATGAGGGCTCTTTAAGACCTAATCACCTTCTCAAAGCCTCATCTCCTAATATGATCACAGTGGGGCTTAGGATTTCACATATGAGTTGTGGGAGGACCCAAACACTGTTCAATGGGTATCAAATTTTAGTTACACAAGATGAACAAGTTCTAGAGATCTGCTGTACAGCATTGTACCTATAATTGACAACACTGTATTATACACTTAAAGATTTGTTGAATAGATTTCATCTCAAGTATTCTTACCACAATTGAAGAAGAAAAGGAAGGGAAAGGAAGGGCAAAACGAGGCAGTGGGTACACAGGTACTGATGTCTTGGCATTCTGCCAAGTCCTCCAGAGCAGAGCTGGACACTGTGTTCCCAAGGAGGGATGGTAATTGTTCTCTTTCCCCCATGTCCTCCCTTTATTTGGGGCAGGATGGGAACAGTCATGTATAAACAGATGGCTTGGGCGTTGGTGAGTTTGAGCTTAAGTAGCCTCTGTTTACAGCCATCATAGGGAAATTCAGCTGTAGGACCTGGAGACCTTGGGGCCTTTTAGAAGTTAAAACTACTTCTGGGTGAAGGAAGCCACTTTCCCCTGGCATTTGGGCGTAGCCCTTCTCTTTGGGATGTAGAGAAGTTAGGCATGGTCTCTGAAGGTAGATTACCTGGGTTTAAATTCCAGTTCCACCACTAATAGCATGTGAAATTTGGGACATCTTACTTCATCTAACTCTACCTTTATTTCCTCATCTGTAAAATGGGAACCAATGATAAACATATGTAGGGTTGGCAAGGCTTAAATGAATTAACATAAGAGAAGCATTAAAACAGTGTATAAGACATAGAATAATTATTTAACTTGTAGCTATTATTGTCATATTTGTCATGTCACCTTTCTATGTAAGCACAAATAAGAGAGAATAAAGCTTGTCAGGTGTTGGCCGTGCAGTGATGAGATTCTTATATCCTTACAAAATCGTCCTTTTTCTCATCAGTGGCTGGATGTCATACGCTAGTGTTGGCATTGTGTCTAATTTTAATAAAATTATTATTTGGTCACTGTAACACCTTTTACTTACTGGTCACAGAATCTAAGATAAAAAAATATACACTTACCTTATTCTTGAAAGTTGTAAATATTTACTTAATATTTCTATTGAAAGATGTCAAATGCTAGAACAAGTTTTAATATAAAAATAACAACATTTACCAGTATGATGAGTCTTTCAAATTTCAACTTGTTTAATTCCTGGTCATTGTACTTACTGCTGCCACAAAGTTGTAGTCAAGCAGCTTCTAAGACTCAGTTTTCTAATCTGTAAAATAAGGGTAATAAAAAATGTCTACTTCATGATTTTGACATGATTAATAAAGAAATGCATGACAAGTGTCAAGCATATGGTAAACACTGAATACATATTATAGAGACATCTTTTTTAATAATGCAATAAGGAGTTTCTAAATAGGTAATGGTAAGATCAAAGATGTACTTATGAACTAAGAAAGCAGCTTTTGAATAAGTCATTTAGATGATGAAAGATAGAATACTGACTAAAGAAACTGGAGGTGGAGAGATCAACAGTAAGGTTATTGCCTGTTTCCCTGGCAAGGGCCTGAGCTAGAATAGTAGTACAGACATAAATTGTAAGGGGTAGATGCAAAATATTTTGCTACAACATGGATGGGATTTAGCAGTTGACAGGGACTCATGATCACTGGGGCCAAGGATGGTAGCATTTTATGTGCAGTAATTCCTGAATCATTTTCCACGAAAGAAAAATACTAAAGAGTTGCTTCTCTATTTAGGAATATACTTAGTCATGTTACTTTTAATACTGTTTAGATTTATCCATTATATTTTTACCTTTCCTTGGAACTACTTAAATAGCAAATTAAAAGATCAACAATACATAAACAAATATGACATTGAGTCATCAAAGTACAATGTGAGTAGGGATTAGAAGTTTTCCCCAAACTTAGCTTGCCAGAAACTCTGAGTCATAGTGCCTTCCAGGCTAAATGACTCTGATTCATTACTTAGTTTATCCAAATCACTAAGGTTTTTTTTTTTTTTTTTCTTTTTTTTTAATGAAAAGGTCAAGCTTGGAAGGTAACATGGTACAATCAGAAAGGGAATAACCATGAAGCTAATGAAGTTTATGCTGAAGGTTCTCTCATACTGGTCTCCAAGGTCTTAATACTAATTGTATGTTTGTAATTTTGAATCATTTTTCTTAAGATGGGCTCCTAATGCATAATGTATAAGGACCCACAAGACCTGGATTCATCCTGGGAAATAATTGTGAGTTCTTAACTTGTCTTCATGGTATAGGTTTCAGATGGCTCAAGAGTCCTTTGAAGTTGTAGGTGACCCTTTGTGTCCATGAGTTTTGTCTGTTGAGGAGGCTTACAGACTTTGCCAGGTTTTCCAAGAGATCTGAAAACAACAGCAAAATTAAGAACTTCAAGAAAAAAATTGAAAGTGGGGATTAGGAGAGAGATGGGTGTGAGGAGGAACAGGACAAGACAGTTAGAGCAAGGCATATTTAAAAAGTCCCCAGGTAATTCTAATGTGCACCCAGGCTTGACAACCACTGATCTAACTGGTATTTGTCATTCTTGAACTGTGTTGGAATAGTTAGAAAGAGTCAAGATTTTGCAGTTGAAAAAAATCTCATTTTGAATTTTGGGAAAGATATTTAACCCCTCCAAGCTTCAATTTCTACATTAGGAAAATCAATATACTAACAAATATGAGTCATGTTATCTAGGGTAGGTAAAAGTGATAAGTGAGGAGAATAATTGAGAGTGAAAAATGGTAGAGTCAATAGGTAGGAGGTCATGGTGATGTGCATTATTTTTGGAGTCTGTATTAGATGATGTGAATGAAGAAGTGGAATTGAGGAAGAGAAGTAAATGGTTAGGGATGCTATTAGAGAGAAGAATGTGTGAAGCCGATATTGTTGAGTAGGTCAGCAATTGGTGAGGAAGAGATCTAGGACATGACCATAGAAGTAGACGACTGAGTGTATACACAGGTGTTTGGAGATGAGGAGGAGTGGAACTAATTGGTCGAGGTCTTGGAAAGATTTTCCATGTGGTTATTGGCAAGAAATTTTCAAAGAATGAAAAAGGGTAATCCCAGATTCTATACAAATAGTCGCATTTATTATTTCCATGCCAAGAATATTCTTTAGCATCCCCATTTTTAGAAGTTTAATAATAACCTATAAAGTGTTACATTAAAATGTTATAGTAAGAAACATAAAAAATTGAACCTGCATCATCATGCAAAGAAAAATAAGTCAGTGACCTATATTGGTTCATTATTTCACTTTCTCCTTCTTCCCAGATATGAGGTAAATGATTAAGATGTTATTAATCTTACCATTAATCAACCAGACTAATTTTTTAGTAATATTATTGAATAAAGGGGTAATGATTGGGAGATTTATTGTTAGTTTGTGCGGCTGTCAGATTCTATGTAACACTGTCTCAAACACTGTTGAGACAAAAATTCAACGTAATACTGGAACTGCCTCTAATGGCTTAGCCAGCAAAAAACAAAACAAAACAAAACACCCCACCCACCCAAACAAACAAAAAACTCCTTGTTTGGTCAGGATTTTGCAGATTGTAGGAAGAAGATCCTTATTTGTTTCTTCATTTTTTATGCATCTTAATAATGTTTTGCTGTTTGGAATTTCATAAAAGAAATCAAAGTGGGATTCTTCCAGGTTTCCAAAGCTCCTTGCTGACACAGCTGCTTCTTGAGGCCTTTCTGATAGAGCCTGTTAGAGAAATGTTTGTGCCTCTACCGACTGCTAACACCCTGTCCCTCCTCCAGCCACCTTACCACTTAAGCTGCTAATAAGTCACACAGCTTCCCAAGCTTTCCATTCCTTAAGCTCTCCTTAACTTCAAGGGAGAATTTGCCAGTTATTTCTGTCCTCTAGCAGCGCTCTTCATACTCCCACTATCATCCCTACTCTGAACCAAGTAAATATTTTTTAAAATAATAATACCTGTTGGTTTTTTTAGTATTTAAATTCTCTAGGAACCATATATCAATTTTTTGCTGCTGTGCTATTTAGGACATTTTAATTCTTTAACTGTCCAACTCTGCCTGACATACTTACTCACCTCAGCCAAGAAACTGCTCCAGTGGGAAAACAACTCTGTCCCATTTGACAAGTAATAAATGAGATCTTTAAAGGGGAAAGACCAATGTTTTCTTACTGAACATTGTGCAAATAAATAAAATTTAAATGCTGTAAGTCAAGGTGCCAATTTTTTAGGTGACTGTGAAAATGCAGCACTTTCCTCCTGTAAAAATTGCACTTTCTGAAAACATAGTTAAGTAGTTAGATCATATTTGGTCAACAACTCATTGTCAATTATGTATTTACTTACAGTTTTTGATAAGTGTAACAAAATTTCATTTTCATGAAAGGGTTTACTGAATTTTATGTAAAATGAATTTTTATTTATGCATAGTATTTTAGTATTTTTCAAATATGCCACGTAAGTTACCTGGACTTACTTGATTTCAGAAATACTAAATAGATCAAGTTATTATTATTTCTACTTTGTACAGATATGGAAATTGATATTCCGGGAAATTAAATGACTAATTGACACAGGGTTAAAATCAAGTTATTCTTGACATATTAATCATTTGCTCTTTTCAGTCTCTATTACATCATTTTGAAAACTCTAGAGTCATTCCTACAGAGATTCTTCATGTATATAATACTTATATATACCTGAAATTTGTATGTACTAATTGGTTAAGGAAGTCAGATTTTAAATGTGCAGATATTATTTATTTAAATAAATTCTGAAATAAAGTTCGGCAAATTTAAATATGTTTTGTTAGTGTGACTCACTTATTCTGAGTAACTGTGATACAAGTTAGAAAAGACATCCTACGTAACTTATGAAAGTCATTTTGCCCAGTGTGGTGAATAAATTTTTCTTTATCCTTTTTTTTTTTTTTGTAAACAAAACTGAAATCATTGTATACATATTACATTTTGCATTTTCTTTGGTATGAAAAAGGATTACATTTTACATTTATCTACTCTTTGTTTCTAAGAGAAGTTTGTTTTTTTTTTTCTGAACCACTCTTTTAATCTCTCTCCATTCCTTTACTCACTCTGCCTCTAGACATGTAAATAACGTCCCAAACTGGCCCTTGTATATTCTGTCTTGCTTCAAACATTTATTAATTCCTTTGAAGCTATTTCTTTTTGAAATATCAGATATTGTTCTAGGAACTGAAGAGGGAGAATTAAAAAATAAAAAGGGAAAAGCTTCTTTACATAGTGTCAAGGAATGCCTCTCTGTAGCTGATATTTAGTAGATATTTAAAAAAGAGAGAGTATCATGTAACATTCAGAGGGAAGAGGGTTGCATGCAGAACAAAGAGTAAGTAGAAAGGCCCTGAGGTAGGAGAGTGTGTGGGTATTGAGGCATATCCAGGAGGAGATTACAGCTTTAGCAGCTAGATCAAGGGTGAATATGGCTACATCTGTGACTCAACTTCTGTTTTGTAAATAGGTTCATTTGTACCATTTCTTTGAATTCCACATGAAAGTGATATTTTATGATATTTGTCTTTGTCTGACTTCACGCAGTATGACAATCTCTAGGTCTATCCATGTCACTGCAAATGGCATTATTTTGTTCTTTTTTATGGCTGAGTAATATTCTCTTGTATGTATGTACACAGATGTAGAAAACAAACTTGTGGTAACTGGGGGGAAAAGGCGGGGGGAGGGTTAAATTGGGAGATTGAGATTGACATATACACATTGCTATATATAGAATAGATTAATAATAGCACAGGGAACTCTATTCAATACTCTGTAATGACCTGTATGGGAATAGAATCTAAAAGAAAGTGGATATATGTGTATGTATAACTGACACCCTTTGCTGTACAGCAGAAATTAGCACAACATTGTAAATCAACTATTCTCCAATTAAAAAAAAAATAAGGGTGAGTACGGCTAGAAAAGAAAAGTTCTAAGAGGTATCCAGGAATCAGAATATGTAACACATGTCCAAGTTTAATGAGGACTTTGAATTTTATTCTAAGAGTGACTAGAAGCCATTGAGCAGAACAGGGGAGTAAAATAAACTAACATACAGTTTTAAACTATGTGAGTACTGTGTAGACAGCATCCTTTTGTGGAGGGATCAAGAGTAGAAAGAAGGGCCCCACTTCAGAGGCTATGACAGTTTTCTAGGAGGGAGATGAGGTGGTACTGGTGGTAGTGAAAATGATTAGATGTATTTTAAGTATAAGCAGTAACAACAGAAATGGCTAATGGACTGGATATGGGATGTGAAAAATGAGAGAAATAAAAATAATACCCTTTAGGTTTTAGACCTGAGCAATTAAATGAATATTGTTGCCCTCCATTGAGATGGATAGACTGAGTAAGGAGCTAGTTTGCTTGAGACATGGCAGTGGAAATCAAGAGTTGGATTTGGGGCATATTGTGTTTATAATACATATTAGACATCCAAGTGGACATGCCCGGGTGGCAGTTGAATTTATGAATCTGAAATTTCCATGGCAGATCTGAGCACTGGCTAATGGGTAGTGCTTAAATCTCTAGGAAGGGAGTAAATATAGTTAGAGAAGAGAGGACATCCAAGGATTGAGCTCTGGAGCACTACAGCCTTTAAAGGTCAAAAGAGGCTGAAGAGAGAACATGATGGTAGAAAGGGAGCAGATAGAGAGGCAGGCAGAGAGCATGTGGTTTCCCGAAGTCAGGTGAAGAAATCGTTCAAGAAATAAAAAGAAACCAGTTGTTTTGAATGCTCCTGAGATTTTAGGAAATGGTAATTGAGAATTAACTTTTAGATCTGGCAGTATCAGGGGAATGGTGATTTAAAGAGTAGTCTATTTTGAGTAGTGATGAAAAAAAAAAAGGTGGAATGGGATGGGTTTAAGAGAGACTGGAGCATCAGGAATTGCAGATAGCAAATATAAGCAACTTATGGAAAATTTTTGCTGTAAAGGGAAGAAGAGAAATAAGGTAGTATTGGAGAGGAAAATTGAATCACGAGTCTGTGCTTTGCTGCTGTTGTTATTACTGATGCTGGTATTGCTTCACATGGGAGAAATTTTAATATGTTAGTGGCCTGATGGGAATTTTCAACTAGAAAGTTGGAAAAAAAAAGATGATGTAAGAGATAAAAAAATTAATTGTAATAGCAAATTCCTTTTAGAAATAGGTAAAAAAAATATTCTCTTGAGTGTTCTAGTTGCCTTAGACAGTAGCAGAGACTTTTCCTTAATTTTTAGGTAAGAAGGTGGAGTACAGATGTAGAGAGGTTGTAGTTTTAGAGTGGCATCATTAAGAAATCCTCTTCTGATTGCTTTTTATTTCTCAGTCAAATGAGCAAGTTCATCAGCCGAGAAAGAGGAGAAAGGATAATGTATCAGAGAAGAGAAGGTGTGAAATAGTATTCACTTAAAATAGAACATAAATTCCATGCTAAATTCCTTCTGAATTGATTTTAAATTCCTAAAATCAAGTTACTATTTGATATAGTCTCAGCCTATCTCTGTAACTTTATCAGCAACCACTCTCTGCTTCCTTTTCCCACTCTATTACCAAATCAAATCTAGCAGCCCTTAAAAAACAAGGGTACAGCACACACGAACAGATGCCAACCATGGAAACTTATTTCCAACTTTAGAAATGTATTAATATAGTTCACCCATATTAGTAGGTCAAAGATTAAAAACATGATACTCTCTTTAGATATAAACACAGTCTTTGACCAAATGTAACTTTCAAATTAAAACAGCATTAAATATAAATAGTTGGACAGTCCTGTAGCATTATATAACATAATGTAACATAATATAATTAACATAATATAATCAACATAGCATAATTAACATAATATAGTAAACATAATAATTACACCATGATGAAACAATAAAAATTTATCATTAAAGTTAGGAACAATACAGAGATATACTATTATTACAATTATTGGTCTGGAAGTAATAGTCAATGTAATTAGATTATACAAACAGCAACAAACAAGCAGCAATATTAATAGATATATAGTAAAATAATCAACACAATCGTTATGGTGTAGATGAATAAACTTGTAGAATAACTACTATCTCACTTAAACCTAATAACCATGTGAGGTAGGTTCTATTTTTTTTCTGAGTCTAATAGATGAGAAAAGTGAAACTAAAACAGTGGGCTTGCTAAACATGATACAAGTATTGATTAGGCAAGTGTGATTTGAATTGAAGGTAGATAGTTTGAATCTAATTTGGGCTACTCTAATTTGGGCTACTCAGGATGTGAACATGTGAGGGAGCTGAAGCTTAGTAACACTAAAATTGAGAGTCTGTCATGTTGTTTAGAAGTATATGTGAGTGTAAGACAACTTTTCCCAACCCACACCAACTTATGAGCACAACTCAAATCATACTTGAAATAGTGATGAAAATTTTACTACCAGTTTGCCTCACAGTATTATGCATAGTCCCTGAATGAGGGATGCCATTCCAAGTATTTTTTTGGAGTCTTCTTGGTATCACCTATAAATCATCCTCTCGTACTTTACATCTAAATGATAGGTATAGCTTTTTTTTTTCCACATAGGAAAAAAAAGGGAGAGGGAGGAGAAAAGAGCAGAGTAGGTTTTCAAGACAGACGAAAATCGATTATTACATTGAATTAGAAGTTTTCTCTGAAAAAAAGAACGTAAAAGAAGAGTAAGATGTATACGGAAACTTATAATACGTAGGAAGAAAATCCAGCCAAACAGCAATAAATTTCACCAAACCTAAATATAAGCTTGAAGTAAAAATTAAGGAACAGATGTCAACATTTTATATTTTTCTTTCTGAAATAATAGTCTGTGAATATCAGAGAGTTCACTGAGTTTGAAATAAATCATAAAATATCCCTTAACTTTAATTATATACTTATTTAATTCAATTTGTTTAATTTATTCTTTTCATATGGTTTTAGATATGCTATTTTTAGGATAAAATTTATAATGATGCCTCCTCTCTCTGAGAAATACCTGTATAAATAAGACATGCTTGGGAAGCATTATGCAAGAGTAGGTAAGGGCCTGGACTTGGACAGAGTGGTGGGTTTAATTTCTAGCTCTACCATTTAATAGCTGTATGACCAACCTTGTGAAAGCTGCTTGACTGATCTGTGCCTCTTTTTCTTCATCTGAAATTGGGATAATAAAATTTTTTACCTCATAGGATGACCTGAAGATTAAACACGATACATATAAAACAATTAAATCAATTCCTAGTCTTTAGTAGGGTAAAGATGCAATAATATTTGTGTGTGTGTGTGTGTGTGTGTGTGTGTGTGTGTGTGTGTGTGTGTTTAATGCCATCTCACATGGCACAGATTTCTTTCATCAATATTCTTGGAAAAAATTATCAATTTTAATTATCATGAGGGAAAGAGTGAGTTAATGCATATTGAAGCATAATGCATTCTGGATTCTTATTTTCTCACATCCTCTATCCAGTCCATTAGCCAGTCTTGCTGGTACCACTTATACTTAAAATATACCTAAAACTAACCATTTCTCATTATTCTTGCTCCCCACCCCTATACAGGGTGCTCTCCACATGGTAGTCACATAAAATAAATGTACAGTGAACACCCTGGGTGCCTTTGTTCTTTCTAAAAAGAAATTTGCTGCATAATAAAACCAGTGTTATTTAAGAAGAAAATAACATCATGCTGAAATCTCACTACTCTATTAAAATTAACTAATAAATTCTAAATTCATACTTCAGAGATTCAAAATTTAAGACTAACAGTTGTGTACAAAAAGCACTAAATGCATTAGAAATCTGACAGTCCTCCGTAGCATTACCTTAGCATTAAACGGTGTGGTGGCATAATTGGTGAAGCTGGGCAGGATGCGTGTGACTGATTCAAGGACACCTTGCCTGGTTAAAAGGTCAAGCTTTTCTTTAGAGTGTTTTTCTGTAAGAGGTTCACAGATTTGTGGGGAGGAAATGGCTTATGTTGATTCCTGGATGAGAACAAAAATAGTATTCCTGAATCTTGAGTCAATTATGATTTGCTCTTTAAAGAAGTATTTAAATTAAAAATTGTTGTATATGTATAACTGATTCACTTTGCTATACAGCAGAAACTAACACAACATTGAAAAATAAACTGTACTCCAATAAAAATTAATTAAAAACAAGAATTAGCTGCAGAGGGAGGAACACTCCCAAACTCATTCTACGAGGCCACCATCACCCTGATACCAAAACCAGACAAAGATGTCACAAAGAAAGAAAACTACAGGCCAATATCACTGATGAACATAGATGCAAAAATCCTCAACAAAATACTCGCAAACAGAATCCAACAGCACATTAAAAGGATCATACACCATGATCAAGTGGGGTTTATCCCAGGAATGCAAGGATTCTTCAATATACGCAAATCAATCAATGTGATACACCATATTAACAAATTGAAGGAGAAAAACCATATGATCATCTCAATAGATGCAGAGAAAGCTTTCGACAAAATTCAACACCCATTTATGATAAAAGCCCTGCAGAAAGTAGGCATAGAGGGAACTTTCCTCAACATAATAAAGGCCATCTATGACAAACCCACAGCCAACATCGTCCTCAATGGTGAAAAACTGAAACCATTTCCACTAAGATCAGGAACAAGACAAGGTTGCCCACTCTCACCACTATTATTCAACATAGTTTTGGAAGTGTTAGCCACAGCAATCAGAGAAGACAAAGAAATAAAAGGAATCCAAATCGGAAAAGAAGAAGTAAAGCTGTCACTATTTGCAGATGACATGATACTATACATAGAGAATCCTAAAGAGGCTACCAGAAAACTCCTAGAGCTAATCAATGAATTTGGTAAAGTAGCAGGATACAAAATTAATGCACAGAAATCGCTTGCATTTCTATACACTAATGACGAAAAATCTGAAAGTGAAATTAAGAAAACACTCCCGTTTACCATTGCAACAAAAAGAATAAGATACCTAGGAATAAACCTACCTAAGGAGACAAAAGACCTGTATGCAGAAAATTATAAGACACTGATGAAAGAAATTAAAGATGATACAAATAGATGGAGAGATATACCATGTTCCTGGATTGGAAGAATCAACATTGTGAAAATGACTCTACTACCCAAAGCAATATACAGATTCAATGCAATCCCTATCAAACTACCACTGGCATTTTTCACAGAACTAGAACAAAAAATTTCACAATTTGTATGGAAACACAAAAGACCCCGAATAGCCAAAGCAATCTTGAGAACGAAAAATGGAGCTGGGGGAATCAGGCTCCCTGACTTCAGACTATACTACAAAGCTTCAGTAATCAAGACAGTTTGGTACTGGCACAAAAACAGAAATATAGATCAATGGAACAGGATAGAAAGCCCAGAGATAAACCCACACACATATGGTCACCTTATCTTTGATAAAGGAGGCAAGCATATACAGTGGAGAAAAGACAGCCTCTTCAATAAGTGGTGCTGGGAAAATTGGACAGGTACATGTAAAAGTATGAAATTAGAACACTCCCTGACACCATGCACAAAAATAAACTCCAAATGGATTAAAGACCTAAGTGTAAGGCCAGACACTATCAAACTCTTAGAGGAAAACATAGGCAGAACACTCTATGACATACATCACAGCAAGATTCTTTTTGACCCAGCTCCCAGAGAAATGGAAATAAGAACACAAATAAACAAATGGGACCTAATGAAACTTAAAAGCTTTTGCACAGCAAAGGAAACCATAAACAAGACCAAAAGACAACCCTTAGAATGGGAGAAAATATTTGCAAATGAAGCAACTGACAAAGGATTAATCTCCAAGATTTACAAGCAGCTCATGCAGCTCAATAACAAAAAAACGAACAACCCAATCCAGAAATGGGCAGAAGACCTAAATAGACATTTCTCCAAAGAAGATATACAGATGGCCTACAGACACATGAAAGAATGCTCAACATCATTAATCATTAGAGAAATGCAAATCAAAACTACAATGAGATATCATCTCACACCGGTCAGAATGGCCATCATCAAAAAATCTAGAAACAATAAATGCTGGAGAGGGTGTGGAGGAAAGGGAACACTCTTGCACTGTTGGTGGGAATGTAAATTGATACAGCCACTATGGAGAACAGTATGGAGGTTCCTTAAAAAACTACAAATAGAACTACCATACGACCCAGCAATCCCACTGCTGGGCATATACCCTGAGAAAACCATAGGTCAAAAAGTGTCATGTACCACAAAGTTCATTGCAGCTCTATTTACAATAGCCAGGACCTGGAAGCAACCTAAATGTCCATCGACAGACGAATGGATAAAGAAGATGTGGCACATATATACAATGGAATATTACTCAGCCATAAAAAGAAATGAAATGGAGGTATTTGTAATGAGGTGGATGGAGTTAGAGTCTGTCATACAGAGTGAAGTAAGTCAGAAAGAGAAAAACAAATACAGTATGCTAACACATATATATGAAATCTAAGGAAAAAAAAAAAAAAAAAAAGGCCATGAAGAACCTAGTGGCAAGACGGGAATAAAGACACAGACCTACTAGAGAATGGACTTGAGGATATGGGGAGGGGGTGGGGTGAGATGTGACAGGGTAAGAGAGTGTCATGGACATATATACACTACCAAATGTAAAATAGATAGCTAGTGGGAAGCAGCCGCATAGCACAGGGAGATCAGCTCTGTGCTTTGTGACCACCTAGAGGGGTGGGATGGGGAGGGTGGGAGGGAGGGAGATGCAAGAGGGAAGAGAAATGGGAACATATTGTATATGTATAACTGATTCACTTTGTTATAAAGCAGAAGCTAACACACTATTGTAAGGCAATTATACTTCAATAAAGATGTTTAAAAAAAAAAAAAAAGAGGGAGGGGATATGAGGGATATGCGGATATATGTATACGTATAGCTGATTCACTTTGTTATACAGCAGAAACTAACACACCATTGTAAAGCAATTATACTCCAATAAAGATGTTTAAAAAAAAATGCAAAAAAAAAAAAAAAAAAAAAAAAGAATTAGCACTGTTTTAGGAAATAAATGAGATAATGTATGTGAAAAGAATCGTAATCAATGCAAATGAGAATTTATTCCAAAAACAACTTAGATCCTTTTATATAAGGTGATTTTATGCATTCTATATTTATTTATTTATTTTTAATTTTATTGAAGTATAGTTGATTTACAATGTTGTGTTAATTTCTTCTGTACAGCAGAGTGACTCAGTTATACATATATATACATATTCTTTTCCATATTCTTTTTCATTATGATTTGTCACAGAATATTGAATATAGTTCCCTGTGCTATACAGCAGGACCTTGTTGTTTATCCAACCTATATATAATAGTTTGTCTCTGCTAATCCCAAACTCCCATTCCTTCCCTCTCCTACCCACCCCCTTTGTATTCGATATTTAAATGAAAATGCTTGTTTATATTCTTTTTCGTTGTCTTATTAAATATGGACCTTGGCACTACTTTGATTCAGTTTTTCTATATACCCATAAAATGAGTAACTTACTTTACATTATTTTAGATTTTTGTATAAATGTATGGGACCTTAGTTAAGACACAAAACAAACCAATACATGGAAAAATAACAGTTTTTTTCCAACACTATTCTGAACTAACCCTGTCTTAAATCATTGTAATGTATACTTTAAATGAACTAAAATGAACAAGATGACTAACAATAACCATTTCAAGCCCTTCTCTAACATTTCAAACCCGTATTGTACCTAGTTTAGACAACATTTTTCTTAATCAGAAAAGTTGTGTTTGTGAGACTGTACTAATCATAATACTGTGTGTAGAAAAACCAGTGGCTCTACAATTCTATAGAGATGGAGCCCAAAAAATTGAGTCCCTTTCTCTTTTCTTTGGGATTCTGTGGCATCCACTACAGATGTAGCTGAACGATCAACGCTGTATGGCTTTTAAAAAGTTATCCAATCATTTTAAAATCATTTGGGTCATAATACCTTGCAATAGCAATGCTGCTTTCCAGTTTCTGCTGATAGGCCCATGGATTGCACTGAACCAAAGACCTCAATTATTGTGGCAGGAAATTAACTTTTTCCAGTCCTATAGGTGCCCTGTATCATGTGCATATTAAATCCCTATAGTTGTAATCTCAGCTATGAGACTTTGTCTTAGGGCAAGTTAACATCTCTTATTTTCAGTATCCTCTTTTACAATATTTTGGAGATTATCAGGTGTGACAGAAACATTATTTTGTAGACTAAGGATAATATTAGAAGGCATTTTACGTCTTTCCTGAAAATAGTGAATTCTCAACCACAAAAACATTAGGTTTTATTTTATAGGGCTTCTAATATGGTACAACAGATATTGTTACTTGTACCCTCTTTTTAAAAAATTAGACACAAAATGTGTCATTTTATTTCTTAAGCAAAATATAATTCTAGTTTCCAGTTATATGGATGTAATTCCTAAAATACCAGATCCTTAGGGCAGAGATCCATATTTTATTACCTTTTATTGCTATCATCAATTACTGTTGAAATAAAATTAAATGAAGTGATGAATGGATAAAGAAGATGTGGTCATATATGGAATATTACTCAGCCATAAAAAGGAACGAAATTGGGTCATTTGTAGAGGTGTGGATGGACCTAGAGTCTGTCCTACAGAGTGAAGTAAGTCAGAAAGAGAAAAACAAATATCGTATATTAACACATATATGTGGAATCTAGAAAAATGGTACAGATGAACCTATTTGTAGGGCAGGAATAAAGACATAGACGTAGAGAATGGACATGTGGATACAGTGGGGGAAGTGGAGGGTGGGACGAATAGGGAGATTAGGTTTGACATAAATACACTACCATGTGTAAAATAGATAGCTAGTGGGAACCTGCTGTATAGCACAGGGATCTCAACTCCATGCTCTGTGGTGACCTAGATGGGGGTGGGGTGAGGGAGGTCCAATAGGGAGGGGCTATAGGTATACATATAGCTGATTCACTTCATTGTACAGCAGAAACTAACACAACGTTGTAAAACAATTCTACTCCAATAAAAATAAATTAAATGAAGTAAGCACATGGAGTAGCAATTGCTTACCCTCATAGAACACCACACCCTAGAGAATGCCTTGAGAGATTAGTTGATGGATTCCTTCAGTGACACCATAGAAAAAGTGGAAAAGCTTGGGTTTTGAGATCGAGCAACAATTCCTAATAAGTTAGGTACATTTGATTTAAATTCTCATTACTTAATATCTCCGTGGCTTGGAACATTTACTGATCCTCTTTTAAGTATCTGTTTAAAATAGGATGCTAGTAATATGTATCTCATAAGGTGATTGTTGAGGCTCAGGTAAAATAGTACCAGGAAATTTGTAGAGAATAAAGCCTAGTACATTGTACACTATGCATATGCAGTCGTTAAATTAACCACTTTCCCAAAACAAGTGACTAACAGTAAGCACACAGTTGGTGCTAGTTTTCTCCATTCTTTCCTTATGGTTGGCATGTTCTGAGAGTAAGACAGTCTGTGACAGTAATTTCTTTTGCTTCAAATGTTCTTTACAAGTCTTTTTTTGTTTGTTTGTTTTTTAAATAGCATTATCGGGTGATAATGAAAGAAAAGCTTTAGAAAATGTCGCACTGTGCATTCACATCAGAGTTTTTAGAAAAACAACCTGTATTCTAATTGATATCTCGAAAACTGAATCTTGGCCTCAACAAACATGGTAAAGTTAATTGTGAGAAAATATTGAAATTATTGATCTTCCGGAAAAAGTCTACTCTTTTACTCATGACCATAATGAAAATTAGAGGAATCTTCACCAGCATAAGCAGGAGCAGGAGTTAATTAGCATTTACTATGTTACAGGCACTGTGCAAGGCTCAGTGGATGTATGTGTTAATAAGACCAGTATGCTTCCTACCTTCATGGGTTACAAAATTTCTGGACTTGTGTTTAAGGAGTTGGAGGATGGCTTAATTGTGTTGGGTTTTGTTTATGGCTGAGTTGCCTATATGTCAGGTTAGGGTGGCTAAACTACAAAACCGATTGGTAATTTATTTCAATCATAGATCTTCTACATGCTTTTTAAATGCTAATAATATGCAGTTACTTTATTGGTTTTTAGATGGATTGGGCTATAAAGACAATAAAATGCATTACTTAAAAGACTTTTTTTTTTTTTTTACCACAAAGAGTAAGTTCTCCCTAACCCCATTTATGATAACCAACAACTCTCCGAAATAGCAAATGGATAGTTATTTTTACTTTAAGGTTTTATATATATATATATAGAGAGAGAGAGAGAGAGAGGGAGAGAAACAGACAGACAGAGCAGACTTAGTTATGTTTCAGTAATAAGCAACATCAAAATCTCACCTTGCACACATCCTTGCTCAAGCAGCATCTGCCAACTGTTGGTGGGGAAGGATTTCTGTCCTATGATGTCGTCAAAACAGGATTCCAGATGATGGAGCTGTCATCATTCATTACAAAAGCACTGTTTTTGCAGGAGGTGGAAAAGGGAGATGGAAAATAAATCACAAACAGACTTTTAAATTCTTTCTTCAAGAAATACTGTGTAATACTTCTGTTTCCATTTTATTAGCAATTCAAGTCACATGGCCTCACCTGATTGCACAGGGACCAGGGAATGCAGTCTGACTGTGTGTTCATAAGAAGAACCAGAAATATTGGTTGGTAGTCTTTTTTTTTTTTAATTTATTATTTTTATTTATTTATTTTTGGTTGTGTTGGGTCTTCGTTTCTGTGCGAGGGCTTTCTCTAGTTGCGGCAAGCGGGGGCCACTCTTCATCGCGGTGCGCGGGCCTCTCACTGTCGCGGCCTCTCTTGTTGCGGAGCACAGGCTCCAGACGCGCAGGCTCAGTAGTTGTGGCTCACGGGCCTAGTTGCTATGCGGCATGTGGGATCTTCCCAGACCAGGGCTCGAACCCGTGTCCCCTGCATTAGCAGGCAGATTCTCAACCACTGCGCTACCAGGGAAGCGCTGGTTGGTAGTCTTAATGAATGTCACTGATTATTTAATATATACTATTCACAGACTAAAATTCCTTTCCTGACAACAGGCAAATAGGAAAGGCCAGATACAAATTGCAAATGTTTACAATTACACCCTTAAGACTAGTCTTTCACAGTCTTACTGCATAAGAAATATGACTTCTGAGTGCATCAGTCTCCAATTTTCAAAGCTTTGGAAACATTTCTAATTTACATTTTTGGAAGAATAATTTTTATAGATGCCGTAATAGTGTGGTCTTTGCTCAGAGAGCAGGTCTTAAGTTTTCTCACCACCACCCCTACCCCCAAAAGTGGTAACTGTGAGGTGATGAATGTGTCAGCTTAATTGTGGTAATCATTTCACAATGTGTGTGTGTGTGTGTGTGTGTGTGTGTGTATATATCTCGAATCATCACACTCTATATATTATAGATATGCACACAATTCTTGTTTGTCAATTATACCTCCATAAAGCTGGGGGTGGGGGGGGGGAAAGCACAACCATAAACAGTTTTTAAATGTGCATCAAGTTCAGAGTTTCTTGACAGGCCTTCTCTGTTTGGTCCAGTGTTTAAATAAGAACCACTCTGCATCTCTCTGGGGGAATTATTATGAGTTGTGTTGGCAAAATGTGAAATCTATATTTTTATACCAAGATTTAGATCACTCACCCATAAAGTAGGTTTAACAGTTTTAGGTGTCCAGCTGGTAGTTATGCAAGTATAACAAATGAAAACAATTTGCAAACATTTTGATCTCAGGCTGAATCAGTATTACTTTCTCTGTGATTATGAGCTGGAAATACTGTAGATTAGAATAACTTGGTTTCCTCCAAATTAAAAAAAAAAAAAAAGTCACTGTAACCTACACTGATACCTAAAGATTGAGTTGCCTGATTCCTCAGCAACTGACTGTCAACAGTGCAAGTGCTTTAAAAGGAGCTCAACCATAATTTTTTTGTTCCCTGACCTCTCTAAAACTTACTAATTATTTGGAATAATACAGCCATGATGATTATTTACTTTTCTAAATATAAAGATATATGATGTTTAGTAATGAGCCTTAGTAATTAACCTAGAAAACATTCAAAAAATGCTCAGAATTATATGTACAAGAATAAGGAGTGTAGCATTGCATTTAGTGGCACGTAACTGGAAATAACACAAAAATCCAGTGGGCAAATGTATATTCACTCAATGGACTATTGCACACTTCTTAAAGAATGTCATAACCTTTTATATACAGAAATGGAAAGGTTATACAAATATATAGTAAAGTTAAAAAATAATTTACCAATATAATCTGAATTTGAGAAAAAGTTTCATGAACAAGCAAAGATTATTATCAGTAACATACTCTATGTTAGTTTATATATATGCAAAGAAAAAAGTGGGAAAATATGAAACCAAAGTCTTTGTCCTTGGGGTTAAAATTGCAAGGATACTTTCTATTTTACCTACTTTTGATTTGTCTGATTTATTTTAATAAGAAATACTCTTTTTTGTAATCAGACTATAAAAGCAATAAAATGTGAAATATAAATTAGAGAAAGTAATGCACATAGATGAAATATTTTTTTAAATTTTTTACAGAAGTGCCTGAGTAACTTGTGATTTAGTGATTCTTTTATTTAAATGATATAAAAAAACATCAGTTTGAAGTATCTTAGAAGAGTTTTGCTGGATTTACAGAACTGTAGTTGGTGGTACAACTCTTGTTCTTTGTATAAGGATATAAGTCTTTTTAGGTTTTCCTTGAATTTGACGTCAGAATTTTTCATTTGCTTTTAATAAACTTGCATTTCTATATTACTTAACAGCAAGAATGGTACAATTGCCACAAAGTATAAAACTAAATTTAATGGTTAGATGAGTAATGAACTCATTCTTGTTGGCAGTAATAATACTTTTCATTTATGTAGATTTTGCAATTATCAAATTATTTACATAAGCATTCATTTGTCCAGATCTTACAACAGCCTTGTCTAAAGCAGGGAAGAACTAAATAAATGCCCCAAAACTAAGATGCAGGCAGGTCGTTCAAAGGGACCAGAACACAGGTTTACAGATTTTTCTCTAGTAACTTTTTAAAATCAATGAATAATTTCTATAATGAAATCATTTCTATAATGCATTTCAGGTGTGTGCTTTTACGCTTTTACACTTTAATTATCCATATCCATGTGCTTTGAGAGTATAAAGTGTTTTAAAATTAACTGCTACTAGAAATTCTTATATAATATTTACTTTTAAGCACCTCAGTCTTCCTGTTATGTGGTGAACATAGTTCAGATTATATCAGGTGAATGTAAGAGAACTATAGTTAGATATTAAGCAGCACTTATTTTTTCATCAACCACTGTGTTAGAAACATTTCTGAAACACCAGGCTTTGACCTAAACACAAATTACATGAAACTGTAAAAGGATATCTTCCATAACCCCAAGGTGTTTCAATTTTTTGCAAATTTGATCCTGCCTCTAGAGGAGTCTTCACATCTTCCTTAAATTTGGAAGCATGCTTTGATCTGAGAAAGTTATAAATAAACTGATATGTTGATTATTTAGATAAAGGAGTTCCCTTATTCTGCTGAAACGCAGGCATTCTTACTGAATGTTATGGACAATACTCTGTTTGAAGCTACTTTTTCATTTCTGGAATGTTTTGATTCAGTCTTGGACGCCAAGTCCTTTATTCCTTTATAATATTTATCACAAAGAGTGCTATCAAGACTTAGGGTACATTCTACATATAAAGCAGATCTGTAAGTTATATATCATGTACTCTGAAATTCGTCAGATTGGAAATACAAATCTTTTCAACATGTTGGTTGGTTTCTTCTGTGCAATTATAATATTATAGTTGTGATTTGTGCCTTCACTGATTCACAGTGTTCATCACATGCCATATACAGAATAAAGCAGCACTGCTGATGTTATAATGTAAATGTTTGGGTTTTATATATACTGTCAGAAGATTGTCTCTTGATATATGAAATCCCAAAAGCAGTGACCTATTCAATATACTGTAGAGACCTCATGTTAAATATGAAGTGGATTCAGATACAGGCTGTAGGTTACATTAATTCACTGCTGATTTGTACTATTTTCTATGTTCAGTTCTTCTTTCTCTATCCAAAAATGGATTTGTACTATTTTCTATGTTCAGTTCTTCTTTCTCTTTTCCCTCCCTCCTTCTCTTTCTCTGTCTCTCTCCTGGCCCACTCAAAGAAAAATTATCAGTATTTTAAGAAAGTTTTATTGTAGAAGAACATTCTATGGGAAATCTTAGTGATATATAAATACAGGAAAGTTCAATTTTCAGGACACCAACACTAAACCACATTGATCAGTGGGATTCATATCAAAAGAAAAAACATCTTGGAAAAAAGAGAATTATGAACTTTCACAAAGCTACAAAGCAATCTCTTGGGTTTTTGTTGTTATTTTATGAGAATTGCTCTGAACATGCAAGTTCAAGGGTGTATGAGAATGAAAGGAAAGGTAATGAAAGGAAAATCAATTGAACATTTATAGACCTCAATAAGGAATATATTTTCAGAAGGGTCAGTTGGTTGAGTTAATTTGCTCAGCCCTAATAATCATATGTTAGTGATTTTAGATTTAGTGCCTTTAACTTACTGGAAAATATGTCAAGCCTAAATAAAATACATTCTGTTCAAATATTCTACTTTCTTTTATTTCTACTAAATAAAACTTCTTATGATCCGTGAAGGTACTTTTTGGATGTTTAAGAAAGCATTGCAGAAAGTGTAATTCTTAAATATATATCTTAAGATTTTATAAAATGCAAAATTAATGTAAATCATATGAAGATCTTAAACAAGTGAAAATGGTTCTCTTTATCTTTTAAATATTCTGTTACCACTTCAGGTACTTTTGCATGAGAACTAAAAAGTGAAATTGACTGGAAGAAATCAAAGTGAAACTGCCTACTCTGTATTCATTGTCTAAACTCCACTGTGCTTATTTTGTAACTTCCCAATCAGTTCTCTTCTAAAGACAGAATAGTTTGGTCTCAGAACAATTGAGAGTTCTTTGTAGAAAGCTAACTTCATACAACTGATTAAATTAGTATATCATTAAGAAGCACTGTGATAAAATTTCTTTTAATATCTTCTTAGACTTCAGGTACATATTTTGTGATATGACAGTTTTGCAAAGTCAAGTTAAAGGTAGTGTCAAATAATAATCATTTATTTGTTAATGATTACTGTTGGAAAAAATTTTGGAAATGAACTTAATAACTAATACATTAGAATACACATTAGCTTATTCCAAGTAAATGTACTAATATCACAGGGAAATCTATAAAGATGTTACAGTGTGTATCTTTAAGGGGATTGTGGCACTTTGGAGATTTTCTCCTTTAATATTTTAAATCATTGATGAATATACTACAGTGTATTATCATTAATTGTCATACTGGAACACACAGGAACAGAGAAATTATATGTTTTGCCATTGGCAAAATGGCAGGTTTTTGATAGTCAAGGCAATTGAATCATAACATTGACTACCTGATTAGCCTATACATTTTTTATTTGATAAATTGATGCTGATATAATTTTGCTCTTCATTATCTTCTGTGGCAAACCATTTACCATTTAAGGATCAAAAAATAATTTAATTTCATTTGTGTTTAAACTGAAAAGGAAAATTTCTAGGTAGATATAACAGTAAGGGAACTTGTGGCTTCAAGTTAAAAAGGACACAAGTTAAAGTAGCTTTAATAATATGGAACTTTTATATCCACCCAAAAAGTTATCTACAGATAGAGTACCCTCAGGGTAGGCTCAGTTATTGAACAAATGGCATTAGAGAGGCCCAGGTTTTCCCATCTTTCTACTTTGTCTCTCTTGATGTTATCTTGTCTTCAGGCTTTCATTACTAATGGCCACAAAGCATGTACCAGCTAGAACAAACAGGACAGTTAATTAAAAAGAGAAAAAGATGAAACTGTATGTCTACTAAGAATAAGAGAATTTTTTTCCCCAGGAAATTGTCAATTGACTTAGCATACTATCGACCAGCATTACATAACCTAAACGTGCATACCCACTTGCTGGAAAGGAAGAAATAATATTGTGATTGACTTAGAACAGTGTCCCCTATTCATTGAGATGGCACTGCAGTGAGCCTTTGACAAGAAAAGGGCTGCAAGGAAAACCAAATCAAGCTTCCTTTAGAAGAAGGAAAGGGAAAAAAAATATTGGAGAAACAACTAAAAGGGTACCTTAGTTCTACTGCAGAGATAATTCAGATAATACCCATTTTTCAAATGAAGCAAAATTTATATGTAATGAAAATTATTGGTCATAATTATACAATTTCATGAGTTTGGATAGAAATTTATATAATAAACATGTAACAAACACCTTAACCATTTCCCTACTCCAGAAAGTTCCCTCATGTCTTTTTCCATTCCATTCCCACAGCACATAAAGATGTCTGCTCTGATTTCTATCATCATAGATTATTCTGCATGTTTTTGAACTTCTTAAACTTAGATCATACATTCTGTGTTTCTTTGTGCCCGGCTTCTTTTTCTCCATATCATATTTTTGTTGACTGCATCAATAGTTCAACATGTTTTCACTTATTTTCTGTTTTTATGAGTATATCACAATTTGTTTATATATTCTTATTGATGGACTTCTGCTGTGAATTTACATTATTGCTTTTGGGTGAATATCTAGGAATAGAATTGCTGAGTCAGAGGATAGATGTATGTTTACCTTTACAAGAAATTATTAGTTTTCCAAGTTGGTTTAATTAGTTTACATGCTCACCCACAATATATGAGAGTTCCAGGTGTGCTACATGTTCTTCAAGATTTGCTGTGGTCAGTAATTTTTTTTTATAAAGTTGTGTTTTATTTTTTTTTGTTTTTTTGTTTTTTTAAAAAAATTGAGGTATAATTGACATATATATATATAACATTATATTAGTTTCAGTTGTACACCATAATGATTCTATGTTTTATATATATAACAAAACGATCACCAAAATAGCTCTAGTTAACATCCATCATCATCCATAGTTACAAGTTTCTGTTTTTTTCTTGTGATGAGAACTTTTAAGATCTACTGTCTTAACAACTTTCAAATGTAAAATACAGTATTGTTAACTATAGTCACCATGCTATATATTACATCCCCAGGGCTTATTTATTTTATAACTGAAAGTTTTCACCATTTGACCACCTTCACCCATTTTGCCCACCTACTAACCTCTAGCAACTACCAATCTGTTGTCTAGATATATGATTTCATTTTTTCCTAGTTTCAACATATAAGTGAGATCATATGGTATTTTCTCTGTCTGCTTATTTCAGTTAGCTCAGTGCCCTCAAGGTCCATCCATGTTGTCACAAATGGCAGGATTTCCTTCCTTTTTATGGTTGAATAATATTCCATCATACGTATATAGATACCACATTTTCTTTATCCACACATACATGGATGGATACTTAGGTTGCTTCCATGTTTTGGCTATTGTAATTAATGCTGCAGTTACGATGGGGGTGCAGATAATCCTTTGAATTAGTGTTTTTGTTTCATTTGGATGAATATCTGGAAGTGGGATTGCTGGATCACATGGCAGTTCATTTTTAATTTTTTAAGGAATCTCCATACTGTTCTCCATAGTGGCTCCATCAATTTCCACTTCTATCAATAGTTCAATAGGGTTGTCTTTTCTCCACATCCTCCCTGACACTTATCTCTTGTTTTTGTGATAATAGCCCTTCTAACAGGTGTGGTATCTCTTTGTAGTTTTGATTTGCATTTACCTAATGATTGGTGATGTTAAACACCTTTTCATGTACCCATTGGCCATCTGTATGTCTTCTTTGGAAAAATGTCTCTTTGGGTCCTCTGCCCATTTTTTAGTTGGAGTTTTTTCGCTATTGAGTTATGTAAGTTATTTTTATGTTTTAGATATTAACCCCTTACCAGATATATGGTTTGAAAATATTTTCTCCTGTTTGGAACCTTCCCTTTTCATTTTGTTGAAGGTTTCCTTTGCTGCGCAGAGCTTTTGAGTTTGATGTAGTCTCACTGTTTTTGTTTTTGTTGCCATTTCTTTTAGTGTCATCATTTATAATTTTTATAAACATATTTAGTGATTACAGTAGTATTGACTATATTAAGATATTGCTGTTTTTCTTACTATGTCAGGAAATCCCTAAGAGCACCCTCAGAAAACATAATTTGCTAGAAGCAATCAGAGAATTCAGAAAAGCTGTTATACTCATGGTTACCGCTTATTTTAGTAAAAGGATACATATTAGAATCAGCAAAGAGAAGAGATGCCTAAGGTGATGTCCTGGAGAAACCGTGTATAAGGTTCCAGGTGTCACCTCCTAGTGGAACAGCACAGGGGTGAGCTTAATTCTACCAGCAATAGTAAGTGTTAGCAGGTACAAAAGACTGCCAGCCAGAGGAGCTCACCCAGTCTTGGTGTCAAGATTTTTTATTGAGAGTCCATCCTGTTAGCGTGTAGTGCATGACTGCCTTAGCTGCTTAATCTCTAGACCCCAGAGGTCAAACTAATATAGCATGGTCCAGGACCTCAGACACACAATTAACAATTTCAAGATGCTACCTAGAGAGTTTACTGGCTAAATGTACAATATTTTAAAGATACATATTTTAAATTCCAAGTTACCTTAGGCAACATTTTTGCCAATATTTTTGTTATTAAGCAAAATAGGTCACCTTTTGTGACCTATATAGTTTCTCATAGAAGTTTCCCCATTACTTTTCCAGACTCTTCTCCTGACCAGTCCTAATGCCAGGTACCAATTTTTGTATTATTTATCTATTTCTATATAACAAACTACTCCAAGACTTAATAGCTTAAAATAAAAACTGGACATCTTTACATAGTAATCTCAGAACTGCATGGGGGCAAGAGCAAAAGCTGTTGTCCTTATTTGGAAGTCAAACAACTTCACTTACAGTAAATTCTGTTGGTAAAAGCATGTCAAATAGCTAGCTAAGAGTCAAGTGGTAGGAAAATGGACTCTACTTCCTAATAAGGAAAGTTTCAAAATACCCGTGGCCACTTTTGTATACAAAAAAGGAGTGAGCTGCTCTCCTATCCATAGGAGCTTTGCGTCAAAAGGATTGTTTTAAGTCTCAAAGATTACAAGTTGCTCTTTTTTTTTTTTCCCCTCAAGTTGGTGGATATTCCCTCAAGTTGCTCTTTTTTTTTTCCCTCAAGTTGGTGGATATTCTGGTAGCACAACTCTCAAATTTTAATTGGCTTCATATTTAACTGTTTCCAGACTTATCCTTTGCCAGTAGACTAACTGAAAATTATTACTAAGAATTCCAACCTGCTTCAAGACATGATTTCCTCTCTAGCCTCTCGATTAAACTTTTCAACAGTCCTTCGTAAAGACTCACCCTTGGTCTCTTCTTACTGAGCAATTTCAGTCAACTGATAGGATTTATTGGGTGCTACCTTAATTTATTTGGTGGTTTTTAAGAAGAGGGTTAATGATAATCCTTCATAAGAAGCTGAGTTTTAAGTAGTTCTTGTCATTTAAGGATCTTCTCACTTATTTTTTTTATGTTCATATTGAGAATTGATCAAATCTTTCATTCTGAGAGTTGTCAAATTTCTTAAATCTGTCTATTCCCTTTCATTCTTGCTTGCAAACTGGTTGGTACTTTTCTGTACTTAGAATCGTGGAGTAACTTTTCAAATGTTACCAGTAAGTAATCAACTCATGCTACTAACATTCAGTTTTCTCACTTCTTTTCAAAAGTGAGAAAACTCAGTAGGTCAATTATCTACAACCTGATTTATCATTTGTAGTATTTTTTATCATTATTTCACCATGTATTACATGGATTAACATGGTTCCAGACTCCATTGTGTAAACCAGAATTAATGACACATATTTCAGAATTTTTGTTTCGACATACCATATTCCTGATTCAAATGTCTATGTCTGTAGAATAGGCTGTAGTGAGGAACACATTAAAAAAATCTCAGTGACTTCTGAGAGTGAAGTTTCTCACTCATGCTATATATCAATCATGTGTCAGCAAAGTGCTCTGCTTTTCAAGGTCACTCTGGGATGCAGACAGAAGACGTAGACATCTTATGATCCCATAATCTTTGAGAAACCAAATAATGAAATGCTGACTCCTTAAGCTTTTGCCTCAAAGTGACATACATCACTTTTGCTAACATGTAATGAAAACTCTCTTATTATTGCTTGTAGTGTCTTAATTACTGTTATTATTTTTACCATCATAAGAAGGAGGAGAAGAAAGATCTTGGAAAGATCTTTGATGACCATACCCTTATTGATGTCTAGGCTTTTCAAAACAAAAATGACTTAGTAATAAGACTTTCTTTGGTCACCAGACTATCCCTTAAATTACTGAGAGCCTTTAGACTTTAAAGTCGATTAGATCATCTTATAATAATGATATAGCTGTTGGATTACAAGTACCAATGTTATGTTTGAATATAAATCTGAAATTGGTTTATAGATGTGTTTTCACATAATTAGAGGATTAATTTTGACTGGAGTTTCAGCTCCTGAATGTCTTTCACCTTTGAGATACTTGACAAGCCAATTGGAAGAAATGTTATTCTCTATGTTACCCGGCTATCCAGAGAAAGCTGTCTGAGCTACTTTTGGCGAATCCGTGGTTGGTATACTCAGAGGAGCCGTCTTTTCAGCTTAGACAAGAAAAGATCCAGTCTCCCCAGAATTCGCTAGACCCTGCCCTTTTATTTATATGAACTGTTAAATAAGCCCCTTTAACAGAAGAGTCTACTCTCTTCTTGATTAAATAAAGTCAGCCTGTGCTACCAGTTCACAATTGATCATCTACTATTCTTAAATCCAAAATGCACTGAAAACCATTTTTCTTAATGAAATTATATTTGACAGTAAAATCCAACATAAACTGATATGAGGTTATGTATAGTCTTTACTCATCCCACTTAGCATGAAAGTTCAAGGATTATTCACTGCAGAAATATTGACATTTTAATTATAAAATGATGCAGAGACCCCACTGGGAGGGTTACATAGCAACTGGTATCTGCATCATTTTGCTTCTTTAAAACTTCAAAAATTATGTACTTAAAAAAATTATTGTCCCAAATTTTGAATATGGTATAAGAGTTCTGTATGAGTCCTTACCAAGTAGAAGATAATAAAAAATTTTAAGTTCATCATGAATTAGGATATTAGGTTTTAATTAGACTCATAAGAGAAGGAGCAACTCAGTGTTCACCTACTCATGTAATAGTCTTACATTACAGATCGATGATTAATACCTATGATAAATTTTAACTGTGCTGTTACTTGCCTTTCCAATTTGTTACATATTTTAGTTAACATTTATTTAGATAATTATTGACTTCCAAATAGATGTTAGTACTATAATTCTGGGCTATGGTACACAAATGCATCTAGTTTCTTGAAGAGTCTGAATTTAATAAGAAACAGCTTATTTTTGTACAACATATTTACCCAAATCTGCTGTGATGAATCTCCATTTTCTAAAAGTGGCAGATTCCTTAATAATATCTAGGGTAGAATACTAAAATTTTCTGCACTATCAGTTACTAAAAATCTGTTCAATTCATACCATCAAGCTCATAGTCTGTTCCACATTTTCCCCTCCCTTTTACTAGGTAGGCCAGTAGCACATGGGGAGTTGAATTTTTTTCCCTTCCCTCACCTTAGAATGAAAAGGGTAGTCTATGTCTTCTTTTGTGTCACTACCCCTTTCTCCTTTTCTGATTTATGGCTTCTCTGTGGTATTATGGCAGAGAGGAAGCACAAAGAAAGGGACATGTATTATTATTAACTTATTGCTCTTGTAGTTCACTTTTTGTGGGTTGTCACTGCCTTTGTGGCAATTGCTCCAAAATGGCTACACTGCATTCCTGCCGCAGAAATGAGGGGGTGAGGGAAGGCATATTCTTGTTTTCAAGAAGACATCTTAAGATTCCCTCATGGAACTTAAAATCTTATTTGCATTTACTTAGTCATAGTTACACCTACCTACAGGGCAGATTGAAAAATATAAAGTTGTAGCTTTGTGGCAGTGTGCCTGGCTAGAGATTAGGTTCAATAACTCAAGAGAACGGGGAGATTCAATGTTGGGAAGCAACTAGGAATCCCTTACACACAGGAGGCAAAAAACATATAATTAATGGGGAAGTCATTACTAAATAACATTAAGTAAGAAAAATATTTGAGATTTTTTTGAATTTTGTATAAAAGGCTATCAAATAAATTGTTTTCCTGATCCTAATAGAAATGCAGTACCCAGTACCGGGAATTGATGTTACCAATCTACCCTACATGTATAAGCCTGTGCCTAGAAAACTGTACTCAATTTTTGACAATGCATTCAGAAGAGGAAATTAAAATCTAGACCTCATTTACAGAAGAAAGGGAACTCCAAACCATGTCTAAGAAGTGCATAACTGGAGTGAGTCAGTTTAGTACAGAAAAGAAGTGTATATGGGACATGATTGATATCATCAAACCACTGAAAAACATACAGATTTAAGTTGATTTGTGTGACTCTGGAATAAAAAAAGGAATATCCGTAATAAGAATTTTCATGGAGGTATATTTTGGTCATGAATAAGAATATTCATGGCACATATTACCTGAACCTGAGGAAGATGTCGTTGGGATGATGAGTTGTACATTCAGTGGACTTTTCAAGCAGAGGATGGATAGTGATTCTATGTCTGGAATGTGGGCACACAGCACTTGGGTAGAGAATTGTACAGAATGTTCAATGCTAAAAACTACATGACTCATATTTTAAAAAGACACTGAGCACTGTGTCAGAGTTTCTGAAAGAGCAATATCTAGCGATTACTACCTTGGATTGCATTTGTAGAAGGCTAACGGCTGTTCCTCTGATACAGGGTTATACAGTTAAATTATTTTAGGAGACCCTGGGAATTAACTAAGAGACTTTGTACACCTGGAAGATGCTAATGAGCATCTTCCCTCATCTTCCCTTGAGCATTGTGACCCTCAAAAGGGGTTAGACTATGTAGACTTTCCTAACCATATTTAACTACAAGAAAAAACCTCACATGCATGTTTTAACATCTCCCAGAACTGGTGCTTCACGGAAGGCAGTCTTAACAATATTCCTCAAAAAAACAAAAGCAAAAACATTTTAATCTCTAATTGTTGTGAACGTGCAACTTAATTTCAGTAACAGCAACTATCTCATTCCCAACCAAATCTTATATATTCTCATTTGTGCTTTTGAACGATGATAAAGACTGGAAACACAAAAGCGAATACATTTTAATACCCTCCTTTATATAAATGTTCCAGAAAGTGTCTTTCTGGGTTTCATATGAAATTTATTTTAAAAATATTACTTTTTGGAAAAAACTATATATCAAAAAAATTCACTTTGAGTTTAATATATGAGATTAGATGTATATGTGTGTGTGTTTTGAACATATATAATATCATATATTTTATATTATATGTATTTAGTATATTGTATAATATTAAAACTAACTTCCTGACACTCTCCCATTTTGATAGATTCTGAATTTTATCATTTGTCAGGTACCAGGCGTTGACTCACCAAAGAACTACCAGTATGATCTGTGAATGAGAACAAATTTATGGCCAACTTTAGGAAGGAAGGCTACTGCACTTAGTGGTGCCTGAGAAGGGAGAGCACACCAGCAGAGTATTTATATGGTTTCGGCATCCAGTTTAAGGCGGTTCTTTCAATGGAGAGGTGCTGAGCAGGCTTCCACAACATCAGTTAGGTTTGGTGGACACAGCCAGGCAAGGTGTGTATAGTAGGTGATTAAAAAGTTGACAGCTTTTAGGTGAGTCTAGTTGAGTGAGCTCTTGTTCTGAGAAGCTTTTACCCTGATGACAACCAGCTCAGTATTCTATTTTTGAACAAAGAGGTTTTCAGAAATTTCCTGAAATAATGCTACCGCAATCTCACTTCCTAGGCAGCCGTTTCCTGGGCTCATAAAGTCATGTTGCTCTAGAGACTATGTCTCTGGCTGTAGATGATTTCAGTTCTCATAGGTCAAAAATGACTTAGAATTCGACTAATTCCCAACTTTAGAAAATCATATGTTGGGTAGAGGGCATAAACTAGTTTAGCACTCCTCTCATTTTTAAAAATTATGTAACAAACTTTAAACTTGCAACTTATTTAATATTATAGGAACTACTGCATTATTTTTCATACCTTTTTGAATTAAAGATGGATGCTATGAAATACATGATGTTACAGAAATAGTACTTGAGTAGTAGAATTTAAGAAAGTGCTAGAATTTACTTTGCAAATAATGAGTTGAATAAGAAGCTCCCAAAAGCTCTTTAAGAACCTGATTTTTAATAATAGTGTTTAAATGATTAAAATATTAGGGTTTTTATCCTTGTCATTTATCATGTTCTGTAAGGCAAAATGGTTCTGGTTTGTTAAACATTAATTAAAATCACATATTTAGTTCTTGCTACTATTGATGATGCTTTAGTTGGTGAATTATTCATGATAACTAATAATAGTTTAGTTGTTTGGTTTCTCTCTATTTAATATGCATGTAGTACATCATTTAGAATTTGATCTTTCCCACATTAAAATCCACATTTACCTTTTAGCCCTTTATATTACCATGTAATCCTTGTTTGAGAGGCCTCCTGGATGACTTTACACATAATCACAGCAGTTTCAGTAGTTTGTGCTATACAATTTGAGTTTAAGGTAATTTATACTGACACCAGTATCTCCTCTCTTATTACGAACAATGACCTAACAAACTTGATTTCAAGGAACCAGAACTAGCAATTCAGCCAAGAAAAAAGGGTTGAAATGCAGGTTTAAGAAAGGTGTTGAATTTATCAAACCATCAATAGACAACATAGTTTAAGATGCAAAGATAAACTAATATGAACTCACTGCAGAATGAGTGAGCCTTAAGAGTAATTCAAAAGGGGGGATGGGTTCAGAAGAGTCTGACCTCAAGCCTTTTAAGGTGGATCTTTCAAGGTGGGCAAATGATTAGGACTGAGCAAAATTCATGAGATAGTAGTTTAGGATTGGGACACAATGAGGGATGGTGTTGAAGTAAGTAAACTGTGACTTGAGAAGTGATGGATGCTCAGGTGAGAAGATTCTTGTCTTCAATAGATTGATCTTTAGGAATTTTCTGAAGCAAACAGTGAAGTAATTTGTTGTTTTACAGTCTTATCTTTCCCAAGCAAGACTTTAAGTCACATTGACACAAATAGTCTCAGTTACCAAAGCCACCTAAACCAAGAAATAACAAGTATTTACTGTCTGTTTGGAACTTAGGTTTTGCTGAGTGTGTGAAAACTTTCCTGCCATCTTCATTGCTTGGATCAAGAACTAGGCTAGAATGAGCCCCATCATCTGGTGGAATTTGGAATAATGTCAACTGTCTTAGCCTCAAAGGTCAGGACCATTATTTATTCATTGTTTTATTCCTTCATTTAGGCATTCAAAAATTCTCATAATGGCTTATGGGGTAGGCATTCTATTTATTTCTGGAAACACAAATGATACTAATGTAGACATGGTTCTCCTGCTTTCATGAAGCTACAGCCTAGATATTATATATATGCTCTTAGGTTGCAGAGGACACCCCTTCCCGCACAACTGTGAGACTTTAATTTCAAACAAGCCTCACATTTGTACGTTAAAGGCAAATTTAACAAATCTTTAAGGTGCTGATTTGCAACACTCCCCAATCCCATTCTGTATTTCTCTTCTGGTTTTATCTCAACAGTCCAATCTCAGCCTTTGAGGCTGGAGATCTGATGCCTTGAGCCACTCTTGCTAGTTCCCTTGTTCAGGTCTACTCACCAGGTATCCAGTGACTGGCTGGAATTCTGCCATACATCAGAGCTCTACCTACAGTGCACATTCACCTGTGTTGCCCAGATTCTTATTTTGGGTACCAAGTCTAAGTTCTTCATTTTCTGTGCACCTTGGACCACCCTTAACAAAGCCAACCTCTGCACCTGAATAAATTACCCCCGGCCTATATCCTTGACTTAGTGACAAGCCTATACCCTTCACTTAATTGGCCTTTCCTAGTTTCTAATGTTTCCCTCCTGTGGGCTTTGTGGTAGCCCAGAACAATCATACCGTCAGCCCAGGCCTACTTGAACTATGGCTGACTATATTCAGGAAAAAACAGGGTTGAAAACAAGGCAAGAAAGTGGCCAGATTGCTTAGGAAGTTTGAAAAAAATTAAATAGTAGGAACAATGCATTTTTTTCTTAATCGGACCAGCTGAACGATTTACTTGACTAGCAAACTGTTAATTAGGTAAGCCTATGTCTTGATTTGCAAAGTGCTTTTAACAATTCTGTCATATCTTTTCCCAAGTTATTTGTCTCTGAATCCCCATAGCTTTTTGTTGACATGACAATTAAGGAAAACTAAATGGACATTTGAGGAGAGTAATATACTAGAACTGTCAATATAAAAATCTTCATCTCCTAAAAGTATCAATAATTCTGGTTTGATATGTTATCAAATGTTATCTGCAAGTGGAACCCTATTCTTCTGAATTTATTTACCACATACCCTCCTTTCTGTTCTAAAAAAGATTATTACCATATTTTCCCTGAATAGGCTGTGCTCATTTACATTTTTGTTCTTTGGTGACTCATCTGTTTGCTTAGATCACTAGGTCACTTCTGTTCTTTCTGGCTATTCAAGTCATTCAAAGCCATACAATTATTTTCCAGCAAATATCTACTGAGGGCCAGAACTTAAACGCTGTTAGCTTAAGATGCGGAGTGTAAATATGAAGTATTCATCATCTCTCTTCTAAAATGGATTTTCCATGCTCATTAAGAAGAAAATCTGAAAGCTCAAATACATTCTTTCCTTCATATGTTTCTTAAATATCCCAAATAACACTGATCTTTCCCTCTGCTAGAATCCTGTAGTTTGTAAGCATGTGCCAGAGAATTTAGAACTTAAGAATGTATTGCTTTGTTTTCTCTTTATTTTTGCATGCCTTAGCCATGATTTTGCAATTAAGGTGTCTTGAGAACAGGGAATAAAAGAAAAAAATTTTTTTTCATATCCCCTCCAGCACGTATCTCGGTGTAAACAACATATACTTCATAAAAAGTTCTTCATTGACTTGGTGATTGATCAAGGGCTTATTGATTAAGGCAACAATTTAAGCTGCTTTATTATACAAAAGCACTAGGCATGGTGATGAATGTTATAGGAAACAAAGGGTCTAGATCACTCTTACGATTGTCTCTTGTGAATGAAGCAGTTAGCTCTAGTTCAGCAATCCTCAGCTCTACTTATGTATTCATTCTACATATCATATCCACAGAGAATTCAATATTATTTCTTGAGTAGAAAAGTCAATATTTCAGGAATAAAATTTGCCATGTAATTCAAAAATGTGTTCTCACAATCTTTAGGGACATGTTCTGCATTTTTTACATGAATAAAACGCATTGAAATCATTTTGCAAGTTTCACATAAAAGTGACAAATTGCATCATTGGGCCAAGTAACTAGGCTTAAAGCCAAATACAATTAGAATACATTGGAAACACTGGGATATCATAAAGGGAACAGAAGAACATGACATGTTTTTCTTTTAGCACAGAATACTGGAATGCAATTAATAAAATTATAAAATATTGATTTACTTAATTGAAATAATACATTCTTGTAAAATTAAAGCCCCATTTACACACACTTAGTCTGTAGTGCAAACTGCAGCCTTGGATGGTAATGAATTACTGATGTAAAGTCGAAACAATGATTATTGCTTTTTCTTTTCTCTGAAAAGACTGTGGGGCTAAGAAAAGAGGAAACTGTGGAGTGCAAAAAACTAAAACAATCATGGATTGCTAAAATTGGTCATATTTTACTATTTGGATAGAAAGGTATGATTATTTGTTAATTAGGAAATATTAATCGAAGTGTCAGTGATCAGTCTTCATCCTCCTTGACAGACTTGATCACACTCTCCTCCTGGAAACACTTTCTTCATCTGGCTTACTTCACTGGCTGTTGCATCTGATTTTCTTTACGTTGTATCTCTTCATGTACTAATATCTTGACATTAGAATGCTGAAGCTTAGTCTTTGAATCTGTTCTGCATAGTATTCTCTCTTCATGATCTTATCCAGCTCCAATGGCTTTAAATATCACGTAGTATATTGATGACCTCAAATTTTTATCTATAGCCCAGTTGTCTCCCTTGTACTCCTAGATGTTTTAATTAGCACTTTAAAATCATATGTCTCAAATTTAACTAATATATTCAGAATTTAACTCCAGAACCTCTTCTCATCTCATTTAATAGCAAATAGTATTCTAGTTGATAAGTCCAAAAGTCTTGATACCACCTTTGACTCTTCTGTATCTCACACCTCTCATCCATTTGACTGAATGTGCACTATAACACGTCCAAATGTATCATAATATATTCACAATCTGCACATTTCTCAACAATACCACTGTACCTGCCCTGATCCAAGCCACAATTTTTTTTTCGGCTGAGTTATCGTAATATTCTCCCTAACTAGTCTTCCTTTCTCTGCATGTGCAGTCGATGTGTCAGGCACTCCTATGAGAACTTTATATTTTTTATCTTTTTTTCATTCTTATAACATCCTTAGGAAGTTAATACTATGCTTATCCGCATTTTAAAGAAGAGAAAATTAAGGGAAGCTAAGTTACTTGTTTAGTTACCTCATAACCAGTAAGTGGCAGAGCTGAGATTTGACCTTGGACAGTGTTAAAGAGAGGTTTCATTTTGGTGTTAAAGATCAGTTGTTGAGTGAATAAGACATACGCCATATTTGTAGTATAATTATTATGTACAGATTTCCATACAAATGACCCATGTTAATAATACATGTTAAATTTCCAGACTCTGGTATTTAACATGGGTGTGTTTTATTTCATAAATTTTAAAAATAATTAAATTGCATTTTACAATGTTCATAATTTGATAATGATTTTAAAAAATTAAATCAGAATAAAATATTTGTGAACTACTAGAAACTCTTATACTGGAATTATTCTGATCAAAGTTCATGTTTCACTTCCTAGTCTATGCAGACTATGTCACAAAGATTAAGTGTGTTGTTCCAGTTGATATATTTGGTGTGTTTTCAAAGAAAAACAAATTCAAGTCTAGCCTTCATGAACTGTAAATTTGGCTCTACATAGAGTTGATTCCTTTTGCTACCTGAACTTGTATTTCATACTAATTGAAACAAATATATGTGATTACATGTGAAAGCTTAATAGGAAAATAAATGTGAGGCTATTAAAATGCTTGAATAAGTATTATAGATTTTAGTTCTATTTTTTTTTCCTCACTCTTTGTATAAGGCAAATAGATTTTAGTTGGAGATCCTGATTGAGTATCCCAGAAAAGGTGTCAGGTAAACAGTTGGTTTCATAAGATTGAACGTAAGTGAAGAGGTCAGAGCTGGAACTGGAAACTCACTTGAATACAGATGTTATTTAGAGCCAGTAGGCTGTGGGGGTGATGGTAACAGAGACCCTTGGAACGCTCAGCATTTAGCAACCAGAAAGAGGAAAAGTGTGGAGAAGGATGAGGGTCCATGGGGGAGAGTTTTTCTCCTTAATTAATAGATAGGAAATTTTAAAGTATTTTAAGGGACAAAGTACAAGGGTGGTTACAAAATCATATAAGATGCATCTCTATTCTGGAGGAACTAACACTATAAGGGAGAGAGAACACATGCACGTAATGATTAGCAATAATTACCAGGTAGGAATAAAGACTTTGAAGAAACAAGCTGAAAAGCACAGTTTTCTTACAATCATAATTAATGGTACATTTGGTCACGTTTTTGCATTTAGTCTTGAGTTGATCCTGTATTCATCTCTGATGGCTGGAATGTTTTTAAAACAACGTTTCAATGCTCAGGTTGCTTTTTCAGAAACCATTGCTATTCGTAATATTACAAGAAGATTTTTTTAACCTTTCATTTTCTAATATTGACAATATGACAAGACTTTGCTAAAGGTTTCACTTTATCAAGAGGGAAGAATAGCTCACTGCCCTCAAGTAGTTCAACAGCACACATAGAGTTATTATTCCTTTAGGCATAAAGCATTCAGGTCTTGAGATGGTAGGTACACTACTATTCCACACAGAAAATACACTAGTGGGTTGAGCATGTGGGTAAAGAAGCATAAGCCTCTTTGGAAGTAGCCAGGCACAACAACCAGCCACTAGTTTCCCACTCTGGATAGTTCAACCCACATATAATACTGTGATTTTTAAAGAGAAAATGCAACATTATTGTTATATGGATGTGCTTACATATACATAAAAAAATATATATATACATATATATTTTTAATAAGCACCAATACACTTTTAGAGGCTATGCCTATGTTAGTAAGCATTGATTTTAGTAAGTTTAGCCGTGTAAAAATGTCTCAACATAGTAAAAAATTACCCCAGCACTAAAAGCATTAAATATACTTTTAAGAATGGCAATTCTGTAGTTGATAATGTGCATCAACTGGCAGGCTTGAAGTTAGGGAGACGAGACCATAGCACTTTTTATTAAATAAGCTCAAGTTGTCCACAGGATTATAGGATTTTGCAGTATTTCTTTTCATGGAATTGTGTAAATTGATCTAATTGATAATGACTTGAATATTTTCTTTCCTCCATCTGCTTATAGTGTAATGTTTCTCCAATAAAATGACTTGTGGGGTATATAGTTGGCTCATTCTTTACAAATTACATGTCCAAAGGGCCTTTTGCTCTCATTTCATCCTCAGATGTCATGATGAGATGTCATGGACGAGAGGGGAGCAGTAACAATTTTGACTTGCATTCCTTTTGCATTCGTTTCCTATCTAATCCTGTATTAGGCAATTAACCCTTTTTGCTTTTCATAAGATCAAATCATTTTTCTCTACTCCCTGTTTCAAATTTTTTGACCTGGCCATGATTCTTACATCTAAATCTCATGCTCTGCAGCCTCTTCTCAGTAAGCATTGGCAAGTGTCTGTATCTGTGTAGAGACCCGGGAGCCGATGGCATGTCTGGCTATAATGTTGTTGTGTTTCCTTTGAGAGATCGAGGATAACCAGAGAATGTGGCTCCAACACTAACTGGTGTGTTAGAGCACAGTTCTGACGCTAACCACCAGGAGCTAGTGCAGATCCCACCTGCTAAAAGACACAGTCCTCAGCAAGTCTCACCTCACTCCAGATGTCACAGCTGCACTGCGGGAGTCCCTGTGCCACCTGCAATTCTCATCAACTGGCTCTAAATTCTAGCATTTCCATAGCTTCACTAGAAAGACTTAGAGAACTCAGGAGAGCACTACATTTATGATTACAGTTTTATTGCAAAGGATACAAATCAGGACCAGTCAAATGAAGAGAGATCTGAGAGGGTTTCAAATGCAGAGCTTTCATCCCTCTCTCTATGGAATCAGGGCACATCACCGTTACGGTTCTTTGTGTTCACCAGTGAGGAGTCTCCAGTGAGGTTTAAGGTCCAGAGTTTTTATTGGAGTTCTACTGTGTTAGCTTGCTTGATTGAGTTTAACCACATGGCCAATAATTCAATCTCCAGTCTCCCTTCTGTCCCTGGAGGCTGGACTCATTTAAAGTCTCAGTCCTCTAATCATGGGGATGGTCTTTCTGGTGACCAGCCCCCATCCTGTGGCATCTGATTAGCATAAACTCACTGTGACCCAAGGGGCTGATGCATAACAAAAACATTCCTATTGCTTAGAAAATTCAAGGGGTTTGAGTTTCCCTCCCGAGAATCAGGGACAGTGGTCAGTCAAATCCTTTATTATACAACACAGACCTAAATGGAGGGGAGAAGGAAGCTAAGAAGAGAGGCATGAGGAAACATGGAGCTCCAGGAGGACCCAGTTTAAAAGGCCAATGTATTTTCCATAATTTCTGCGTGTATATTTTATATTCCACTCAACCTAATTAAGATGCATACTTTTCAATTGAAATACAATCCAGGCCTTCCTTTTGATGGGTAGGGATAAGAAAGTGGGCAAGTGACTGATGTAAAATGCCTTACCAATAAATGTAACAAGAATTTATGAAAAAAGAAATTGATCATAAAGAAATTGACTCATGTTTTAGACTATGAAACAGACTCTTACAATTTCATTTATATTGTGAATTTGCAAAGCCTTTTTCTGTTACTAAAATAATAATTTTCATATGCTCTTATCTACATTAAATAATTACAATGAAAATGACTATATATGTTTGCATTTGCCTCTCTCCATATATAGATATATATACACACACATACACAAATATGTGTGTGTGTGATATATATGTATATACATGTGTGGGTATATATCTATATCTTTATCCACCATGTAAATGCATCATACATTGGTTATAGAAAAATCATGACAAATCATTACATCATATCTGGCTTATAATGTGTACAACATGCATTTTTTATTATTGCCAGTTATTTAAAAAAACAAGTCTATAGTATGCATTTCTAATGCTGGATAAAAAGGGAAGAGAGGGTTTCAGATATATTACTGAAAATCAAACAGAATACAATGGCTGTTGTTTGTTGTTGGGTTTCTTTTTGGATTTCTTTTTTTGGTATTAACATAAGGTTATACTAAATTATTTTCCATAACATAAATAAATGATAGGTATTAATAAATAATTATTAATAAACAGGAAGTACTTTCTTCTTTTCTATGTTAAAAAATTCCAACCTTCTTAAGGAGATTTTTATCCCTCCTCAGCAGAAAGAAATATTTTAGAAATTATATTTGCAGTCAGGCTGGCACAGTAATTTTCAAGGGAGAAACCAGAGTGACCAGTGACCATTGTCGCTGCTTCTGGTTACACCTGTCTCCAAGGTGGAAAATATACACTTTTTGGAATATACACATTTTGAAAAAAGCAAAGGTTAATGAGATGAAAAATTAACCAGAATTTTAGTTTCATAGAGTGTGTATATAACAGTGGAATGAGTTTTTTAAAACTTTGAACCTAAGGGCTCAGAATTTTATAATGTAGAAAGATTACTTGTTGTGCTTGATGAAACTATTTATTGTGGTGCCCCAACATGGATTAAATAGACACATAAATTAAATCTGTATTCTTTGGCCAACATCCAGAATGACTATGATACGGTTAGTGTAAGGCATGCTTTCATAAATTATAAATACTTTAAAATTTCCTAAAAAAGAAATATCATACAGGTCTTTTACTGATCTGAAAAGTAAAGACTCTATGGGAATAGATTTAAGGAAAATAAAAATAAACATTAAAAAAAAGTAAATTAAAAGAAACGTCTTCATATGCATAAGGTTGCTCCCAGTAGCTGTAGCTTATATTTGCCAAGAAGCATACATGAGCTTGGTATATTTATGAGAAAAAGGTGTGGCTTTGCTTGCTGGAGTAAAAGGTGGAGTAAAAATGTTAGCAAATGACATTAGATGTATGCTTGCCTTTCTAATCATGTTAAGCATCAGATATATTCAATTATCAGTTATAAGAATGTGCTTTTTGCGTCAGTACAATCTGTCATTTCCAACACTTCCCACTTTTAATTTTGCATGATAACGATTTATCTTGTTCGTTGTTATTATTATTGTTTTGTTTGTTTATAGCATCAATGCCTACAGAGAGAACTTCACAGCATATGTACTCTTAGTAGGACACCCTTGATATAGCTAGTCTCTTACTTAAAAAAAAAAAAAAAAAATCAGAAATTATCCTCTTGAAAAATAATGGCAGCACTTCTCAAACTCACGCTATGGGGACTTCCCTGGTGGCACAGTGGTTAAGAATCCGCCTGCCAATGCAGGAGACACGGGTTCAAACCCTGGTCCAGGAAGATCCCACATGCCACGGAGCAACTAAGCCCGTGCGCCACAACTACTGAGCCTGCGCTCTGGATCCCACGAGCCACAACTACTGAGCCCATGTGCCACAACTACTAAAGCCCGTGCGCCTAAAGCCCGTGCTCCGCAACAAGAGAAGCCACCGCAACGAGAAGCCCGCACACTGCAACGAAGAGTAGCCCCCGCTCACCGCAACTAGAGAAAAGCCCGTGTGCAGCAACGAAGACCCAACGCAGCCAAAAATAAATAAACAAATAAATAAAAAGAATATCTTTACTTTAAAAAAAAAAAAAAATCACGCTATGGGAAATGGAAATAAAAAAGTCTGTAAAATGAATATATTTAGGAGTCAAACCTAGGAGAAACATACATTATGAAGTACTACCTTTGGGAAACAGTGGGATATAATAACATATGAGTGTATAGCAATAGCAATAGATAAAATTATATCAACAGTGGAATTCTCTAGTGAGATTAAGAAATAAAACAATTGCAGCTTATCAAATGATAGTATATTCATAGAGACATGTTGTTTAAGTGACAAGAGATTTACATACTGGTCTTTGAACCAGAGATTATGCTAAGTGAAAACAAAATGATTCAGAATAACTTTTGTGATATTTTGTAGTAATTTATACTCTTTACATCCTTTTTATCTTCTGGGTTACGTCATTCACCCATCTATCAATAGTTAAAAATGAAATAGAGATAAATTGTGATGTATACATAGATTCAGTGATAAATGAAATGACTCAAAACCAATATCCTCAGTAGAATAAGTAACTACTGCTATTTTTAAGACTAAAAGATGCAGCAGGAAAGAAAAATTTGTTGCTATTTCTCGCTTAGAATTCTGCAAATCAAGTAATCAGTAGTAAACTTGGCCTTTTCTGCTTTATATGCGGACATGTCTTCGCTTTTAAGTTTGATGAATGTTGTTGGCTCTTGGGGAAAAAAATGAAAATACATTTATTATTGTTTTAGCATCAGTAATTTAAAAAAATTTAGGTCTTCATGTGAAGGTTTTTTTTTTTTTCCAGAGAAAAATAAATGAGTGTTCCTTCCAAGACAAAGAGTTGTCCACAGTATTTCTGATTGTCAACAATATTCTTCTGAATAATTCCAAGAATAAGGAATTCACTACTTTGTGAGGAAACTCATTTAATGTTGGATAGCTCTAACAGGGAAAAACCATATTTCATATCTTCAACGAATTTTCTCTCTGTGCTAAAAAATGTGTGATCTTTTCTCCACTTCTTCTAACTAGCCTTTGAAGGATGTATAAGTTGCTCTTCTCCATCTAGTCTTTCTCTCACCAGCACAGCCTTCCAGGTAGCAGTACAGTTTCTGGCATCAGACCTCTTGGATGTTAAACCAGGCTCCTTTATTTGACACCTAATTGACCTTTCACAGGTTACTTTCCAGCTGTAAAGCTCAGTTTCCTATCTTTAAAATGAGAATAAATGACAACATTCTGCATCCTAGGGATGTTGTTTGGATTAAATGATATTAAGAGAATGAAAACAATCCCTGGCACAGACATGAGTTTCATAAATGTTAGCTTCTGTGATTGTAATTAAGTACACATTTCTTTCAATAATATTTATAAGAAATATTTTGGATAACGTGCTAAGTAAATATACAATATTTTTAACATCAAATTCCTTATTCTACCATCTGTCCTTATTTAACTATCAAATTCATCCGATTATTCTAGCACCATATCAAAAAAATAAAATTAAGCTTTTCATTATTTGTCTTTAGCTAATAGTTCTTAACAATATCTTTTGACTGTGGCTTTTCCCCTAAGTGCCTTCAAATCTAATAATGCATTTACAAATGTTGTTGGGATTTAGTATCAAGCATGTAGTTTCCGGGACTTGTCTCATTAACTGCTTTATAAAATTGGAATGCATAGACATAGTCTCAAGCTTCTGCCAGTCTTACATCTCAGGAGTACATTATGATTAATACTACTCCTAAATTCATATGAATCAGAGACTACTTTGCAGTATCAAAGAACAAATAGATTAGAATACTATTACATTGATCTCTTTTTATTATAATATTATGGGAGAAGTATTTTATAACTAAATAAAATTTTATGAAATAATTTCAGTGAAATTCTACTTTTAAAAAGTGAAAATTTTGAAATCAGATGTTATTTAAAAACCTATAATTTTTGAATAATCTCAAAATTTATCAACATTCATTTATTCTTCTAATTATCTCAAAATTTGGTGTCTCTCTTCTTTTCTTGATTGTATTATTTTCTTTAGAATTGTCCAGAGATGAAGATTATCCCCCTCCACTACATTAATATTTTCTACTCAAAGGCTGATTGCAATATTATGCAAAATGGAACTCACCAAAAATAGTTGAAAGACAGAGAGGGCACTAAATAATTTATCCCAAATCACTCCAGATGTGGGAAGCTTTCTTTGAAATGCCAAATGCATGGTTTTGAATGCCCTATTAATATATATTTAGCGGCTTGATGAGCTATATTATAATATAAATTGTGAATTGTTTGATGGGTTCTTCGACTTCAGTTCTAATTACAATGTAGTGAGCTCTTGATTATCCATTATAATGGGGACATGAATAGTAGAGATAAACAAAATCTACAGATTTTCCCCACATTTTTGAGAACCAGTAGTTTTGCTTTTCCGCATGCAACCTTTATCTGCCCTCTATATTCTCTTTTTAACAAATAAGTAATAAACTAAAATCTATGACAAGCATAAGTTAGCCTGCCTCTTATATTTGGTAAATAGTACATTAATTTTCAAGGTCTTATCTGAAGTTTCTGTGTCCCACCAAAGACATGGAGATTTGAAGTATTAAAGGACATATTCCGATTATGATTCCACTGCACATTTGTGATATATAATGATATGGACTAATTAAGAATTCAGAGGAATGATCATGTCAATTCAAGATACATTCATTATGTATATTTAAACTTACCCTCTTAACACAGGGCAGTAAATTTGGATACGTCTGGGCATATGCCCCAAATACTTCTTCTCTCTGTTGTTCGGTTGTGCAGTCCCAACTCCAGCTCTAGGATAAATTCTAAAGCAAGGTTAACAGGTTTAAAGAAAATAAATAAGATAAATGCAAAAATGTTTACCTCTTTCCTTCCACCAGAACTAGACAGTTATGATAATAAGAAATATCCACAGAATTAAGATTTTAATACATATTTTTCCAAGGGTTAATTCTAAAGATTTGGGAAATTCTTTTTATAGCTGAGAAACCAAGCAGGAGTTAAAGAGGTCGACATTCAGCAATGTGCTGGAACATGCTTGTATAGGTTTCTGAGAACTGACTCCTATTATTTCAGGACTTTTGCTAGCAGCATTGGTAGCTTAAAATAGACTGTGATAGGAATATTTAAAACAAAATTTGCAAAGGCTACAAATCTGGTTTTGGTGTTTTTTTGTTTAGTTTTGTTTTGTTTTGACAGTCCATTACTAGTACACACCTGTCAGCATTAGGCCCGTTCCTTATTTTTATATGTGGGTGTGGAAAAGGAAAATAATTAATATTATTCTCCATAAAGGAAGAATCAAGTCCTTTGTAAAAGAAGCAGCCTTGTGAATTCCAAATTACATTTAAGTGATTTAGCAAAAGTTATGCTTCCTGACACTGTATCAAAGTTTAAATAACTAGATCTTTTTGTTTCTCAGAGCCTGCTCTTCTCTCTGGAAAATAGAATCCTTCTCTGACTCTCCTTTTCTCAAGACTCTTTCTCATAAGTTCCATGCAGTCAAGATCTGTTATACACATAAACTCATCATGATGTCCTAAGCAACTAACCCAGTTCCCAGCATATAGTACCATTCAAAAATATTTGCCGAATGAATGAATGAATGAATTGCTCAAAATTAGATGCTCTGGGTTCTAGTCGTAAGTCTTGCAAACCTCCTGGCAACCAACTCTCAATAATTGGATTCCTAACTCAAACACTAAGAGGTCTAAGATCTGTTAATAAATTTAATCTTATTTAAATAATCTGTAATACTTGAAGTTGATCCTCTGGGATACTATGTGAATAGGATTCTGGCTGTTCTGTCTTTTCAGGATATCATTACATACTTGCCTACCGGCCTCCTCCCCCTCTCACGACCTTTTATGTTTTTCTAAGAGCCTGTTCTATTGCTATTTTCAGACACATCTTAAACTGACTGTTGACCATCCATCCCAAAAATTTAAAAGACAACTCAGGAAAAAAAAAAACTTTGTTCCAGTGTTAACACAAGAAAAATCACAATGTTACAATGAACACATTAAAAGGAGGATGGCGGCTTTCTCCCAGTGGTTTGATATGTCTTTATTTTTCATTGAAAAGTAGTTTAGCAGCCAAGACACACTTTTTGCCACCCCGCTGAACCTTCACCGGCTCTCCTTTGTTCCTCTGAAGAACAGCCAAGCGGGCTCTACAGGAGGGAGACCTTTGTTACTGCCCCAGAGCTACTTAGCTTGTCCTCATCCCCAGCTGTTTTCTAGTTACATGATCAAATAATTCCTGACACTACCCGTCTGACTGATGCTGGAGAACTGACAGATTTCTCAAGGATTATGTCAGATTGAAGTAAGCATGCAGGAGGCAGTGTGAAAGGATTTTAGTTTCAGTATAAGGGAAATAGTAAAGAAGTGACTGTAAGCTCTTCTAGTTTGATATAATCCAACTTGTGTATTTTCTTTTGCTGCTTGTGCCTTTCGTGTCATATCCAAGAAATCTTTGCTGAGACTAATGTCAAGAAGCTTTTTCCCTACATTTTCTAGGAGTTTTACAGCTTCAGGTCTTATAGGTAAGTCTTTATTTTGAGTTTATTTTTGTGTATGACGTAAGATACGGGTTCAAATTTCATTCTTTTGGATTGGATATCAATTTTTCCCAACGCCATTTGTTGAAGAGGCTATTCCCCATTATGTATTCTTAGCACATTTATTGAAGATCAGTTCACCATAGATGTGTGGGTTTAATTCTAGGCTGTCTATTCTTTCCACTGGTGTATAAGTCTGTCTTTATGCTAGTGTCATACTGTTTTAATAATGTAGCCTTGTAAAACGTTTTGAATGAAAAAGTAACTTACAGAATGGGAGAAAATATTTCTAAACCATGTATCTGGTAAGGGGCTAATCCAAAATACGTAAGAACTCCTACAGTTCAATAGCAAAAAAAAAAAAAAAGTAAAATAAAAATTGGGCAAAAGACTTGACATGCCTCCAAAAGAAGACATACAGATTGCCAACAGGTATATTAAAAGATGCTCAACATCATTAATCATCAGGAAAATGCAAATTAAAACTACAATGAGATAATACCTCATATCAGTTAGGGTGGCTACTATAAAAAATAATAACAAAATAAGTGTTGGTGAGTATGTGGGTAAATTAGAACCCTTCTTCACTGTTGGTGGGAATATAAAATGCTGCAGCTGCTATGGAATACAGTATGGACATTCCTAAAAAATTGAAAATAGAATATACCCAGCAACGTCACTTCTGGGTATATACCCAAAAGAATTGAAATCAGGATCTCAAAGACATATCTGCACTCTCATGTTCATCACAGCATTGTTCATAATAGCCAAGCTATGGAAACAACTGAAATGTTCATGAACAAATGAATGGGTTAATAAATTGGGATATATACATACAATGGAGTATTAGCCTTAGAAATGCAGGAAATCCTGCCATTTGCAAACAACCTGGATTAACCTTGAGGACATTATGCCAAGTGAAAAAGCCAGTCACAGAAGGACAAATACTACATGATTCCACTTAAATGAGGAACCTAAACTCATAGAAGCAGAGACTAGAATGGTGGTTACCAGAGGCCATGGCAAGGGACAATGGGAAGTTCTTGTTCAAGGTACATAACATTTTGGTTGTGCAAGATGAATTATGTCTAGAGATCTGCTGTACAGCGTAGTGCCTATAGTGTACTGTATACAGTAGTCCTATAAGGTGCACTCAAAAATTTGGTAAGAGAGTAGATCTCGTGTTAAGTGTTCTTACCCCCCGTCCTCCACACACGCACACATGGAAAGGACACAAGGAAACTTTTGGAGGTAATGGATATGTCTGTTACCTTGATTATGTTGATGGGTGCACAGGTGTATATATTTGTCCAAATACATCAAATTGTTTACATTAAATATGTGCAGGTATTTGACTATCAAAATAAGTAAATAAAAATAAAAGCCTTAGTTGAAATAAATAATTGATTGTAAGTAGGCAAGAGGTCAGCAAGAAGAACGTTATATGTATCTGCAAGAAAGAAAATATTGTTATTAAGTTTGATTCCAAAATGTAAAAAAAAAAAAAGGAGTATTTGTCATGCCTGTTTTTAAAAGGCCAATTAAATGTGCCATAACCCTCCCCCTGCACAAAGGACAACTATTTGGGGAAAAAGCTCATGAATAAATAAATAAATAAATACATAAATATGTGCTGCCAGCCTTGCCAAGAAGTATTGGAGAGCATATGCTGACTTTACACTATGACCTAACATAGAGCACAAAGGTACTCTGCTCCCACATTGAAAAATATCTCTGAGCAGAGAAAGAAAAATCTGTAGAGATTTGGACAAATCCACCACAGCTGTGCCAACATATGGCAAGCTGATTAATACATGTGTCACTAGTAGTAATGAACTGTGCAAAAATATTATCCATGTAAACTGTTTATCTGAGAAATACAAGTGTTTCTTTCCAATTTTTTTTTCCAACTGCTTGATCAAAAATAAGTAAATTTTAAAAAACTTGAATTTTCAAAGATTTCCAAAGAGAGTTATGATTTAAAAGATTAGGATATTCAAGTAAGCATATTTTGAATCATGGTGTCAGTAGGTCCTCTTCCTTTTATGGGTCTTTGCATGCTTCAGGAATGACCTCTTATGAAGAACTTGAGTATTTAGCATATGTAGAATTTGCTCCAGAAATTTAAAGTGTAATATTGTGCTTTTTATGACAACAGAGTAAAATATATGATTTCCTTTTTTCTGCAGTAGAAATCTGAAATATTTGATATTGAGGCAGATCACGCAACAGAACAGAGTAGTCTTTAGGGATGAATGCATGCGTTCTTAATGGGGGAAGTATTGCCCCTGGGGAGCCATAACTGGTTTGGGGGTGACAGAAATATCTCAGATATTACAAGGTTTGTGGTCTTCTAAAAGGCCACAGTAGATAAATAGATATGTATTTAGTAAAACTGCAATGTTAAAAGTTCGTGGAAGTTGGGCGAGTGATTAGTAAAAAAAACATATGTTTAAACAGTCTCTGTAATTGGTGATAATAATAATTTTTAAAAGTTGTTTAACTTCGGGCTAATGACTCCTTAGTTCCAAGTGAGGGCTGTCAATCCCTGGGGCTAGAACCAGCTATCAGAACTAAAATAGGGAGCAGTTTTGCAGTTGTAGGGCAAGGAGAGCAGGTAAACACGTAGCAGGTATTTACTTGGAGTTAATGGTGTGGTAGACAAGTATTTAGAAAGTGAAATGCACAGATCAAGAATTTCATAAAACAAGAGCATACAGTTGCCAGCTAAAATATAGGGCACCCAGTTAAATTTGAATTTGAGATCAACAAGGAATAATTTGGGGCATACATATACTACACTTCCCCATATTTTTATTTGATAAATCTGGCCACTGTTTTCTACCCAAGTGCCAGTTATCTATTGGAAAATATGAAAATCAATGATCCTAAAACCTTCAGTTATCTAAAAATTTATGGTCCCTCAAAAGACTCTCTTTGTTTTCAGAGATTAATTTATAAGTTAAAGAATTTGTCTAAACTCAAAAAGGCTGAAATACTAATCTATTTTCATTTTTTTTTACAATCTTTGTACAATCACTGTCACCCTAGATCAGTCTATCTCTGCTGCCATGGAAACCACTTAAATAAAAAATTACAAACTTATCCACCAAAATATACACGTATACACATATTTAAATATTTATAATCACATCCCAGGGGAGTCTTAATGATCTTCTGTGCTAAGCAGTAGGATGGAGACACATTCCATTTACTTATATACTTTTTGAGCATTGTTACTATTTGCATTTGGCAGATAGGTAGCTGGACAGATAGAAAGATAATAGAAAGAAAAAATAGCTGGGTCTTGCCTCTGATTTGTGGATAAATACATAATATACAGTCAATCAGCTGACAAATATCCTTGGTTTCAATACCTGAATAAGTTATGAATTTCTTATCAAAGGAAGGTCATTGATTTTCATAAGGTTGGGTTGGCCACAGACTTTTAGAACTGCTATTTGTCCATTACCCCGTCTTTCATGCTATATTCCTACACATCATTAATTACTCATAATATTCAGTCATGATCAGTTTTTACCACCGGCAGTCTAAGGACCTAGATTATTGTTAGGTATCTCTCACTTCTTCTGGAAAAACACCAAGTGTATATCTGAAAATAAACAATCTATTGGGCAGTTGGCCCTGTTACAACTCCCATTTCCACCCTACATATAGTCTCATGTTGAAGTAACAGAAAGCAGAGAAATGAACATTAATTGTGTAAATTAAGTATCAAGAGCTACAGTTTGAAAAACAACAGTGCCTTGAGGGTCCTTAAATGCATCTTCCTGTTTGATTCATAGTGATTGTAGCAACGTGGAGAGAGCAAAAAGGAAGATCAATAATCTTGACCTGGTTTTATTTAAAATTTTGATTTATTTACCATGGATTTTCCCCATTAATTTGATTTGAAAAAATATTTTATTGAACTATTATCCACCTTGATTACTGAGTTTTTCTTGATATCCCTTAAATTTTACATCCAAACCAATTGCTTCACTTGCCTCACTGGCTTCCCCCTTGTCCCAGTCTTGACATTGACGAAGCAGTTTGCTCAAGAATAGATTTCCTGCTTTAATTTAATGACTAGGTAAACATATTAACTTCCATAATTTAATGCAGCCATGCTGTGTATCACAGATATGCCACCTTATTTATTTATTTATAATTTATTTTTTATTGAAGTATAGTTGATTTACAATGCTGTGTTAATTACTGCTGTACAGCAAAGTGATTCAGTTACAATACATATACATTCTTTTTTTAAATATTCTTTTCCGTTATGGTTTATCATAGGATATTGAATGTAGTTCTCTGTGCTATACAGTAGGACCTTGTTTTTTATATACTCTATATGTAAAAGTTTACATCTGCTAATCCCAACCTCCCACTCCATCCCTCTTCCAACCCCCCACTCCATCCCTCTTCCAACCCCTTCCCCCTTGGCAACTACCAGTCTGTTCTCTATGTCCGTGAGTCTGTTTCTGTTCCTAGGTAGGTTCATTTGTATCATATTTTAGATTCCACATGTAAGTGATATCATATGGTATTTGTCTTTCTATTTCTGACTTACTTCACTTAGTATGAATGCAACTATAGTTGCATTGATGCTTCTTTATACTTAACTCATGACCCAGTCTATAATTCTTTAACTGATTATTGATTTTATCAATACTGTCATCAGTGAATAAAGAAAACTCATTTTTATACACTCATTTTTATATAAACATTTTTATACTCGCTCTTTAAGAGTGAGTATGGACTGAGCTGAAAAATACCTGAAAGGCCAGAGAGGCATCAATTAGAGCATCACTTTTTACTGAGAAATATTTTTTTCTGTGACACTTTGTTAGTGCCACATTTTTAAAAATGAAAACTAAAGTTTTTTTAAAAGTTCCATTGTATTTTTTTTCTTTTAACATCTTCATTGGAGTATAATTGCTTTACAATGGTGTGTTAGTTTCTGCTTTATAACAAAGTGAATCAGCTACACGTATACATATATCCATATCCCCTCCCTCTTACGTCTCCCTCCCACCCTCCCTATCCCACCCCTCTAGGTGGTCACAAAGCACAGAGCTGATCTCCCTGTGCTACGCAGCTGCTTCCTACTAGCTATCTATTTTACATTTGGTAGTGTATATATGACCATGCCACTCTCTCACTTCATCCCAACTTCCCCTTCCCCGGGTCCTCAAATCCATTCTCTATGTCTGCATCTTTATTCCTGTCCTGCCCCTAGGTTCTTCAGAACCATTATTTGTTTTTTTTTTTTAGATTCCATATATATATGTGTTAACATATGGTATTTGTTTTTCTCTTTCTGACTTAACTCTGTATGACAGACTCTAGATCCATCCACCTCACTATAAATAACTCAATTTCATTTCTTTTTATGGCTGAGTAATATTCCATTGTATATATGTGCCACATCTTCTTTATCCATTCATCTGTTGATGAACACTTAGGTTGCTTCCATGTCCTGGCTATTGTAAATAGAGCTGCAATGAACATTGTGGTACATGACTCTTTTTGAATTATGGCTTTCTCAGGGTATGTGCCCAGTAGTGGGATTGCTGGGTCATATGGTACTCCTATTTTTAGTTTTTTAAGGAACCTCCATACTGTTCTCCATGGTGGCTGTATCAATTTACATTCCCACCAACAGTGCAACAGGGTTCCCTTTTCTCCACACCCTCTCCAGCATTTATTGTTCATAGATTTTTTTATGATGGCCATTCTGACCGGTGTGAGGTGATACCTCATTGCAGTTTTGATTTGACTTCTCTAATGATTAGTGATGTTGAACATCCTTTCATGTGTTTGTTGGCAATCTGTATATCTTCTTTGGAGAAATGTCTATTTAGGTCTTCTCCCCATTTTGGATGGGGTTGTTTGTTTTTTTGATATTGAGCTGCATGAGCTGCCTGTATATTTTGGAGATTAATCCTTTGTCAGTTGCTTCGCTTGCAAATATTTTCTCCCATTCTGAGGGTTGTCTTTTCATCTTGTTTATGTTTTCCTTTGCTGGGCAAAAGCTTTTAAGTTTCATTAGGTCCCATTTGTTTATTTTTGTTTTTATTTCCATTTCTCTAGGAGGTGGGTCAAAAAGGACCTTGCTGTGATTTATGTCATACAGTGTTCTGCCTATGTTTTCCTCTAAGAGTTTGATAGTGTCTGGCCTTATATTTAGGTCTTTAATCCATTTTGAGTTTATTTTTGTGTATGGTATTAGGGAGTGTCTTAATTTCATTGTTTTACATGTAGCTGTCCAGTTTTCCCAGCACCACTTACTGAAGAGGCTGTCTTTTCTCCATTGTATATTCTTGCTTCCTTTATCAAAGATAAGGTGACCATATGTGTGTGGGTTTATCTCTGGGCTTTCTATCCTGTTCCATTGATCTGTATTTCTGTTTTTGTGCCAGTACCATACTGTCTTGATTACTGTAGCTTTGTAGTATAATCTGAAGTCCGGGAGCCTGATTCCTCCAGCTCCATTTTTCTTTCTCAAGATTGCTTTGGCTATTTGGGGTCTTTTGTGTTTCCATACAGAGATGTCACAAAGAAAGAAAACTACAGGCCAATATCACCGATGAACATGGATGCAAAAAGCCTCAACAAAATACTAGCAAACAGAATCCAACAGCACATTAAAAGGATCGTACACCATGATCAAGTGGGGTTTATCCCAAGAATGCAAGGATTCCTCAATCTACGCAAATCAATCAATGTGATGTACCATATTAACAAATTGAAGGAGAAAAACCATATGATCATCTCAATAGATGCAGAAAATGCTTTCAACAAAGTTCAACACCCATTGTTAATATGGTGTATCACATTGATTGCTTTGTGTACATTGAAGAATCCTTGCATTCCTGGGCTAAGCCCCACTTGATCATGGTGTATGATCCTTTTAATGTGCTGTTGGATTCTGTTTGCTAGTATTTTGTTGAGGCTTTTTGCATCCATGTTCATCAGTGATATTGGCCTGTAGTTTTCTTTCTTTGTGACATCTTTGTCTGGTTTTGGTATCAGGGTGATGGTGGCCTCGTAGAATGAGTTTGGTAGTGTTCCTCCCTCTGCTATATTTTGGAAGAGTTTGAGAAGGATAGGTGTTAGCTCTTCTCTGAATGTTTGATAGAATTCGCCTGTGAAGCCATCTGGTCTTGGGCTTTTGTTTGTTGGAAGATTTTTAATCACAGTCTCAATTTCAGTGCTCTTGATTGGTCTGTTTATATTTTCTATTAATTCCTGGTTCAGTCTCAGAAGGTTGTGCTTTTCTAAGAATTTGTCCATTTATTCCAGGTTGTCCATTTTATTGGCATATAGTTGCTTGTAGTAATCTTTTATGATCCTTTGTATTTCTGCAGTGTTAGTGGTTACTTCTCCTTTTTCATTTCTAATTCTATTGATTTGGATCTTCTCCCTTTTTTTCTTGATGAGTCTGGCTAATTGTTTATGAGTTTTGTTTATCTTCTCAAAGAACCAGCTTTTAGTTTTATTGATCTTTGCTATTGTTTCCTTCATTTCTTTTTCATTTATTTCTGATCTGATCTTTATGATTTCTTTCCTTCTGCTAACTTTGTGGGTTTTTTGTTTTTCTTTCTCTAATTGCTTTAGGTGTAAGGTTAGGTTGTTTATTTGAGATGTTTCTTGTTTCTTGAGGTAGGCTTGTATTGCTATAAACTTCCCTCTTAGAACTGCTTTTGCTGCATCCCATAGGTTTTGGGTCGTCATGTTTTCATTATCATTTGTTTCTAGGTATTTTTTGATTTCCTCTTTGATTTCTTCAGTGATCTCTTGGTTATTTAGTAGCATATTGTTTAGCCTCCATGTGTTTGTATTTTTTACAGATTTTATTCCTGTAATTGATATCTAGTCTCACAGTGTTGTGGTCAGAAAAGGTACTTGATACGATTTCAATTTTCTTAAATTTACCAAGGCTTGATTTGTGACCGAAGATATGATCTATCCTGGAGAATGTTCCATGAACACTTGAGAAGAGAGTGTATTCTGTTGTTTTTGGATGGAATGTCCTATAAATATCAATTAAGTCCATCTTGTTTAATGTATCATTTAAAGCTTGTGTTTCCTTATTTATTTTCACTTTGGATGATCTGTGCATTGGTGAAAGTGGGTGTTAAAGTCCCCTACTATGATTGTGTTACTGTCGATTTCCCCTTTTATGGCTGTTAGCATTTGCCTTATGTAGTGAGGTGTTCCTATGTTGGGTGCATAAATATTTACAATTGTTATATCTTCTTCTTGGATTGATCCCTTGATCATTATGTAGTGTCCTTCTTTGTCTCTTGTAATAGACTTTATTTTAAAGTCTATTTTGTCTGATATAAGAATTGCTACTCCAGCTTTCTCTTGATTTCCATTTGCATGGAACATCTTTTTCCTTCCCCTCACTTTCAGTCTCTATGTGTCCCTAGGTCTGAAGTGGGTCTCTTGTAGACAGCATATATACGGGTCTTGTTTTTGTATCCACTCAGTGAGCCTGTATCTTTTGGTTGGAGCGTTTAATCCATTTACATTTAAGGTAATTATCGATATGTATGTTCCTATTACCATTTTCTTAATTGTTTTGGGTTTGTTATTGTAGGTCTTTTCCCTCTCTTCTGTTTCCTGCCTAGAGAAATTCCTTTAGCATTTGTTGTAAAGCTGGTTTGGTGGTGCTGAATTCTCTTAGCTTTTGCTTGTCTGTAAAGCTTTTAATTTTTCTGTCGAATCTGAATGAGATCCTTGCTGGGTAGAGTAATCTTGGCTGTAGGTTTTTCCCTCTCTTCACTTTAAATATGTTCTGCCACACCCTTCTGGCTTGCAGAGTTTGTACTGAAAGATCAGTTGTTAACCTTATGGGGATTCCCTTGTATGTTATTTGTTGGTTTTCCCTTGCTGCTTTTAATATTTTTTCTTTCAATTCAATTTTTGATAGTTTAATTAATAGGTGTCTTGGCGTGTTTCTCCTTGGATTCATCCTGTATGGGACTCTCTGTGCTTCCTGGACTTGATTGACTATTTCCTTTCCTGTGTTAGGGAAGTTTTCAAGTATAATCTCTTCAAATATTTTCTCAGTCCCTTTCTTTTTCTCTTCTTCTTCTGGGACCCCTGTAATTTGAATGTTGGTGCATTTAATGTTGTCCCAGAGGTCTCTGAGACTGTCCTCAATTCTTTTCATTCTTTTTTTCTTTATTCTGCTCTGTGGTAGTTACTTTTACTATTTTATCTTCCCGATCACTTATCAGTTCTTTGCCTCAGTTATTCTGCTATTGACTCCTTCTAGAGAATTTTAAATTTCATTTATTGTGTTGTTCGTCATTGTTTGTTTGCTCTTTAGTTCTTCTAGGTCCTTTTTAAACGTTTCTTGTATTTTATCCATTCTATTTCCAAGATTTTGGATCATCTTTACTGTCATTACTCTGAAGTTTTTTTCAGGTAGACTGCCTATTTCCTCTTCATTTGTTTGGTCTGTGGGTTTTTACCTTGCTCCTTCATCTGCTGTATATTTCTCTGTTCTCTCATTTTGCTTAACTTACTGTGTTTGGGGTCTCCTTTTCACAGGCTGCAGGTTCGTAGTTCCCATTGTTTTTGGTGTCTGCCCCCAGTGGATAGGATTGGTTCAGTGGGTTGTGTAGGGTTCCTGGTGGAGGGGACTGGTGCCTGTGTTCTGGTGGATGAGGCTGGATCTTGTCTTTGTGGTGGTTAGGACCTCGGCGGGTCGTGTGTTTTGGACTATCTGTGAACTTATTATGATTTTAGGCAGCCTCTCTGCCAGTGGATGGGGTTGTGTTCCTGTCGTGCTCGTTGTTAGGCATGGGGTGTCCAGCACTGGAGCTTGCTGGTCGTTAAGTGGAGCTGGGTCTTATCATTGAGATTGAGATCTCTGGGAGAGCTCTCGCTGATTGGTATTACATGGAGTGAGGAAGGAGACCAATGTCCTGAACGCAGCTCTACCACCTCAGAGGCTCAGGCCTGACACCCAGCCAGAGCAGCAAGACCCTGTCAGCCACACAGCTCAAAGTTGTTTTTATGAAGATCAAATGACATCGTAGTGCTTAAAAAGGTTCCTTTTCCATTTTACAGATGATATTTTCTCTAGCTGGATACAGTAACTTCTGTCCCTTCAGCCAAATGTTTGGCTATCCATATGACTTTGGTTTTCTTCGGCCTGCTCTTGGATTCTTTCCTGTGTCACAAAGCCAGGAACCCTCACTTGGCAGTCAGTCCATCCTAAGGACTCCTGCAGGTCTCAGGATGTGACATCTCCATCTCCTGCCACAGAGCAACACTCCACTGTGTGCGGCAGGCAGCAGGCAGGACATCTCTACTGTATTTCCATTAATCTTCTATGATTCTTTTATTCACTACAAAGAATATCCTAATTTGACAGAATTACTAAAACGTTTTCCAATAACATGCAATTTAACATGAAAATGAGATCTCTGAATGGGAGTCCAGTTTGAGTCGGACCTATAGTTTTAAAGAGAGGTACTCAGGAATCAGAAGAAAATTAACACGTCAGTATTGTGAGCAATATAGAGAGTGTAATCAGAAAATTTAATTAAACAACTTTCTACATTATACAAATTACATACACAAGTTCAGTGTAAGTAGGACCCATTAAGCCTCCACATGTATATAAATAAATGGGAGAGAACTCTATGTTTTGATGCCTTTTAAATATCTTGTGTAAAGATTTAAACCCTCCAGAGTTAGGGTTAGGGTTAGAAGACAAAACATTTATCACTTTATATCTGAAGTTTCTCTTGTAGCTCTGGGTAATTGCTCTCTACTCATATTTGGTTGCCAGTGAGAATACCTTTCAGAGCTACAGTAAACCGAATTCCAAGGACACAAGTGCATTTCACAATTCTCAGAAACTTGATAATAAATCAACTGGAAAATTGTGAAAAAAGAAAATAATAACAATTACATGGACTATCAAGAGTACATGGTGTAGAGTTGTCGTTACATTCACGACATACTTTAAATATTCTGATAAATAGATAAATAACAGGATTCATATGTTTGCTAAGTTCTTACTGAAAAGATAAACACATTTGAAAAATATCTTCATTATAAATTTGAAGATAAATAGTTAAATATATATCAGTTTCTATTTGAAAGTGTCTCTAAATCAATCTACATAGATTCTAGGATATACATATATTCTAGGAAATATGCAATTTTCCCATCTGATCTAAGGAAACTACATAATGTATTGAAAGAACTATTGTTTGTTTGTTTAACATGAGTGGGCTGCATAAGAGGCATTTATTTTTTGATCATGAAAACTAATCTGAAGCAATTTCTGGTGTTTCACAAGGCTATTAAAACTTCAAGCATCACTTCTCTCATCTAGGGATCAGTTTGATTTCCTAATACCTTGTATTCCCCTGTCTCTACCTCCCTTATCCTTAATTAAGCACATATAACTAGTGCTAATAATATATGTTAAATCTTCTGGGAATGTATATTAAATCCATCTCCTCAAAAACTCATGAGTTCATTCACTTTAATAATACAAGTGTGTCTTTAAGAAGATGACTCCAATATATTTATCTTTGCACCAGAATTTTCTAAACGTTTGGTAATGTATATTATAAATAACTTTTTTTCTTAGTAATATACATTTGCTTTTTAAAGTTCATTAAAGAGCTGCCAGTCTTGTTGTAATTGGGAGAAAACAGGCTGCAGCCCATCTGGCAGATTGAGAGTCACCTGTAGCCAAAGTTGGGGTTATGCAGCCATATCTAGGGTTAGCTAGGAAAGAGCACATGGTACCATCTGGGAGCCACCTCCCTGAGAGTTTAGACTCCAATTTTGAGAATCCTAAGGGTGGCAATATATATTAAACAGCAAAGGAACGTTACCATTTTGATACCTGCTCAGCACATGAAAATGACATTTCCAAGTGTAGGGATTCAGCCAAACAGGAAGAGAATTTCCGGTTTTTATAGTCATACATTCTAGTCAATTCAAGACTTCAGACATGAGTCATCATAAAGCTACCTGAGAGAATGAAAAATAAAGGATTAGAAGCCCAGGAAAAGATTTTGTATTTGTGTCAATGTCGAGGTAAAAAATGTAAGAAGCAAGAATAGGGCAACTTAATTAAGCTTGATAATGAGGTCAACTACCTTTTTACTAGTGCCTAAAATAACCTGAATGTGTGAACTGCTCTGAATCTATAGATGTAATTTTTAGAAATCCTTTTGAAGGGAGAAAGTTATAAAGTGCTAAGAAAGGCTGGCATTCTTCTCCTGTGATCTTTGGAACATAAAATATATCCTAGTTTCACCCATTCTCCCAAAACACATTTCATATTTCGCTATCATATTTATGCTCTTCTCTCTGGCTGGGTTATTTTTATGCTCTGGGTTTCCTTTGCTAACTCTGTATATTCAGAACTAAGCTCTGTTACTACCTCTTCCAGGAAGCCTTCATGAACTACTCCAGACTACAACACATTCTTCCAAGTTATATTTTCTTCCACATCAAGCGTATTGTTTGACTACCCTTTTTTCATTATGGTTGGCCCAAACAAGTAAAACCTAAGTTCATGAAGGGCAGGGACCATACTTATTCTGTTTTGTATCAGCCACAACAAAAATCCTGACTCATAACATGGGAGTTAGAAATGCCACTTTAACTCCTTCATTCATTTATTCAACAACTAATGCTATTCCAAATATTTATTGAGAGCATATGATGGGCTCAGTGCTATGTATAAGAAGAGATAAAGGTTCTTCTAGACCAAGACTTAGAACACTCCAGCTTGTAGTGGTAAGAGTAGCTTATTGAATGCCTTCATTGTTCTAAAGCATAAGCAGATATAGGAGTAAACAAACCAAAGTCCTGCCATTGAGGGATGGGGAGGGGGACAATAATAATGTTAGGTGATTTAAGATAAGGGCATAGGTGGTTGTCATTTCACGTAAGGTTGTCAGGAACGTCTTTGTTATAATGACATTGAGCAGGACTTAAGATATATTGGGAAATAGTGTTATAGGCAGAGAAATCACAAAATCCCTGATTTGAGAGCATTCTTAGAGTATGTTCGGCCAAAACAAAAAAGCAAGTGTAACTGGGGCAGAGTCATCCATGGTTGAAGGGAGACACAGGGTCAGACCGTGGTTGTGGTTGGAACCCCAGAGCATTTGATTTCTGGGCTCCTCTAGTTACTGTAGTTTTCATGCTGAATAAGGTGAAATGCTGGATTTTGAGCAGTGTCACTGTTGACTTTTGTTTTGAAAGATAATCTAGATGTTGTGTAGATGTGAAAGTAAAGGATTCTCTGAGAATCAGTTGCAAGCCTAATGTTAATCTCCAGGGACACCTAAAGCCAAACCTGAATGTAAGGTATTAACTACTGATTAATACAGCCTGTGGTGGAGTCTGAGCCAGACCAAGGACAACCTGTATTAGCTTGTCCTCATTGTTTATAGAATAATGTTTGTACCTGGTTTCTGTTGTGCTTTTAATATTAAGCTTTCCTTGTTCAAATTACTGTGTCATTTCTCTCTCTTGATTGCACTCAGACTAACACAGTAGTCCTTGGGTTGCTCTGCATTTTAGGCTATCTGTAAGGGCTGCCTTGGGATCTTGATGTCTTAAACAGATTTTGGTAAAACTGCTTGATTTTTCACTACTTTATTTTTCTTCTCTTCCCAAGAGGTACTAGGGCAGGCTAGAGAATAGTCAAAGGAATCACATCATGTATTATTTCTCTGATTATGAATAAGTTTTCCTTACCAATATTTTTGCACTTTCCCTACCACAAACTCTCTCCTTGAAGGCTCATTTTTCCTTTTTGAAAGATTCTTGGTAGCCCAGACATGACTTATTCATAGGGTATACTCAGCTGAATTTCTGTAACTTAGATACCAAGTCTATACAAGTTTGGAAAATTGTCAAGACATATGCACACGCACAAAGAAGTGTTTTGAGATGATGCAGTTTATTAAATGTCCATCCCAGGTATGTGTTGTTTGATTTCTTTTGTTTGTCAATATAGAGGCAGAAAGCATCTTAGAAATCATGTTAAGGGCAAAAGTTGTTACCCCAGAGGACCAAATATAATTATCCTAGGTACTTGAAGAAAGTACACCAACTATACTAAAGATTAAAAGCAACAAGCAGCTTTACTGCATTTTCTTAATAGTCTCTGGGGAGCTTTTGTCAAAACGCTTCCCCTTAATCCTGATTTGTAAAAAGCTGTGGGGAATTGGAACTCTTCAGTCTTTTCAATATATTTGATCTGTTTACATAGAGAGCCAGCTCAGTCTCAGTTATAGGTTAGAATTTCTTTTCTTACAGAAATTACTTAATAGCTGAATAAACATCAACATCAAGGGCATTTACCATAGAGTACAATGCAATTAGTATAATTTTTCAAATTTCTTGCAGCATTAATGATTATATAAACATGGAGAGCATTTTCTTTCCTTTTGATTAACCTTGGCCTTTATAATGGAAACAGCATAATCAAAATCATTATTGAATAATTTTAGTAAATAAAGTTCTAGAAGAATACTATATATATGTATATATATATATGCATATATACAAACACACATTCATGTGTCTGTGTATGTGCATGTGTGTAGCTATAGGAAATGTAAGGTTTAAATTGAAGTTTTTTTTTTAATTTGCCACTTTTGAGTTAAGTTCACATGAAATATCTGCATTATAGTAATCTATTCTACTTGTTAATCTTTTGAGCCCACATTTTGACTCTTTTAAGTGATATGCATATAAATTTGGAAATTAAAATCTCAGGGAAATTCTACATATACTTTTGTTTTTATTTCTCTTACAGGAACCCAATGATAGTGGCTTCCTAAAATCACAGAGAATTTTACTAAATATTACTAAACAGTAGCAGTTACTGCTGTGTTTTTTTCAAAGTCCTTTTCCATAGACAAGACCTGATTGCCTAGATCTGTAGAGAAGAGAGTAAATGGCAAGTTACCATTTTCGGTTTGGTAATCTATTCTTAAATGCTTATCTAGCAATATGGCTTTGCAGTCATGAGCAAACAAGAGGCACCTCATAATGATAACTCCAGAAGCCTCTGTGTATTCCCTTAAAGCTTTCAGATTCTCTGAAGCTTTGACTTTGACCAGCTCCTCTAATGCCCTTGGTAAGATGTACATGGGTTATATTTTCATTATAGAGTCCTCATTCCACACAACACAATATTTTAAATTTTTTAAAAATTATTTATTTATTTATTTGGTTGGTTGCGTTGGGTCTTTGTTGCTGCGTGCGGGCTTTCTCTAGTTGGTCATTGTGGTGCATGGGCTTCTCATTGTGGTGGCTTCTCTTGTTACAGAACACTGGCTCTAGGTGCACGGGCTTCAGTAGTTGTGGCACATGGGCTCAGGAGTTATGGCTTGCGGGCTCTAGAGCACAGGCTCAGTAGTTGTGGCACATGGGCTTAGTTGCTCCACGGAATGTGAGATCTTCCGGGACCAGGGATCGAACCCGTGTCCCCTGCATTGGCAGGCAGATTCTTAACCACTGCGCCATCAGGGAAGTCCCAATTTTTTTTTAAAATGAGAAGGAATGTAAATTTCATCTGATAAGAAATCCTTTCAAAGACAAAACAGTCAGAAGGAAGAAACTTGTCAAATAAGCGGTAGCTATGACTGTGTAAAGCATTGTTCATTTAAAGCCATTCTGGCAGATTCAAAAAGCATTCTAAAAAACTCTCAAAGACATAAAAATGATTTCTGAGACATGTGAATCAACTGTCCTGTATTTTTCTTCTAAATAAGAAAGAGAGAGAAGAAAATACAGGAACAAAGAAAGAAGGCCTAAGAAAGAAAAAGACACTTTTATTTTGAACAGTTCTTTTGTTATTCTTTTAATCATCTCTGCAGCGTTCCTATTATTTTCTATTCTTTTCATGAGTGAACATGAAGTTATAAATCTATATAACATGTAAAGGGATGGACACCTTCATACTAATAGGATATTAGTGGCACATGTGGTGTTGACTCAAGGAAAAGAGTAACCGTGGTACCACTGGCTGAATATTACCTGGAACCTTCGCGGTAGTGTCTATTTAGGGATAGCTAGATTGTAAGTGGGCTGAGACATTTGTATGAATGGCCTTTAGGAAAACCTACTCAGCGACTTCTCTGGTGGTCCAGTGGTAAAGAATCCATCTACAAAGCAGGGGATTCGGGTTTGATCCCTGGTCAGGGAACTAAGATCCCACATGCCACAGGGCAACTAAGCCCGCGCGCCACAACTACTGAGCTTGCGCGCCTCATCTAGAGCCCAGGTGCCACAAACTACAGAGTCCACAGAGCCTGCACGCCACAACTAGAGAGAAGCCCACGCGCCACAGCTAGAGAGAAGCCCACGCACCACAACAAAAGATCCCATGTGCCGCAACTAAGACCCGACACAGCCAAAAATAAAATAAAATTAAATAAATAAATAACAAATAAATCTTAAAACAGGGAAAACCTACTCAAGCAGTAAATCAGAGCCCTAGAAGGAAATGATGGCATATTGAAATTTGGGCAAGTTGGGAGGCATTTAGTAAGACAAAAATGTGGACAAACTCTGGTGAAACCCAAGGGATTGTGCGATTTCCTAGGGCTAGTGATAGTAAGGCACCATTAATACCTTTGGTTCAAAGGAGCAAGGGGTTGAAAGAGTTACCAAAACATGGAGAGGGGGCTCCCTGAGAAGCACTGTGACTTTGTTTCAAGTGACGCTCGTAAGAAGCTTGAAGGAGGACAATGTGTATGTGGGTATAAATCACCAGCCTCACTCTGTGCCTGTATTCTAATTTCCTGCTACGCTCTCCTTCCTGAAAGAGAGCAGGGGGGGTTACTCATGTAGTCTCTATTGATCAGCTTCCCAGTCTGTACTGACCGCAGAGCAGGGTAAAGAAATATGGAAATTTGCATCTAAACTAAATGGCAAGCGGAAGATATCCAGCACAGTTAGAAATAGTGACAAGAAATAGAGGAGATGCATTTAAGAAACAGAGAAGAGACAGACATGTCAGAAACAATTACGTTTTGCTGGGGGAAATGCAGGAGTATATCGTGGATCCCAGAAAACCTTGCTCCCTTGGTTTATTGTAACTGTTTGTGCTGATGGCTGATGTCATTTGTTTGATTTGAGTCCTTTTTTTTTTTTCCTTTTAAGCAGAAGACACTTTCCGGAACATTTTGGACTAGAACAGCTGGGACCATTTCAGTTGCTTGTTCTGGTCAGTGTCATGGGAAAGTCCCCAAGTTGTGGCAATATCTATGCTCTGTAACCAAATTTCAAAAGCAAAGACAGAGCCCCCGAAATATAAGAAATTTTATATTTATTACACAGGATTTTAGAGGATTGTTTCAGTGTTTCTTGCTGTGTAGCAAATTAGCCGACAGGTGGTGGCTTAAAACAATAATTGTTACTTGTCATGATTCTGTGAGTTGACTGGTCACCTGGGCAGTTCTTCGGCTCCACATGGTAGAGCTGAGATTACTCGTGTGATTTTTATCAACTATGAGCTCAGCGGGAGCTAGAATGTACACAGTGGCCTCTCGTCCTCCATGGTCTCTCACCCTTTAATAGTCTAGCTTGCGTTTATTACACAATGTAGACTGGTTTCTAAAAACTTTCGAAGAAGATAAGACCCAATGTGCAAGTGTCTATTAGGCCTCTGTTAACATCATATCTGATAATGTCCTTGGTCAAAGGAAGTTGTATGCCCAAGCCCAGAGTCAGTGCAGGGCGGACTCTGCAAGGGGTGCATTATTCACTGTGGGCCGCTGATGTAGGAGTCTAAAAAAAGTGTGTATTTAAATGGCAGGATTTTTTTTTTTATTGGAGTATAATTGCTTTACAATGTTGTGTTAGTTTCTGCTATACAATGAAGTGAATCAGCTATATGTATATATATATCCTCTCCCTCTTGGACCTCCCTCCCACCCCCGCAATCCCACCCGTCTAGGTCACCACAGAGCACCAAGCTGAGCTCCCTGTGCTATACCGTTCACACTAGCTATCTGTTTTACACATGGTAGTGTATATATGTCAGTCCTAATCTTCAGTGCAGGAATAGAGACGCAGACATAGAGAACGGACGTGTGGACACAGCAGGGGGGAAGGGGAGGGTGGGATGAATTGGGAGATTAGGTTTGACATGATTTCTTTATACTGCAACTTTTTATGAATGTCAATACAGCTGATTTGCACCGAATACGCAAAAGTGAAAAGAAAAAGGTTAAATTCACTGGTTCAAGTTCTTTGCAGTGCCACACATGAGACAGGTGCTTCCAGTGAAGTGCTGTAATAGAATTACAAATGAAATGTTTGGAGAAATCTGAAGATGAGGCCATAATCTCAGTCTGGGGATTGGGATGAGGGAAACAATTTTCTTTTTTTTTTTTTTTTTTCTGTGTCTTGAGGAAAAAGTAGGTCTTTGTGAGTATAGAAGGAATAAAATTAGGATATTCCAGGAAAGGGATGAGAAACAGTATGGTAACATGATTGTTTATCAAGTGTTTGGGGAATTGTGAGAAGCTTTGTCTGAATAAAAAAAATTATATGGAGTAAACTGGAGCTGACAAGGAAGATTCAGTCCACTTTTAAAAATGTTGGTGATGCCCAGCTTCTGTGTCATGTAAGAAAATGACACATCAAATGTCTGATAACTGAGGACAGTGTGAGATGCATGGTATTTCCATTAAAGACTATCCAGATTTATCATACAGGATACCCAGGGGCTCTGCAGGGGCTATCCAGGTGGGAGCCAAGCATGTAGGTGTTGTGTTTATGAGGAAAAGAGGTCAAATCAGTGAAGAGGAGCCAGTGTTATGACAGGAAGACATATATCTATGCCATATCAGAGGCACAAGGCAAAGGAGTAATACTAATCATGAAAACAGATAATGGAGCACTGTTATTACAAACTGATATATCAATAAATCCTGGATACAGACTTTACTAGGGACTTGTTGGCTTCTTTTAAATGTCTCTAAAACTTAGGATCCTCACATTAATTTGGAGCCAATGATACCTATTTTAGGCTACCTCTTTAATAATTAAATAATGTATAATGTATATAAAGTATTAACTGAACTGCTTGCAAATCGCAGATGATTAATAAATTATAGTGGTTGTTATTTTTATCTACACAATTTAATGAGTAATAGGTACCTCATTAGACTTTTTACAATCATTAATTTCTAACCTCCAGTAACACCCTACAAAGTAAATACTGTTATCTTTATTGTATATAAACAAAATGAGTCTTGGAGACATTAATTCCTTGTTCAAATTCATAAGCTGAGTCAGTAGAAAATCCACATTCAAACCTAAGTTTTCCTGATTTAAAAGGTTGGTAACTGTTACATTCTGCCACAATGAAAAATGACATTTTATTAGGTGTAAATTATTGGGTAAATATGAGTGATTTCGTCCCTTAGCCCACGACTTCTCTCTAAGTGCTGGGTCTGTTTTTACCAAAGAAGACATCTTAATAAAGCTGGGATACAAAGTTTACAGGGTATATAGAAGGGACAGAGTATCTTTGGATAAAGGAACTATTGCTTTTGAATATATTTCGTTTAGGGTATCTGGTAGTTCCTTTGGAGATTAATAGTGTGCCTTTATAAATATAAATCTGAGTCATTGGGGAGCACTTTAAAGGAGAACACGTAGAGCAGATACAAAAGACCTTCACCACATGGGCAGGAACACTCCAAAGGTTCGAGGTCTTCTTACATAATACCAGGTTGTACACTGTGGAGATGAAGGTCGGTATGGCCTCGAGATGCTCTGTGAGAAGCGTGGAGCTTGCAGGAGGGCTTCGGGAAAGAAAGAACGTTAAATGCGTTCTCCTTTGGAGGATCCATCCATGCCTCTCCTTTCCCTTACTTCATCTCTACCCCCAAGACTGTATCCCTTGCCTTAGTTTAAAGGAGCCACAGAAAGAGATGTCTAATTGCATTACCGTTTTCTGAAGCTTAGAAAGTGAGACATCAGGACATTTAATGTTTTTCTCATGTTAATGCCATTATGTTACTTCCTACTCTATGTTGTAATTTATTTTCATTTAATACTTGGAACAACCTAGTGAGGAAATGCCAGTTACATCTCACTTATATCTCTTCAGATACCACCACCGTCTTCTTACTTGCTATACTTCAGCAGCACTGCTTTCCTCTGAAAAGAAACCCAAGCATATTCCTACCTGCAGACCTTTGACAGTGCTGCTCTTTCCACCTGGAAGCCCTTTCCCCAGTGTCTGTGTGGATAACACTCTTCATTCAGGTTGCAGCTCAGATGTCATCTCTTCTCCAGATTTTTCCTTGGTGATTCAATCTAATGGCACCTCTCCAGTCTTACCCACAGATATTCTTTCAACTGGTCCTTTTGAAAAATGTCTTCATCCTACAAATCAGGCCTGAAATTAATCTTGTTTAAGTGATGTCTCTTGTCTATTATTGTTTCTTCCCCAGATTAGAAGGTAGGGACTTTGGCATCAGAACCTCGCTTGTCTTTCTCTTCTCTGTATCACTGGTATTTAGATGGCTGAGAACTTGGCATAATGGCAGTGACCAATATCTACTTGTTGCATAAATGGATGAATTAAAGCAATTATACTCCAATAAAGATGTTTAAAAAATTGCTGATAATATACAGACAAAAAACTAAATAAATGGATGGATTTCTGATTTAGCTGCTAAAAAAAAGAAGTGGAACCATAAGAAAGTTAGATGTGTTCCCATAGTTTGGGAAACTTTTCCAGTGAAGAACCAAATAGTATATATCTGGGACTTTGAGAGCTTCATGGATTCTGTTACAACTACTCAAATCTACCATTGTACTGTGGCTGTATTCTAATAAAACTTTACTTACAAAAACAGACAGTGGGCCATAGTTCACCAAACCCTGCTGTAGAATATGGAAAAAATGCCCTGATGTTTGTGTATAAGCCATGAGTATTGAATCATCTTCAAATGTGCCAGTAGTGTGATAAAATTGTATGTGATGAGTCAAATTTTGCCCTCATTTTCTTTTGCCCTATACCAAGTAACCAAATATACATAGTATTTTAGGTTTAGGTGACTGGTTCTGTGAACTAGATTTGTGTCTCAAAAGGAACATGATACTAGTTGTCATAAGTACAACACTTTAAATAAGTGAGTTAATCATCTACAAACAACATTTAAACAATCTACCTTTGTCTTTCTTTCTATTGCATATGCTCCTACCCTAGCTACTGGGGCAGTTTTTAAATATATTTTGTTCCAGATATTATAGTTTAGAAGAATTATTTAAAGTAATATATAGATTATGGTTTTAAAATCACAGCTTCGATAGGAGAATTCCTAGAATATCAACAGTTATGTCATACCCTCAGCCCACACAATTTTTCTTCACATAAATAATTGCTGTGTATTAATTTCTTTGCCTCCCTCTACCTAGCTTCATGTTTAAAAAAGAGTTAAGCCTGTTAATGTCACAGAACATTTTGAAATAATTGAAGAAATTATTTCACCTAATTAAATAACAATGCCACACCAGTGACTCAGGAAACACAAAGCTGTCTTGATATAATTGCCATCTTCTGCTTGACTATATAAAAATAATGCAGCCAACATAATAATTGAAAATCTCAGAGGACAACAGTTTTGTATTTGTTTCTGATCAACTATGAATTATAATATATTGCAGTGTTAACATCTGACTGAAATATTCATCAAATATTATCATCGAGTGAGGTGATGGATTTAATAAAATTTAACAAGTTAACCTATATACATTGAAAACCCATGCTTCAAAATTTTACTGCTATTTCCAAAATTTTATGCAGGTATAATATTACTTTTCTTCAGAAAGACTATTTGTCTTGGTGATCGATGACTATGGATTTGGATGTCGCTCTGTCACACTGATAAATGTTATCTTTGACACTGGCATGTGTATCTTCTATTTACACATTATAAATACGGCTTTTATTTTTGGAAATTCGGAGAATATGTCATCTGATCCTGTATATTATTTGTATTTGGATGAGGAAATATTCTCTAGGTTTGGTCCTCAGGAAGATTGATTCTTTTTACTGAAAACCTGTTGTTTTGCCAAATAATTTTTTCATAAGTCCATTAAATAGTCCATTAAATGGCAGTAATTCATATGCATTTCATTTAGGACTTAAATCTGCCAGATGGTTTATAGCACAGTTGACTTCAGCCATTTAGAATGTTATTCATAAACATTTGTCCTCTTAAATCTTGTCATGAATCTCTTTCATGCAAGTATTTTTCTATGTAGGGAATCAGTTAGTTACATGGTCCTAATTCTTTATGAGCTCCTTCTTTCTTCTACAAGCTCATTAGTTTTTCCCTAAATAGGTTTGCAGAATAAAGCCAAAGGTTTTCATAAAAGCACTGCTATGTAACCTTTAAGCTAGTTTTATCCCACTTGTACTACGGTAATTAACTATGGCCTCAAGAAGGCAGAGATATAAGTGACAGAAATTAGATTTTTGAAAAAGAGTAGAATCCCATTTTTAATGAAAAGACTCTGTATAACTAGTGTTAAATCCTTTATAAAAATGTGTCATTTAGAGAAAAATACATCTTCACGTATGGAGCAGCCAGTGATAATATATGTGACATCAGTTAATTATACTATTAGAATCTGAGGTTACTCTTAGGTAAGGTAAATGTTCAGAATTTTATCACCTGCAAATTCAGTTTCTGTGTTAGCATACATATTTAGTGTGTAAGTCAGCATTGTCAATGAAATGAAATGAATTTTAATGGAAAATGCAGATTTTCTGATTATGTATAAATGGCTAGTAAATTTACTATGTTAAAGTATGGTTTTATTAGAGTCCTGAGAAACTGAGTTCCAAACATTAATGTACATAATGTTATATCGTGTTAAATATGACAGTACACATAGAATGTGTGATTGGCCAGTTCATAATCTAAACAGTGTTTCCCAAATCCATATATTTTAAGTTGGATATTCCACATGTCTATTAAGAAAATTTTTGATGAATGAATAGAATGTGTACCTATAAAGTTCAGAGACATATGCTTTTAGAGATAAGGAATAGAAGACTTTGCCAGTCCTCTGTATATATACCAAGTAGCTTTTGTTGAAGAAAATTGCAGCACTAATCCTTCAGGTTCCCTAGACATGTTATAGAATATGCATATCAACTGATAAAACAATCATACATTTAAATATTTTATAGATGCATACAAATAAACACCACATAATAGAATATTTTAATAAACTTATGCAAACATTTTTATCCTCAGTATTTGGGAGATTTTCTAATTAAAAGTTTGAAAATGATAAATATGTGTATTTTTAAACTTCCAGAACTATTTAAAAGTTTTTCTCCAAACTATGGACTCTCAAACTTGTCTAGTTGTTTACTATTATGTGTTCTCCAAGTTCAGTATCATCTGGTTGGAGCCCATTATTTTAAGCATAACTTTGTAGATTAGAGTTCTCTTAACACATATTCCAGTATTCTTCTTCCTTGATTAGCAGCCTGGACATTTCATCACTATTCTACTGAAATAGCAGGAAAGATTTTAGGCATCACTCTTTCACTGTGTTCCAAAATTTTACTCCTGTTCTATATGTGGAAAATTTTTTGAGGAGGACAGAAATATTAAATTAAGTTACAGTTTCTTTGAATGTTACCTTCGTTAAATGTGATAAGTTACAGGCAAGGGTAATGTTATAAACATTTAACAATATTTACCTATAGCACAGGTACCACCCAATCAGAAATGACACTGACTGTAAACAACTTGAATGGCTGAAATGTGTTGAGTGCCTGAATAACAGCCAAAACTACTTGACATAAATTCAAAAGTTCAGTATAACCTCTCTAAATGCTGATGGCTGTAAAAAACTGTGCCTTTAAAACAATGTCAGTTGTTTATGGTGTTTATTTATTTATTTTTTTTAGATGAGACAGCTACCAAATTCCAGTGATAGAAATCAGGCATGTTTCCAAGTCCTCTCCACTTCCTCCCTTTTAACTTATTGATTAATAACTTGATGGCACTTTCACCTGATCTATTTGTATGGCTCTCTTCCTATAACAAAAATCATAAACCAGTAAGATTTTGACATATTGATAATTAATAAGGTACAGCCTTAATTGATATTAGTTGCTAAATTGACCTTCAGAGTGGCTATTTTAAATCACAGGTATAATTTAGCAAAATGATTCCCAATGTTGAAAGTGCTTTTCTTACCTATTCTGCTGTTAGTCTTTATGTTTTTAGAAGACACTAAAAATTTATAGTCTTCTGAGTTAAAATTATAATTTTAGTAACTATGTAAAATCTTAGGTAAACAAAAATGACTTTAGAGATTTTGTAAAAATTAAGTAAACAAAAATTACCTTAGAATTTTTTATCATTTTTTCCAGTTTTATTAAGATTTTATTGACATGTAACATATTGTAAATTTAAGGTGTACTATATGATGATTAGATACACATATATTGCAACATGATTACCACAGTAAAGTTAGTTAACACCTCAATTTTTAAACTATTCCAACTTCTAGGAAATTTAAAAATTATGTAACGGACACCCATGTGCACACCATAAAAATGTAAGAAGTAGTTACATTTTGCCCTATTTATAACAGATCTCTCTTTAAAAAAATAAAATAAATTCAGTAAATACAGCTAAATCTCACCCTTTGTGTCCTTCTCCTCCAGAGATAAGCACTCTGCTGAACTTGGGGTAAAGCAATCCCATGCACAGTGTTATAGTTTTGCTACATGCATATTATCAATGTTATATATCTTATAGTTTCATATATGAAAATGAAACATATATGGTATTGTGTAATATGTATAGTTTAGTAACTTGTTAACATTGAAGAAATGATTAATGCATACTGTTACCATTCTTGATTTTTAAGAAAAATGCTTCTAATGTTTCACTATTAAGTATGTTGGCTTTTTAAACATAGTTTTGTAATTGTGCTTTCACTGTTTAAGAACACACTTTTTTCTAGCCTGTGTTGCCTGTGGCATATGTAGCCAACTGAATTTTTGGGCGCCGTTACTCCTACCTGGATCTCCCCCCTTGCCGTAGTTTTATTGTTGATGAAGTGTACCTTCTGTCTTTCCATGGCAGGAACATAAACTGAGGAAGATTTATTTGGGGTTTGCTTTTCTCAACTGTCTATCCTGGGAGTGATATTTATGTCAACATTTTTTTTTTTTTGACTTACGACACCATGAGAATAGTGAGAATTTGGTCTTCAAAAACCTACTGCTTTCATATCTCAAATATATATATTTCTTCCTGCAAAAGCCACCATTAAAAAATTTACATTTTGACATTTTCTTTGGTCAAGGGACTGGACTTAAGAATTCCTCTTTCACTGGGGTTTTAGCCTTTAAAGATCCTGGCCTTTGTTCTGGGGTCTCCTTTTCAACCTTCACTTTACATGGGCCCAGGTGCTGAAACTCAGCCTCTGCACTGGATCCGTGATGCAGGGGGCTGCCACACTCTCACGCTGCAGTGTTAGCAGCCATTCACGCTTATCTCCTGGGGATTCCCTTTTATGTTTCTTCAGTGTTTAGATCTGTATTTCAATGAATAAATAAATAAATAAATAATGATCTCTATCTAGAATGTCTAGATGTGGGACAATTTTAGAACTTCTTAGTCCATAATTTGTTAGGAGATATTTTGTTTTCTCTCTAGCTGAGATGGGTAGTTTGATAGAACTGTTGGTAATTTCCACAAGCAAACATTTTTGCAGGTATGTTGTACAGCACAGTTGACCCTTGGGCAACATGGGGGGGCAGAGGTGTGGAGGGGGATTAGGGATGCCAGCCCTCCTTCCATTTGAAAATCTGCATATAAATTGTAGTCGGGCCCTCCCTATCTGAGGTTCCACATCTGTGGGTTCAACCAACCCCAGGTATACCACTGTAATATTTACTATTGGAAAAAAAGCTGCATATAAGTGATTCAGGCAGTTCAAACCTGTGTTGTTCAAGGGTCAACTGTGTAGAACCTCAGAATATTGTATGCCAGTGTGTTTGTATTTTAATATATTACAAATTACTTTTGAGAAAAAAAGATTGGTCTCTATGCCTGAGTGGAAATCCTTAGCACAGGACACAGCATGGTATTCTGTTCAGGTGTGTCTTAACAGGCTGCATAACTTGATTTTAATCTTATCCCAAGCCTCAGTGAATATAAATGACTAATACAACATATGACTTTGAATTTAATTTGAAACTAAAGAAGCATAAACACAGACTTTTTTTTTTACAAGGTTTTTTTTTTTTTAATTAATTTATTAATTAATTTATGGCTGTATTGGGTCTTCGTTTCTGTGCGAGGGCTCTCTCTAGTTGTGGCAAGTGGGGGCCCCTCACCATCGCGGCCTGTCTTGTTGCAGAGCACAGGCTCCAGACGCGCAGGCTCAGTAGTTGTGGCTCACGGGCCTAGTTGCTCCACGGCATGTGGGATCCTCCCAGACCAGGGCTCGAACCCGTGTCCCCTGCATTGGCAGGCAGACTTTCAACCACTGTGCCACCAGGGAAGCCCTAAACCCAGACTTTTGATGGGATTCTGACTAGAACTTAACTTTCTTCAAAAGTTTGGTGGAAAAGAACCATATTTATAAAGGCTTGTTGAAGAATTAAGCTCTGGAGAAAAAAGAAAAAAACTATGAATAAGTCAAAAGTGTTTGGATAGTTAGTTCAAATATTTCATGTTGACCATTTATTGGAATTGTAATTAACTTTTCTGTTGTAAGGAAATTTGACTGAAAAATGAATTTTTACTTAAAAAAATTAGAAAATCTCTTATTTTCTGACATTTTATGTTTTTCCTGTGTCCCAACTGATGAATATTAAAGCAGTAAATAATCAGAGGGAAACATAACTCATATATGGGAGATGTTGCTGGATATTCCTTGTTTAAATTATTCCTGTCTTAATTTTGATCAAAATGAAAATTTAAATCTCTTCCTACTGAGTGCTTTACTAACTCACTATAATTAAGTAGAGGCTAATATAATTTTTTGGTTTTTTTAAATGAAACTTTCATTGTTTCTTATAAATTTTTCTTGCTGGAAAATTGTTTCTATTCTTGATTCTTTTTTCTTTATGCCAATTTTCTTTTAAGGAATAGACAAAAAAAGTTTGCCAGGGAATGACATGGAATTTTTATCAGATTATTAGCATTGTTTGGGTGGGAGTCTAAGTAAATGTTTATATTTATTCTAAAGTTGGAGTAAATCAGGTCTACTAAAAACATGTGAAAGTACTATATTTAGTGGTAAGACAAGACACACTGTATTTTTTAAAAGGGTATTTGAAGTTCAGTAGCATTGTTGTAAATTGTTAAAATTTTATTGTGCATAAATATGGCTCAGCACCAAAATGTAATTTTTTTAATTGAAATTTTTTTCTAGCGTGATTGAGGTATTACTGTCATATGACATATGTAAGATTAAGGTATGCAATGTGATGATTTAATATATGTATACATTGCAAAATGATTATCACAATAAGTTTAGTTAAAACCTACATCTCAGAAGGAATCACTTTTAAAGTAAGTTAATTGGATGTGTAGTTCAGTATATTCCGGTTAGTTCATTGTTGAACTTTTATAACTAAATGAATTATTGAGCAATGGCTCACTAAATTATAAAGCAAACCAAATGTAATTAATACTTTTTCTACATGTTAGTTATCAAAATGTGTTCTTCGTGTCTAAAATGTGTGCGTGTTTGTACAAAGAAGTTTCAAAAACCAAAACATAAACTGATCATATGATATATTATTCACCATTATGTCTAGACCCTTATCATGATTCTAGTTCAAAATACATTCATCTGGATAGATTCTAGAACAATGGTAACAATTTCAAGTATTCTGTGACGTTTTCTGCAATATTGGGCTAAGACAGTTGTATAAGCTTTAAAAATGGAGTTGTGTTACATTCAATTCAGATTCTTTTGTGTGGTAAGCAAATTTTCAGAACTCATAAAACAGAGAATAAAGGACTGTCATATATTGCAAATTATCCTGTAATCTTAAATCAGATACAAGGAACTATTGTAAAAAGTCTGTACAGTGATTAAATATTTATGTGAACATCTATGTGTTACTGAAAATAGCATTATTAAGTTCTTTGAATAATTCACATGTTCAGATATAAGAATGTAAAAATGATGTTGGTGTATAAACAAATAGACACATTTTACACAACTTGCAAATAACAGATTTCTTTTTATTTACTTTTTATCCCATCTCCAAAGAAGAATAAGATACTTCCTGCTTTTTTCATTTATCTAATGAGTTTAATTTCACTGCTTTCCTCTTCTTATTATTGTGGCATGTTGCTTGGGAGTAACTTTATTTTGTACCACAACAGAGCTAATTTGAATTTATAATCTTCTACCCCCAAGAGTTACTGTTTTCATAAGAGAAATTTACAACATATAGACACCCATCTTCTCACTGCTCTTTATTTTACAGAAAGGAAGAGGCACAAATGCTTGGATTTGCAGTCTCTCCCTGGATTGTACACAGCTCCATCATACTCCCACCAATTGTATAATATACAATTAATTGAAAGGAAAATATAATTAGGGAAGACATTCTCATTCTCTTAATTTTCAATTTCCTCAGTGGGCAAATTGTATTATTCTATATCTCTGTAGAGACTCATTTCCATGTTAAGGAGAAAAAAGTAGATTAAAACACTTTCAGAAGGCTTTCCCAAAAAAGAGAGAGAAAAAGAATCATTCACTGGAAAAAAGTATGGAAAAAGATTTTCCTATGAAGCTTATTTTTCAAGGGAAAGGGAAATATTCTCTAAAAGCAACCCTGCCCCCCCCCCCCCCGCAACTTCATCTAATAGCTCTTTGGCCAGAACAGGATCTCATGGTCACCCCTAACTGTAAGTGGGCCTGGAAAATGGCTAACATGTTCATGGAGATGCCCATTGGATAACAAACAGAGAAAGTTTGCTTAGTCAACCAAGCAACACAATATTTCACATCTTAATTGACTTCAGCTCATGCATCAAGTCAGTTTCTAAACACCCTTTCCTCCTGGACCTGTCTCCTGACCCTTACATCTAGCTAGGCCCTCTGTTCTGTGCTACCATATTATATTGAACTTTTCCTTATCCTGTCATAACATTTCTAACAGCAAATTTTAAGAACTCATTTGTCAACATTTCATTAGACACTAAATACCATGAAAAGGCTAGAGTAAAGCACAAATTGAACATAAAATAATCATTTAAGATATGTTTCCCAGAAAAGAATGAGGGGACTAAAAATGAATGAACAGCTATTTAAAATACTTGGAACACATTAGGTACTTAGTAATTTTAGCTTCTTTCCTTTTTGCTCTATTTCTTTCCTTTTCCAAATTAACAAAACTTTGAAACATAGAAGAGATTTGAAGAACCTAAAAAAATGTTTTTGGTGGTATCTAAAGAAGCATACTTGGCAGCAATTTGGATTCAGAATTCACTTTCTTTGAGTTCTGGTTTCAAATCTTACTAAAGAGGTAAAAGAGATATCTAGCTCATAGGGTCATTATGGAAAATAAACAGCATAACCCAAGTTAAATGTTGATCACTATCCCTATAATACTAGACAAGCAATGAATATATATATGAGGTCTTCTTCTTTTTTTAGCTTTTAAGGCCACTCTCTATCAAAGTAGACCCAACAGTGTGAATGAACCGCTTACCATTTCATCATAATTATATTGACATTATTTAAGAAATCTTACTTTTCTCTTTTTCAACTTATGAAGGTGAACAACTGAACTGAGGATGAACTCAGAAGAGTTGTGAAAGTTTTATCCTTAGAGGGTCAAGTTACAGAAGAATAAATCCTGAAGATTAATCTATTCCTGGAGTTCTAAACTTATTAATAACCTGAACAAAGCAATTGAAAATCTGCTCATCAGTTTTGCAGATGATACTAAATTAGGCAAGCTTGTTAATGACTCTGAAATTGAGAAGTGCAATTTTAAATGAATCTGACAAATTGTAAGTGAGTATTCTTTCCCAAAAACTTAAATAAATAATACATTAATGATGACCTTTTTTTAGGACCAGAAAGCAGAACAAACATAGAGTATGGGAATATTAGCTAGACAAAAGCACAGAAGAATGGAATGAAAGCCAAAGGTGGGTAGAAGAGGAAATATTAGCAATTTCTTCTTTTTTTTTTTAATATATATATATATATTTTTTAAACTTTGGGTTTATTTATGGCTGTGTTGGGTCTTCGTTTCTGTGCGAGGGCTTTCTCTAGTTGCGGCAAGTGGGGGCCACTCTTCATCGCGGTGTGCGGGCCTCTCATTATTGTGGCCTCTCTTGTTGTGGAGCACAGGCTGCAGACGCGCAGGCTCAGTAATTGTGGCTCACGGGCCTAGTTGCTCCGTGGCATGTGGGATCTTCCCAGACCAGGGCTTGAACCCATGTCCCCTGCATTGGCAGGCAGACTCTCAACCACTGCGCCACCAGGGAAGCCCCAGCAATTTCTTCTTCTTTGAAAAAAAAAAAAAAAATTTAAAAATGAAGTTTAAAATTGCGTTCAATACGCATTTTTCAAGGAATGTTTACGTCATTATTTTAAATTTGCTTCATTTCGTTACATTGCCTCACTCAGCAGATCTGAAAGTGTTAAAAACTTTTTCTTTCCTGAGCAACCAACCAATATGCATGAGTTGCATACACTCTTGCTGGCTTAAATTACTTAATCTCTTGAAAAATGACTTCACCTGCTGAAATCTTTTTCTCCCTCTATTCTGTTGAAAGTACTCTTGCTAACATCATCCATGCCCTCAATAAAGAAAACTTTTCATCATTTACTGTATTTGTTCATCTCTTGAATGGATATTAGGCTCATTTGGCTGTATTATGACACAGCTATTATACAGAGGCTATGAATTAAGGGCAAGTTTCCAGTGATAATAGACATTGTGTTTCTGACAGGTTGAAGCTGTAAGGCATAGATTTTCCATGGTATCGTACAACACTCTAAAGAGCATTTTGGTAATTTAGAAGATATTATTGTCATTACAGTGATTAGGGAGTACTTTTGGCCAGGAGTGGCAGGGTGCCCAGGTCATTGTAGAGCACAGGATAATGCTTCACAGAATTCAGTTGTTATAAACTAAGTTTAATACCCTACTGGACATTCACATGCAGGGGTTTGTGGAAAGAAAAAAAAAACAACCAACCAACCAAACAAACAAAAACCCTCTTCAGATCATAAACCTGGAACCTCGTTTTTACATATAAAGCACAAGTAATTTTTCATGTTTTCAGGATACACTGAATTCCCAAAGAATATAATAATTATATATACTGGGGGAGATATATATTTGATTTTGTTCAGAACTTCGAAGAACTGTTCACCATTTAATAAAATCGTGTCACCAACAGCAACATAACTCGTGGTACAGCATATAAGTTACACATAAACACATTTGAACCAGTCTGAATTTGTAGTTGTCACGTTCATGGTGATTATATGTTGAGGTGCAGCAACTGGCTACTTTATTACATTTTCTAATTAATCCATCCTGAGCATTTATTTAGTGAAATACATATTATTTTATTATAAACTACTTTGTAATTTCATATATAATAGTTATGTAATTATACTAGCTTTAAAGGTATTTGTGTAAGTTTAAGTCATATCATCTTTGATTTTATAAATGCACAGAGAGTTTTATAGAATGCTTGTTATTATAAGAGATTCTGTTGAAGCTGAGCGCTTTGGCTGTAGATGAAGACAATGCTGTTTTGAGTAGGTTTATACCTGGAGTTACTCTGAGGTAAAGATCATCCCTGTCAATCACTAGGGGATCCTCATTTAGGAAATGTTGTCTGGAAGATGAGCCTTAGACAGCAGTAGAAGGCATTTGAAGTCATGTGGCTTGCAGGGCTCTTAGTTCCCTGACTGGGGATTGAACCCGGGTTCCCCACAGTGGAAGCATGGAGTCCTAATCACTGGACTGCCAGGGAAGTCCCAAGATTGTTTTTATTACCGGAAATAGATATGTTTTCTGCCAAACAGAAGCAGATAGAGATTTAGGCAGGGAAGTCTCCATGTTGTGTGCCACAAAGTGAAAGTCAGACTAAGTAGTTGCTTATTGTTGGCTGGGCCTATTTACCTTCTCTTAATCTGCCAAATTTAGTAATGTTTAGAAAATCTCAACTGTACTGGAATACATTAAGAAAAGTATCTTATTTGCAGGCTTGGAGCATATTGCTTAGGGGGAGGAAATGTTCTCTTAATCCAGTTTAAGTGGTGGCAGAAAAGGTGAATCTTGGGCTTCCCTGGTGGCGCAGTGGTTAAGAATCTGCCTGCCAATGCAGGGGACATGGGTTCGAGCCCTGGTCCGGGAAGCGCCCAGGTGCTGCTGAGCAGCTAAGCCCATGCGCCACAGCTACTGAGCATGCGCTCTAGAGCCTCCGAGCCACAACTACTGAGCCCACGTGCCACGACTACTGAAGCCCAAGTGCCTAGAGCCTGTGCTCTGCAACAAGAGAAGCCACCGCAATGAGATGCCCACTCACCGCAACGAAGAGTAGCCCCCGCTCGCCACAACTAGAGAAAGCCCACCCACAGCAACGGAGACCCAACGTGGCCAAAAATAAATAAATAAATAAATATTAAAAAAAAAATGTGAATCTTACAGAACAAGGAAGGAACAATAAGATCCATTTCTTACACTACTTGTTGGTATTTACTCCCTCCATTTACAACTTAAGGAGCCTAGTATGACAATCTTAAGGGTGCTAGCCAAATTCCTTATACTTGCCAAATTAATAAATTCGTTACAAATAGCCAGTTGTCTCTCCTTCTAAATCTGGCTGTCAGGACATCCCTTTCCTGTTTTGCTTCATTTCTTCTGTCTCCATCAGTGGATTCTCTTTTTCTTGTCATACATTTAAATAGTAGTGCTTTCAGTTTCCTGGTCTCAGTCTTATTTTTTCCACATACTATATCCTCATCATAAGAAATCTTACATGAGTTTATCTACAACCTAAACACTAAATGTAAATACTGAATTATTGAGTTCTACATCTATTTTTTCCAATTTCCCATTAATCTCTTCATCTAGATTCACCAAAGCTACTTCAAACCAAACATATTCATTACTGACTCATTATCTAGCTTTTCATTCTCCCCAAGTGGTGCCTCATCCTGTATAGTGCATCTGGATTAATGAGAGACACCATATTTACCCACTCTATCCAGATTTTGATCTCTCAGTTACCCCCCCCCCCCCACCGCCCGCAATGTAAAATACATCACCAGCTTCTGTGGATGCACCTCCTGAATATCCATGTGATCACCAATTTCTCTCCATCCCCATTTTCATGATCACTACTCTGCATAGACTCTAATAATACATTCATAACTGGTTTCCTGCATTCTAACTGCATCTCCTTCTGTATATCCTCTTTATATGATTTCTTTTTTAAGCATTTTTATTGGAGTATAGTTGATTTACAATGTTGTGTTAGTTTCAGGTGTACAGAAAAGTGAATCAGTTATACGTATATCCACTCCTTTTTAGATTCTTTTCCCATATAGGCCATTACAGAGCATTGAGTTTCCTGTGCTGTACAGTAGGTCCTTATTAGTTATCTACTCCTTATCTGATTTCTAAACTAGGATGTAGAAGATGATCCAACAGGAAACAGAAATATTATCATTTCTGTGGCAGTTTTACTGGGCCACGAATTCTTTGTCACCCCCTGCCATTGGGAGGCAAGATATATGTCTGTCCCCTGAAGGTGGGATCTGTGACTGCTTGACCACTAGAATATGAAAGTGGTGATGCTCTGTCAGTTTCCAGGTCCAAGAAGATGGAGTGATTTGCATTTAGAGCAGGTTATCATTCTAGAAAAATTCATGGCTTTATAATTTCTGAAACCCTAGTCATTTACTGTAAAAAACAATTTTATTTTTTCAGAGCAGTTTTAGGTTCACAGCAAAATTGAGGGGAAGGTACAGAGATTTCCCGTATGCCCCCTGTGCCCACACACACACAGCCTCCCCCATTATCAGCACCCACCCCCCCAGATGGTACATTTGTTACAACTGATGAACCTGCATTGACACATCAGAGTCACCCAAAGTCTATAGTTTACATTAGGGTTCATTCTTGGTGGTGTGATATTCTGTGGGTTTGGACAAATGTATAATGACAGGTGCTTACCATTATAGTATCATGAAAAATATTTTCACTGCCCTAAAAATCCTGTAATTTACTTTTGAGATGTTTTCCAGTCTTCATCCAGTCTTATATGCTTGTTTTCGCTTTCCAGATGCCTCAAACCTTTTATTGACCTCATGCTTCTTAACCTTGCATCTGCAGCATTCCCTCAAGGTTTAACCTTTAACCTTGGGTTGCTCCAATCTTTGCCCTTTTTCAGAATCTTGAGGTATACAGTTAGCCTCATTTTTCTCTATTTATGCATTCTAACAGTCTTTGTATTTCTAACATATTACTCTAAATTTAGCCTAGAATCTACAATGAGATATTGTAAATGCCCGGAATGTATTCCACTCAAATAGATCCTACCTGAGTAGTCTAATTCTGCTCAGGAGTTGAAGCAACATCTAACTGATGCTTGGAATCTACCTATTGCATTTCAACCTGTCTCCTTTCTAGTTCACACCATTCCACCTGAACCATCCTTGGTATCGTACTTCCCTAAATGTTCTCTTAAAGCAACATGCTTGTTCTCCAAGGAGTGATCAGCAATCAAGGCCCGTAGAAGTCCAGATCTGAAATTGCAGCATCAGTTAGCGTGACTTAACATATTCTTACTGAGATGAAACTTCAGATTTATAATAATTTAGAAAGCCACAGGAGATACACAAAAATATGCAGTATATACAGATCAACTTAAATGTAATATGTGGAAGCAGACACTAGTTGGATTTATGGAAGAACTTTTATTATTATTTCTCTTGCCTTTTCTCCTCTGTTTTTTGTCTCATTTTCTGTCCCCCCAATTCTTTTAAAGTGAGTGGGCCATGCACATTCAATCCTAGTTTGTGACCCTCACTGACAGACCGACCCCACATCTTAGGATCACTTGAGCAAATTGCTGTTATTGAGCAGTGAGACCTCTGGCTTAAAAAAAAAAAAGTCTCCTAGTATTCATAGATAGAGTGGCAATAATATGTTGAAAAAGCTCTCTCAGAAAAATAGGGAGCAGTTGGTTGAAATACTGCAGTGCTCATTTAATTAGGATTTTCAGGATAAAACTCCCATATAGGCTGATAGAAACTTTCCTGTGGGGTTTCCATGTATTTCACTTTTGATGGAATGGCAGTGAGAGACTGGAAGGCAAAACTGAGAAACTACATCTTTTACGATAATAGATAATCTGAGAGGGGGCTTGATTTCTAATATGAGCAAGCGATGGTGGTTGCTCGTCAAACATACAATATGAGGATATGTCTAACACAGTGTGGATCTTCTTGCTCATAATCTTGTAAGACGCACCACATCCTACCACTATAGGAAAGCTTAAGGAACCCTGACAGCGGGACATTCTAAATATTTGTTACGAACACCTCCCCCAAATTCTGCAGTGGTACAGCCTGTTTTCAGACGTATCGGGGTAATCTGAGAAAGGCTGACACTAGCCCTGCCATCGTACGAGGAGGTGTTTATGGAATGTCATAAACTCTGGCTTAGTTCTTTCACCAATTGCTCAGCTAAGGGATCTGACGTAAACTGTACATTCTTATTAGAAGAGCAGCCTGACTGAGCTCATTGTACACCTGGTGAGATAAACAGTTCCTCTCCAATTAAACACAAGCCCTTTGGCATAATGGTGTGTTTCTGGGAGATATACTCCATGGGTCTCTTGAATTCCTGTATGTTTTATAGGCAGAAGCTCTAAGGGCCTTTGTCCCAGACTACATTTTTTAAGGATTTTTGTATAGCGCAGGGCAGGTTTGCTTACTGTCCAGTACAATAAAGATAATGTCTCCATCTGGGGCACAATTAGGACAGGTTAGCTTGAAACCCATTAAAAAGATGGGGGTTTCCTAAGCTTGGGCATATCAGCTGTGGCACAGACCACTGTGGGTTTAGCATTTACTCTGACTTCTCTGTGTTGCCTTCAGGAGACTTAGGGCACAAGGGGAATCAGGGTGAATATGAAGCTCATGCTGCTTGTTATAGTGTGAGTAATAAACCCCTTTGTCTCTGACCCAGGAGTCCTGCTGGGACTTTTAAGTCCTGTGTCTTTAAGAAGACATTTAAGTCCTGTGTCTTCTGCTACTGTGTCTTGGCTGCAACATCCTAGGCTCATTTAGGATATGGCTGAGAAGGTAAAATGAGCTGAAGGTCAGGAGCTCCAGGCAGAGATACTTCTGAGTCTGATATGCATTGTAAAAAATATTAGGGTCACACTCACTTCATTTCCTGGCACTGGGACATTTAGGGACTGAGAAGTTGCAACATAGAGATTCTCTTTCTTTTTTAATTCTATTTTTTTTATTTTAATAGATCTTTATTGGAGTATAATTGCTTCACAATACTGTGTTTGTTTCTGTTGCACAACAAAGTGAATCAGCCATATGAGTACACGTGTCCCCATATCCCCTCCCTCTTGAGCCTCCCTCCCATCCTCCCTATCCCACCCCTCTAGGTCATCGCAAAGCACTGAGCCGATATCCCTGTGCTATGCTGCTGCTTCCCACCAGCCAACTGTTTTACATTCTGTAGTGTATATATGTCGATGCTACTCTCACTTCACCCCAGCTTCCCCCTCCCACCCCATGTCCTCAAGTCCATTCTCTATGTCTACCTCTTTATTCCTGCCCTGCAACGAGGTTCATCAGTACCATTTTTTTTTTTTTACATTCCATATATATGTGTTAGCATACGGTATTTGTTTTTCTCTTTGTGACTTACTCAGTATGACAGACTCTAGGTCCATCCACCTTACTACAAATAACACAGTTGCATTTCTTTTTATGGCTGAGTAATATTGCATTGTATATATGTGCCCCATCTTCTTTATCCATCCATCTGTCGATGAACATTTAGGTTGGTTCCATGTCCTGGCTATTGTAAATAGTGCTGCAGTGAACATTGTGGTACATGTCTCTTTTTGAATTGTGGTTTTCTCAGGGTATATGCCCAGTAGTGAGATGACGGGGCCACACGGTAGTTCTATTTTTAGTTTTCTACGGAACCTCCATACTGTTCTCCATAGTGTCTGTATCAATTTACATTCCCACCAACAGTGCAAGAGGGTTCCATTTTCTCCACACCCTCTCCAGCATTTATTGTTTGTGGATTTTTTGATAATGGCCATTCTAACCTGTGTGAGGTGATACCTCATTGTAGTTCTGATTTGCATTTCTCTAATAATTAGTGATGTCGAGCATCTTTTTCATGTATCTCTTGGCCATCTGTATGTCTTCCTTGGTGAAATGTCTAGGTCTTCTGCCCATTTTTTAACTGGATTGTTTGCTTTTTTGATATTGAACTCCATGAGCTGTTTGTATATTTTGGAGATTAGGCCTTTGTCTGTTGTTTCATTTGCAAATATTTTCTCCCATTCTGAAGGTTGTCTTTTTGCCTTGTTTATGGTTTCCTTTGCTGTGCAAAAGCTTTTAAGTTTAATTAAGTCCCATTTGTTTATTTTTGTTTTTATTTCTGTTACTCTAGGAGGTGGGTCATAAAAGATCTTGCTGTGGTTTATGTCAAAGAGTGTTTCTCCTATGTTTTCCTCTAAGAGTTTTATAGTGTCTGGTCTTACATTTAAGTCTTTAATCTATTTTGAGTTTATTTTTGTGTATGGTGTTAGGTAGTGCTCTAATTTAATTCTTCTACATGTAGCTGTCCAGTTTTCCCAGCACCACTTATTGAAGAGGCTGTCTTTTCTCCATTGTATGTTCTTGTCTCCTTTGTCATAAATTAGGTGCCCATATGTGCGTGGGTTTCTCTCTGGGCATTCTATCCTGTACCATTGATCTATATTTCTGTTTTTGTGCCAGTACCATACTGTCTTAATTACTGTAGCTTTGTGGTATAGTTTGATGTCAGGGAGCCTGATTCTTCCAACTTCATTTTACTTTCTCAGGATTGCTTTGGCTACTCGGGGTCTTTTGTGTTTCCATACGAGTTGTAAGATTTTTTGTTCTAATTCTGTGAAGAATGCCATTGGTAGTTTGATAGGGTTTGCTTTGAATCTGTAGATTGCTTTGGGTAGTATAGTCATTTTCACAATATTGATTCTTCCAATTCAAGAACATGCTTTATTTCTCCATCTGTTTATGTCATCTTTGATTTCTTTTATCAGTGTTTTATAGTCTTCTGAATACAAGTCTTTCGCTCCTTAGGCAGGTTTATTTCAAGGTATTTTATTCTTTTTGTTGCAGTGGTAAATGGGAGTGTTTCCTTAATTTCTCTTCCTGATTTTTCATTGTTGGTGTATAGGAATGCCAGAGATTTCTGTGCATTAATTTTGTATCCTGCAACCTTACCAAATTCATTGATTAGTTCTAGTAGTTTTCTGGTGGCATCTTTAGGACTGTCTGTGTATAGTATCATGTTATCGGTAAACAGTGACAGTTTTACTTCTTCTTTTCCAATTTGTATTGCTTTTACTTCTTTTTCTTCTCTGATTGCTGTGGCTAGGACTTCCAAAACTATGTTGAATAAGAGTGGTGAGAGTGGACATCCTTGTCTTGTTCCTGATCTTAGTGGAAATGCTTTCAGTTTTTCACCATTGAGTATGATGCTTTCTGTGGGTTTGTCATATATGGCCTTTATTATGTTGAGGTAGGTTCCCTCTATGCCCATTTTCTACAGAGTTTTTATCATAAATAAGTGTTGAATTTTGGCAAAAGCTTTTTCTGCATCTATTGAGATGATCATATGGATTTTATTCCTTAATTTGTTAATGTGGTGTATCACATTGATTGGTTTGCGTATATTGAAGAATCCTTGCATCCCTGGGATAAATCCCACTTGCTCATAGTGTATGATCTTTTTAATGTGCTGTTGGATTCTGTTTGCTAGTATTTTGTTCAGGATTTTTGCCTCTATATTCATCAGTGATATTGGTCTGTAATTTTTTTTGTGATATCTTTTTCTGGTTTTGGTATCAGGGTGATGGTGACTTTGTAGAATGAATTTGGGAGTGTTTCTGCCTCTGCAATTTTTTGGAAGAGTTTTAGAAAGATTGGTGTTAGCTCTTCTCTAAATGTTTGATTCACCTGTGAAGCCATCTGGTCCTGGACTTCTGTCTGTTGGAGGATTTTTAATTATGGTTTCAATTTCATTACTTGTGATCAGTCTGTTTATATTTTCTAACTCTTCCTGGTTCACTCTTGGAAAATTGTACCTTTCCAAGAATTTGTCCATTTCTTCGTGGTTGTCCATTTTATTGGCATATAGTTGTTTGTAGTAGTCTCATATAATCCTTTGTATTTCTGCAGTGTCAGTTGTGATTTCTCCTTTTTTATTTCTAATTTTACGGATTTGCATCCTCTCCCTTTTTTTCTTGATGAGTCTGGCTAAGGGTTTATCAATTTTGTTTATCTTCTCAAAAAACCAGCTTTTAGTTTTATTGATCTTTGCTACTGTTTTCTTCATTTCTATTTCATTTATTTCTGCTCTGATCTTTATGATTTCTTTCCTTCTACTGACTTTGGGTTCTCTTTGTTCTTTTTTCTCTAGTTAAGTGTAGGGTTAGATTGTTTATTTGAGATTTTTCTTGTTTCTTGAAGTGAGATTGAATTGCTATAAACTTCCCTCTTAGAACTGCTTTTGCTGCATTCCATAGGCTTTGGCGCATTGTGTTTTTGTTGTCATTTGTTTCTATGTATTTTTTATTTCTTCTTTGATTTCTTCAGTGATCTCTTGGTTATTTAGTAGCACACTGTTTAGCCTCCATGTATTTTTGTTTTTTACAGTTTTTTTCCTTTAATTGATTTCCAGTCTCATAATATTGTGGTCAGAAATGATGCTTGATATGATTTAAATTTTCTTAAATTTTCCAAGTCTTAATTTGTGACCCAAGATGTGATCTATCCTGGAGAATGTTCCATGTGCCCTTGAGAAGAAAGTGTATTCTGCCACTTTTGTGTGGAATGTTCTATAAATATCAGTTAGATCTATCTGGTCTATTGTGTCATTTAAAGCTTGTGTTTCCCTATTTATTTTCTGTTTGGATGATCTGTCCATTGGTGTAAAGTCCCCTACTATGATTGTGTTACTGTCGATTTCTCCTTTCATGGTTGTTAGCATTTCCCTTATGTATTGAGGTGCTCCTATGTTGGGTGCATAAATATTTATAGTTTTTATATCTTCTTCTTGGATTGATCCTTTGATCATTATGTAGTGTCCCTCCTTATCTCTTGTGACAGTCTTTATTTTAAAGTCTATTTTATCTGATACGAGTATTGCTACTCCAGCTTTCTTTTGATTTCCATTTGCATGGATATTTTTTTCTACCCTGCACTTTCAGTCTGTATGTGTCCCTAGGTCTAAAGTTGGTCTCTTGTAGACAGCATATATACGGGTCTTGTTTTTGTATCCATTCAGCCAGTCTGTGTCTTTTGGTTGTGGCATTTAATCCATTTACATTCAAGGTTATTATTGATATGTATGTTCCTATTTCCATTTTCTTAATTGTTTTGGGTTTGTTTTTGTGGGTCTTTTTCTTCTCTTGTGTTTCCTGCTTAGAGAAGTTCCTTTAGCATTTGTTGTAAAGCTGGTTTGGTGGTGCTGAATTCTCTTAGCTTTTGCTTGTCTGAAAAGCTTTTGACTTTTCCATCCAATCTAAATGAGATCCTTGCTGGGTAGAATAATCTTGGTTGTAGGTTTTTCTCTTTTGTCACTTTAAGTATATCCTGCCTCTCCCTTCTGGCCTGCAGAGTTTCTGCTGAAAAATCAGCTGTTAACCTTATGGGGATTCCTTTGTATGTTATTCTTTGTTTTTCCCTCGCTGCTTTTAATATTTTTTCTTTGTATTTAATTTTTGTTAGTTTGATTGATATATGTCTTGGTGTGTTTTTCATAGGGTTTATCCTGTATGGGACTCTGTGTGCTTCCTGGACTTGGGTGACTATTTCCTTTCCCATATTAGGGAAGTTTTTGACTATAATCTCTTCAAATATTTTCTCAGAACCTTTCTTTTTCTCTTCTTCTGGGACCCCTATAATTTGAATGTGGTGTGTTCAGTGTTGTCCCAGAGGTCTCTGAGATTGTCTTCAATTCTTTTCATTCTTTTTTCTTTATTCTGCTCCTCATCAGTTATTTTCACCATTTTGTCTTCCAGCTCACTTATTCGTTCTTCTGCTTCAGTTATTCTGTTATTGATTCCTTCTACTGTATTTTTCATTTCAGTTTTTGTGTTGTTCATCTGTTTGTTTGTTCTTTAGTTCTTCTAGATCTTTGTTAAACATTTCTTGTATTTTCCCAATCTGTGCCTTTCTATTTCTGAGATTCTGTATCATCTTTACTATCATTACTCTGAATTCTTTTTCTGGTAGATTGCCTATTCCCTCTTCATTTATTTGATCTTGTAGGTTTTTACCTTGCTCCTTCATCTGTGATATATTTTTTTGCCATCTCTTTTTTTTTTTTTTTTTTTAATGAGTGGGATTGTGTTCCTTTTTTACTGGTTGTTTGGCCTGAGGCTTCCAACACTGGAGTTTTTAGGCTATTGGGTAGAGCTGGGTTTTGGTGCTGAGATGAGGAGCTCCGTGAGACTTCACGCCGATGAATATTCCCTGGGGTCTGAGGTTCTCTGTTAGTCCAGAGGTTCAGACTCAGAGCTCCCACTGCAGGAGCTTTAGCCCAACCCCCGGCTGGTTAACCAAGATCCCACAAGCTGCATGGGATGGCAAAAAAAAGCACAATAACAAAGTAAAAAATAAAATTATACTAGGAAAGTAACAGATATGTTAGAAAGAATATAAAAATAAAAATACAGATGAATCAACAACTGGCAGGTACATCAGTATCAGAATAGTAAAACAGAGGAGGAGGGAAAAGAAAAAAAAAAAAAAAGAGGGAGAGGGGGAAGGCCTTGGCTGTGGAGGGCAGGGCCTAAGCAAGGGCGAGGTTTGGGTGGTGGGCAGGGCCAATGCTCAGGACCCACAGGGCTGGAAAAGGCCCTGGGGGCTGTGGGGGGTTGGGCTTAGGCTCAAGGAACAGAAGGGGCCCAGGCATGCCCCCCACCCCTGGTCTCAGAGGGCAGGGGACCTCACCTGGGAGCCCAGCAGGCTTCCTGGGCTCAAGTGGGGGGGCAAACACCGTCCTCTCCACTCCTGCTCCTCTGGTCTGGGAGGGCCCCTCCTACCTGCCTCTCCTGATCTCCCTGGCCTCCCTCCTATGCCCCCAAGGACCCACACAGCCTGGATGGGGCTTTGGGGGGCAGTGGACCGGCCTGGGAGCTCAGCAGTTTCCCCAGGCCCAAGTGGGTGGGGCAGTCGCCCTCTGCTCCTCTGCTGCTCTTACCGGAGAGTCCTTCCCGCCTGCCTCTCCTGATCTCCCCAGCCTCAGGGGTGCCAATCCTCTCTGGCCTCCACTTCTCCCCTCCCCCTCCCCAGTCCCCCTACATCCTACCAGTTCACTGTGGGGTTTCTCACATCTCCTTGGGCATCAGAGTCTCCCACCAGCTGCCGGCAGTCACCCTAGTTGTGTGGAGATGCTAACTCCGTGTCTTCTCACACCGCCATCTTGACTCTGCCTCTGCAACATAGAGATTCTTGAAGAGAAAGTTGCACACTTCACTACTGATCACTGCATGGTTACCACTCTCTTGTTGCAGAGCACAGGCTCCAGACGCGCAGGCTCAGTAGTTGTGGCTTACGGGCCTAGTTGCTCCGCGGCATGTGGGATCCTCCCAGACCAGGGCTCGAACCCGTGTCCCCTGCATTGGCAGGCAGATTCTCAACCACTGCACCACCAGGGAAGCCCCAGGATTTTTTTGTTGCCATTAATTTTCTGGAGTTTTAATATAGTATGCCCAGGTGGGTTAGTTTGTTATTTGTTGGTTGTTTTGTTGTTGTTTTGTTTTTGTTTTTTTTCAGTCCTGCTTGTTGTTGTCTGAGTTTTCTGGATGTGCAGTGGGATGTCATTAATTGTAAAAAGTTCTGGCATTAATTCTTCAAATATTTCTTCAATTTTATTCTCACTTTCTGTTCCTTCTGTGTTCCAATTATGCTTTTGTAACACCTTTTGAAATTGTCCTACAATTATTTGGTGTTCTGTTCTCTGTATCTGTGTGTTTTCATTAATGTTCCTCTTAGAACATCAATTGTGGATGTTCCTATTGACTTGTATTCAAGCTCATGATTCCTTGGTCATGTCAAGTCTACTGATGATCTTGTTGAAGTTATTTTTCATTTATGTTATGGTGTTTGGATTTATAACATTTCCTTTTTTTTTTAACATCTGTATTGGAGTATAATTGCTTTACAGTGGTGTGTTAGTTTCTGCTGTATAACAAAGTGAGTCAGCTATACGTATACATATATCCCCATATCCCCTCCCTTTTGTGTCTCCCTCCCACCCTCCCTATCTCACCCCTCTAAGTAGTCATAAAGCACCAAGCTGATCTCCCTGTGCTGTGTGGCTGCATACCACATTTTACATTTGGTAGTGTGTATGTGTCCATGCCACTCTCTCACTTCGTCCCAGCTTACCCTTCCCCCTCCCCATGTTCTCAAGTACAGTCTCTAAGTCTGTGTCTTTATTCCTGTCCTGCCCCTAGGTTCTTCAGAACCATTGTCTTTTTTTTTAGATTCCATATATATGTGTTAGCATACAGTATTTGTTTTTCTCTTTCTGACTTACTTCACTCTGTATGACAGACTCTTTCCTTTTGATTCTCAAGTTTTCATCTCTGTGCTTATGTTACCTACGTATTCTTGCATCTTTCCTTTTTCCCTTAGAGCTCTTAGCATATTAATTATGCCTATTTAAATTCTCTTTGTTAGCATTCCAACATCTGTCTCATATATGAGTCTGGTTCTGATGGTTACTTTGTTTTTTCAGAGGATTTTTTTTTCTTTTTGCATGCTTTGTAATTTTTTTGTCAAAAGCTGGGCATGGACTGGGTAATGGAAAATCAGTAAAATAGACTTTTAGTGTGAAAATATATGTTAATATGACAAGGAGCTGGGCTGTGTTTAATGTTTTCTTATAGCTACAGGTACCAGAGGCTTGAGATTCCTCTAGTGCACTTATTTTTGTCTTCCATATTTGCTTTGTGCTTTCCTAAGTACTCTTCCTTAGAAGGATGCTGTGTGTTACAGCTCTTTCAGTTGTAATTCATAGTTGTAATACAGGAGCCCTTTTAGTTGGGGTTAGGGTATCAAAGACAAGGGGGAACACTCTATAATCTTAAAACTATCATTCATCTTTTAGTCAACCAATGTCTCTGGGCTAGGACTTTCACAGGTGTTTCTCCAGTGATACACCCATCTTCCCTCCCCCTACTTCCTACTCCATTCCCTGGCTGCATCATTTCCAATCTTTTGCCTTGATGCCTATTCATTTTTCCCCTTTAATTGAGACAGGAGGGCTGTAGGGAGCTGGAATGGGAGCAGTGCTCTTCTACCAGCTGAGATAAGGCTTTGCTCCAGAGAAGGAAGTCTTTTCCACAGGAGAGTAGCCCTTGCTTATGGAAAGTCTCTGGGAGAATTTCATAATGACTCCTCTTACCCTTCCCTTGTCATTGGCAAGAGGAGTTTTCTCACATTATACTAAGTACCTGACTGCATTCCTGAAAGTAAAGCACTCAAGTGTGGGGCTCCCCAATACTACAGCTTTTAGGAATTTCTCATTCTTATACCAGTCTACCCTCAACCTCCAACAATTCATCAAAATCACCATTTATGTGTTTCTACAAGTTTATGGTTCTAGCAGCTTCTGTTCGGAGTGAGCAGATCTTAGCTGTGACTCTTTGGATGCACTTTCTTCCTGGTTTGGTGTGTACTTTTGGGGTGACAGTTTGCACTGCAACTTTAGGTCTTTGATGATTTAAGAAAAAATTTTGATATTCAGTTTGTTCTGCTTTTTCTTGTTTAAAGGTTGGGAGTGATGGTTTCCAAGCACTTTTCTTGTTGAAGCTGAGATCAGATGTCCAAAAATCATGTTTTAATTTTTTAAATAATTTTTTGTATTACCTACAAATTTAATAATTGATACATATTCTTCAGGTAAACAAGAATTAAGGAAAAAATAAAGTCCCCCCAGCCCCACAAAAAAGATGAATTTGTCATTTTCTGTAAAAATAGCTTATCTTTTTTGCCAACCCTTCTCCCACACTTTAGACTAACTTGCCTTTCTTTTCATTCCTCTGAATCAACCATTCTGTTCCCATCTTTTTCCACTCCAAGAAACCACAGTAAAGTGCAAAACTGGACAAGTGTTACCGTTTAAGACAGTGTGAACAATCATCTGCAGACTTGGATATGGGAGTGCACAGGTTCAAGAACCTCTCTACAGGCACATCAGGCCAAAGCTCAGTATGCTGGGTCCTTCTTTGCCACTGTGTACCAAAGATAAAGTGGAAAGAAATACTAGATCTTGAAGAGAGTTGACTGAAATGATGAAATAGATGGGCAGTATAGCCTGTGGTGAAAGATAAAAAGATTTTAATTCCTTTGTTCCGAAGTGAACGTTCATAACTTGGACCTGAGATTACAAAGCCATGAAACAGGATACTAAATGAAAGGATGGTTCTTTGATTCCTCCAAATTTTCAAGGAGAATAGAGATTGTGATCTTTTAAAGGATTTGTATACATTATATAGTTTTTCTAAAGTGGAAATTGGGACCTAATCTATTTATGCCCCTTGAAGAATTATGGTTCTGTGAAATTTGCTTAACTTTCTTCCATCACATTCTTTTTAACTTTATGTTCTTCAGAATAATTTCATGACCTTAACTTGGCTTCGTAAATAGGTTTCTTCTAATGGGAAAGGAATACATTGATGGAAAACAAGAGGAAGGTTATCTAGGTAGTTATAATTCCCATGGTAAATGAATATATAGACCTTCTCTTTAACAAATTAGTGTTCTGTGAATTTGGTAAGTCTGTGGCAGGCTGTTAGGGCCTAATAAACCCTTCAATCATGGAAAAAAAGACTTGAAACTGAGGTAATTAACTCTAAGACTTTTAAGGACAAGGATATATGCCACCAAAGGAAATCTGTGTATGCAGATAATCTAGGATTTGCAAATATAGGCTATGTTATTCACTATTACCTTACATTGGTTATTGAATACTGTTGAGGAGACATGTTGACCTTGGCATATTAGCAATGCCCAAAATGCAACACAACTAACTTAACAAAATGCAATTAGCTAAATGGATTATTAATAGAATCATTGCTATGGGCGCTACTTAGGATGAAAATTAATTTCATGACCTGGTATAAGAAAACATCTAATCACAAAAATTATCACAATTATAGAGAACTGTTTGCCTTAAGAAGCCACATCTTTTTTTTTTTAATTTTTTTTATTTTTATTTTTTTATTTATGGCTGTGTTGGGTCTTCGTTTCTGTGCGAGGGCTCTCTCCAGTTGTGGCAAGTGGGGGCCACTCTTCATCGCGGTGCGTGGGCCTCTCACTATCGCGGCCTCTCCTGTTGCGGAGCACAGGCTCCAGATGCGCAGGCTCAGCAATTGTGGCCCACGGGCCCAGCCGCTCTGCGGCATGTGGGATCCTCCCAGACCAGGGCTCGAACCCGTGTCCCCTGCATTGGTAGGCAGATTTTCAACCACTGCGCCACCAGGGAAGACCAAAGCCACATCTTTAAAACGGTGGGAATAAACCACCGTATAAAAGTTGTTTATCATAGCCATCTGGTCATTGTCCTTGAATACATATTAAATGCTTATGATGTTTTATATGACAGATGTTAGGGTTAACAGTGATATAAAGTTACTATTTAGAATTTTTTTTCAAAATCTTTATTTCAACTAAGTGGAACCCTAAGGAAATTATATACTGTATTATCACAATAAACTTTTTTTGCACATGCATTTAAGTTTTTGGTTTTTTTTTAATTAGTATGTGTATGAGTGCTACACTAATTTTTCAAAGCTGTCGGTTTCTAAGTGGATATAAAGCAACCCAAGGTAGAAGAAAAGCTTTCAAAGATTTGACTTACTTAGAAAAAAACCCTTCATTTATAGAGCATTCAGTCACTTATTAAATATTAGGTGAGTTTTCTCTGAGCTTTACAACAGGAAGTGACAGTATATACATCAAACACAGGTACCTATTCTATATTGATAGTACTAAGATAGATGCAACCAGGACCCCACCTTCCAGGAGATTAAAATTCAGTGACACAGACAGATTCTGTCAACACAAAGTGATAAGTGATAAAACAAAGTCATAAACATAATAATAAATAATACAAAGCAAACACTATGTTACGAGTTGTATTGATTATTTGCCAGATGTTAGGCAAGTTTTGTGAATTATCAACTGTAATTTTGAAACTTCATAAGGCAGATAATACTAGTCTCCCTATTTTAAAGATACAGAAACTGATCCCTAAAGAAATTAAGTAATTTGCCCTATTTATTGATATGAATTACTAGTCAGAATTTGAACCCCCAAAATCGATGCCAAGAGTACCACCAGTGCTCTCATATATATGTGATAATAAAGGCATAGTTCACAGAAGAACGTAGGTGGGGTCACCTCAAAGTTGTTTCACAGTGGGAACTAAAGTAGGGGAAATGCAAGAGAATATCAAGATATTTGAAAAAATTCTTTAGACAGAAAAAATCTAAAACATAGGAATTCAAATGACTTCTTTACAAAATACAGTAATACTAATAAGTCTCTATTATAGATGACATTGATTAGAAACTAGGTAAGAGGGGAAACAAAGCTAGTTGAACTTCTGTTACAGCTCTGTAGAAGAAGCTGCTCTGGTTGTCAAGTTACTTTACGGAATATGTGCTTGGGATGATACTGAGTGTCATTAAAATATTACTGGCAGATGAGGAGTAAAACTAAATAGGATTAATATTATTTTAGAAATTTTTATAAATAACCAAACATTAGTTTAAAAATGCTCTGTGAAACCTAAGAACTAAAAGGACTGGGAATAAATAAAAATAGAGAAATCAGCTTAATAGCGACAGGCATTGTTATATTAAAAAAGAGAACATGTAGCTCTTTTGATCGTATAAAACAAGTATGATATCATTCTTTTGGAAGAAAGACTCCACAGTATTCAAATGAAGTTGTCCTAGACTCTGCCCGTATCATAGCAACATGACAATAGGAAGAACAGTAACTAAGAACAGATCTTGTCTGGTCCAGAACAGCAACATCCCTGTAAGACCTTTGTTAGGAAGTCGATGAGAGGGGATCCTGGGTGGATTAAATAGGGAGAACAGAGGCAGCATATCTGACTTTGTGTACTTATGTCACATCTAGCCTAAAAGTGTGAAGAATTCTTGTGCTTGCATATACTTGTCTTTCTACTACTGCCTTAGTCACAAGTCAGTGTGAATAATTCCGACAGTAAGACACACTGTCTCATTTCAGCATGTCTGTATGAGTGACTTTCTGGACAGAAACAGCAGAGCTCATCCTGTTGATGGTCGTCTGGAAGGAGAACTGAGATTGTAGCAGTCATGAGAACTTGCTGACTTGACTTCCTCTTTTCCTTAATTACTGCCAAGGAGGATGGTTTCTTCCCCAAATAGGGAGAAGGGAGGAATGTTTTTTCAGCATCTACATCCATTTTCCCCTTGAGGAAGATGTAGGTGACAGCAATTACTCCCAGGAGCAGCAGGCTCTTATTCAGTTATTTCTTAAACTTTGCTTGAAAAAGATGAGGGGGAACAAAAGGGAGGAACAGTGAGATGACAGTTTCTTTTCTCAAGGTCATTAGGATACATTTGATCAAATACCTTCCAAAACACTCTTAAAGAAACTTCAAGAGCTTTGTTAAGACACATGTTTTGTACACTTGGTATTTTCACTTTTACATTTCCTATTATCCATCCCCTCAAGCCACTCCCTCATCAGGCTGAAGCCGGTCCTACTCCCATGTTGTTGTTTGTTTGTTCTTTTAACCAGCATCTACAGTGGCCTAAATTTTGCTGACACAAACAGTCAACTTTGCGCTTTCCAGTCACTGAAGTCTCAGCAGCATTGGACATAGTTTCTCCCACTCCCTCTTTCTCAGAACATTTTCCCTTCCCAGGGTTTTGTGAAAGCATATTCTCAGATGAGAACATTTATAACTAGTTTCATTTTGTTTTGAGATATAAGGTTGAGGTCCTCCCCACAAATGAAAAAGTATGTTTTTGGCATCCCCATACTAAATGACTGACACTATACCAGAGGAGAAGAAGGGTTAGTACTAAAGCATGAAGCATGTGGAGGAGATTGAACTCAGTGTTAACACAGAAGGGAAGTAGGAGGAAAATAGGTGGGCAACTCGCCTGCTCTTGGTTATTTGAACTTTCTCTATTTTTATTATGGGTTCTCAAGAATTCCTGTGTGAGAGAAATTCTAAGAGTAGCCTCAAGAATTCTGAAGTATCTCAATAGGTTATAAAATCACAGAGAGATTGGAAAAGTCAATCACCATTTCCAGTGAGTTAGGTAATAGGATAGGATTTGATATATTGTTTTGGCACCAGACAATATGATATGGCAAATTAAGTTAGGTTATTTGTTGAATTTTTTGTGTTATTTCATAGAGTAATATAGTTTTTGTTTGTTTTTAAGGAAAAGATTATGAAAGAATATTTGCTTTTTGCTCCTTGTCCATTGCTGAAATAATTTTAACCTATTGGCTTTTCTTAAATTTACTGACTTGTTGGAATGGAGAAGGATCTGATAAAGTATTCATTTTGTTCTATTGTCAAAGGTATTATTTGGATTGTATTCTCAAAATAGATAAAGCTATGAATATTAAATGCAACTTTATAGAAATTTGAAGTTAGCCTCTTGTATCTTCTCATAGAAATTTCAAACTCTTGTGAGAAAACATGGCATAGAATGTACTTACTAGAATTTTTTCTATGGCTGATGGAAATGTTGGAAAACAAACGCCATTTGAAACTGATTTGGTTAACAGAGTGTACAATTAAAGCTCCAATTCAGTGAAGTGGATCACAGGGCAAGTAGGGTCTAATGTTCCAAGAATCAGGATTTTTTTATTTAAGCTATTTACATTAGAAATAGCACTTTTTATATTTTTCAGAAATGATGTTCGTATCAAACTCTGATTGCTGATTTTCTGTGAAAGATATGAAAATAGAAAAATTCTCTAGCTGAGTTAGTCTAGGTCTGACTGTGGGTGAGCATCAAGAATGGAGTGTATCCAATAGGTAGCCAGCTGTGGGGCTCTCATCTGGAGAAACTGCAATCAGCGTTCAGGGAAAAAAAAAAAATCTACATGCAGCCACTTACTAAATCGGTTGCTCTCTTTCTTTGTCATCATTAAACTCAGAGGACAGACCCTGCATCTTTAATTCTTATCCTCTCCCGAATAAGCTGAATTTTCTTCCTTAGTAAGCTAAAAAAGGGGCAAACTCTAAAAAAGAAAGAAAAATAAATGTTTCATTTTCATTACGCTCATAGAGGAAGATGACATTTTTCTAACGCTGTCTTGTTACCCATTATTTTCTCAATTCTCAGACTCCTCTTTTTACATATTTTCTTCCACCAACTCTTTATTTGCTGGTATTCCTCAAGGTTGTAATTTTAGTTTTCCCTTGTAACATGCTTCTACTGGAGGAAATTACCATGACTTTATCTATTGCCAAAATTATACTAGCTGTCAAAGGTATAATTTTAGACGTAATTCCCCTCTGTGTTTCAAACTCAGATTTCACACTGCACGTTATATTTATTCATATTTATATTTACCAAAGACGGCTCAAATAAACACGGTCAAAGTCAACATAATTATGCCCCTCCATGCTTTTTCAATCTGTTGCTGAGCCCAGGCATGCCATAGAAATGATCTTTCCAGTGAGAAATTTTGGTTATAGTCACCTATGTTTCCTTGAGCAGCCATGTTTTATGTCATCAATTTGTCATTTATGAATCAAAATGTCTCCTACTTCTCTCTTCTTATCTTGACCAAAGCTTTTGTTTACTCCTGCCTAAATGATTTCAATATTCTATTTACTGATTTTTCCTTCTCCTACTTTAACCTCTACTCCAGTGTCTGAAAATTAATCTTCTTGTCATTCCCTTCGGTAAATAAAATCCTCCACTCTCTTCCATTGCATTCTTGCATTGTAAAGAGAATGTGTGTGTGTGTGTGTGTGTGTGTGTGTGTGTGTGTGTGTGTGTGTGTATTCTGATATTATATTGGGGGAGAAGATTTTATATGTAAAATATATAAATATATAAAATTTAACATACATATATAAAATCATATTTGTATTTTGGCTGCAATGGGGGAATAATTGGGCAAGTCCCCCACAAGAATGGCTTCAGGAAGACCACGCAGAAAGCTCTTACTTTGGTTCAGCTGGAAGGTAATAATATCTGGAGCAAGGTAGTGGCAAGAGTAGATGCAGAGAAGGAAATAGAATTGTGAAATACTCAATAGGTGAAATCAGTAAAACAGCTTTTCATTGACTGCAGAATGTAAAGGAGTTAATTTTCAGATAAGAAATTTGACATACCTTTAAGACATGCAAGCAAAATGATATATGAGCCTAGAACTTTTAAGGGAGTTCTGGAAAATGGTTTTGAGAGTCAGCAATACCCAAAGGCATACTGGATTAGATCTTTAAGGAGAATCCAGAGAGTGATACAAAAAGAAGAAGATCTGGAACATAGGCATCAGTATTGCCATCATTAAAGGGAGAATTAGGGAGAGCAAAAAATACTGAGAATGAGTTGTCACAGAAATCAAAGAAAATCAGTTGAATGTATGTTTTGGTTGGCAAGAGAAAACAGTATGAGTATGGGAATCCCTTCCCGGTTCTTTCAAGTATTGGCCTAGATGGGACTTTAATTCCTGTTCTGATGATAGCAAGCTTATTTTATCCTTTTTTCCTACGTGGACTTAACATTATTTGGCCAGAAAATTACTTCTTAGTAGAATTGGGTATATTTGTCATTTAGCTAATTTTTGAAAAGCCTGTCTTCCAAGCCTCTGTCCTTACTATTATATATCTCTACTGCATTCCAGTCTTGTTACCAGTAAAAATAATTCTACTGTATTAGAAGTCGTAATATTTTTACAAGTAACCAAGAAATTAGAAATGTCTGCACCAAAGCAACCATCAGCAGAAAAGAAACCATCCAATCATATCCATCTTTGGTTTAATGGAAATCACAACTGAGAAGAAAATGAGAGAGATCATTACACAGCCCTGTAGAAGAGATCTTTTGATTTTCATGAAATATTTCTCCTTCGTGAAAGAACCAGGATGCTGAAGGATACCAATAACACAAAGAAACCATAAACCTTTTGTAATTCTTGGAGTTGAATTCTCCCAGCAGAGGAAGCATATTTTGTCATGCGCTGGTAATGGCCATGCTGAGAAATCACTCACAAAAAACGGCCAGGCACTAGGGGAGGATGATGAGTTCTTGCACGTGCTAAATAGATCAGAAGTGCTTCTGTTTCTTCCCACATCTGCTGCAACACTGCTGCATGAAATTCACATTCAGACTCCTTATACAATAGGTAATTAAATTCCAAATGATTTCATATTTTTTAATCTGCAAATTGAGTTCAACATATAATTATTATTTAAACTATATTTATTTTTCATCTAATTAATATGTGCACATAATTAAAAATCTAAGAGTGCAGACTTAAAATGAAAGGGAGTAGCCCACATTGCAACCCCAGACTCCTTTTTTAAAGGCAAGCATGTTTAAACCCTAGCTAATTTTAAAATCTAAATCAGTAATACTTATATTACCAGAAGGGTTTATTTAATTATTTTAGACAATATCTATTCACTTACTTAAACTTCTCCTTTCTTACTCTTTCCATATATTTCCATTGTAGTTATTACTGATTTTAGTTCTTTGATCTGTTAATTTTGTTTTGTTCCATCAACCTTAAATTGAATATATTAATCCCTTATTTTGTTAGGGGAGGATATATTAATACTCAAAGGTTAGTATTCAAAATATTTAACAACTTGCATCAGACAGAAACTCATTAGAATGGACTCTGAACTCTTGGCCAATCAGGAGGGACCCAGGCAGTGAGCAGCCCTGTGGTGGGTCCACCCTTCTTCTCCACTTACCCATGGCACACGCCCTCGCTTTTGAACCCTCAGCCTCTGTCATCTCCATTTTCTCTTTTTCATTTAAAAAATTGATTAATTTGACATTCTCTTCTGAAATTCTAAGGTTGATATATTTGTTTTGCCTGCATTTTATGATGTATTTTGAGTGTTTCTTAAACTTAACTATGTTGTCAACAAATCTGGAGCACTTTTAAAAACAGGTTCATGCCTGGGCCCTGATACCAGACAGTCTAACTTAATTTCTTTGAAGACAGGTTAGGAACTCCTGGTCTATAGCTCAAATATAAATTGCGGAATGGAATAATGAGTGTTTCCGGGGACTTTCCTGGTGGTCCAGTGGCTAAGACTCCACGCTCCCATGCAGGGGGCCCAGGTTCAATCCCTGGTCAGGGAACTAGATCCCTCATGCCGCAACTAAAGAGTTCGCATGCCACAACCAAGATCCAACACGCAGCAATGAAGATCCCACGTGCCACAACTAAGACTCCTCACAGCCAAATAAATAAATAAAAATAAATAAATATTTTTTAAAAACGAGTGTTCTCAATCCCTTTATGTTAATGGTGTAATGTTAAAGATTACATTTCCTCATGTGGAGAATGGCGTGTGTGTGTGTGTGTGTTTGTGTAATGTTACTCCATTTTGTACATACTTCATGTGTGCTCAAATTTTCTGTATAAACAGCTACTCTGTGGAAGCATTTTCCTTTGCATTGTTTTCTCCTAGAGGTTCCTATTAGACTTTATTCCAGTCCTGTAGGTCCTCTCATGTAAAAACATCTTTAATATATTCATTGATTTGGTATTGAATTCTTAGATAAAAGTCACTCTCCTTTAATGCGAAGGCATTTTTCAGTTGTCTGGTTTTGCTGATGAGAACTCTCATGAAGTCTTGGACTTGTGTAGGTAACATATTTTAGTCTCTAAAGTTTTTAGAGGCATCTGAAATTTTTAAGATATTGAACATCATTGGTGTTACGAAATTTCACAGTATTTGCCAATGTATAGATATTTTTTACAAAGTTTTTGCCCCCTCTGTACTTGGTGATCACTTTTAAACTCTAATGACTATTGCAGTATGAAAAGCGTCTTGGATTATCCTTTTCCTAGTAGTCCCTTCAAATTTCTCTCTTCTTTCTTTTTCATAGTTTTGTTGGTAGTATGTGGCTGATGTGGATGGTTTGAAGGGGTTTGATTTATAGATCTATTCAATATTTCTGTACTTTTTCGGAGAAACCTCCTTTTCCAAACCTGCATCTTCCTCTGCTCCCCACTGCCTGGTGCTTGTGAGTCCTGAGTTTCAGGAGCGTTGCTCATGGTTCAAGTTCTCCCCAGTGTGGTGTCTTCATACGTACTGTAGAGTTTCATCCGTTCTTTTTTCATCAGTCTCCAATCTTCTAAAATCTTCCTCAGATAAATGTTGAAAAGGTTAATAAACTATTGACTTCTCTAACATTTGATTATTCTTTCCACCCTCCCTCTCTCCCTCTCCTTTTTTCTCTTTCTTTCTCCTCTCCTCCTCTGCCCTCCTACCCCACCCTTCTCCAGTCCCTGCTCCTCCTCCTTTTTTTTTTCTTGTTTTCTCTCCATTAATGACATGGGCAGATTCTTGAGGGTGAAAAGAAATAAATTCAGATGACTAACTTTTTATTTTAAACATAAGGCAATTTATTCTAAAAAAACTTAGCAATAGAATGTATTATGTCTATACTTTTAATATTGTTCTACAAAGATAGTAATTATGGACTTGTGTATTTAGAGAAGTTGTACCAAGTAGAAAGTGTTGGACTTCTTAGATACTGGGCAAAGTGAATAACTAGAATAATAAATGACAATGATCAACTGGATTTCCTTAGATTTCTTACTTTATTCTCTTTTGTTCTTTTTCTTCATTATCTGGAGTTTCCACATTACTATTTCTTCTATTGTTTTTACTCAGCCACACTTACTAGACATTGCTCTCCTACTGATTTTGTGAATTCCACATGTATGGTTTTGAATTCCTTTTTGGGGGAGGCATAAGTAGAGCATTTTTATGTTCAAGTGCATTTTCCATGTTCAGGATGACCCGCATACACTGTATTTAATGTGACAGAGTTATAATGTGATAGGGGTATTTAATATGGTATGACAAAAGGATCATCGAACATGGGATGAGGAACCCTGGATATCAGGGTTTAATCTGGCTCACATATAATCCTATGAATTTGGGCAAGTTATTATAACTCTCAGAAACTCATATTAATGATTTGTAAAATGGGGCTTAGAAATCCTCATTGGCTTTTATATGAAAGAGCTCCAGAAACCTTAAAAGTGTATCAAATGTACAACATTAATTAAACCTGAAATAATTTTATGTGAATATTGCTTTTACTAAATGAATGAACTTTCTACCTTGTGCCATAATTCATAAGAAATAGTCATTAAATGTTTAGAAAATGCGTTTGACAAAACTTTCTTTTGATAGGTATCTATTATTTAAATTTGAAAGTGCTTCCTGTAATAGTGCTTGAGTAATTTAAGGGATTTTCCTTTCATGTAGTGTGACGGATCTATAAATTGCATTGATCTGCAGGAGTCCTATGTATTTTATAAGCCATTAGATCAGACAGAGCATAAATATAAATCTTGAGAGTATTTTAAAGAGAAACACAAAAAATCTCTTTCGTATGTTTACTACTATACCTAGGATTATTTAGTTGATTAATTAGGTCTTCACTATATGGGCTTATTTTATTTATATGCTCTACTTTCGAAATAGTATCTGTGGTGGATTTTTTTCTCTTATGCAGATCAAATCATGTGTATAAAATAGTGGCGCAGTGAGGAAAAGCAACAATATTTCAGCTCAATGGTTTTCAATTAATCAGCCCAGGAGGAGGTGATATGAATTGGAAATTCATAGGTTCAAAGAATATCTGATGAGCTTTGACAGAAGGCCTATTATCTCCTAAATATTTTTAGCACCTAACTCAGATACCGTGAAAGCAATTACTTATCATCTAAATCAAATATCATGGACTTTATTAACAACAAGTAGAATAAATTTTTATAATACTTTAACATTTCATAATCTTTTTGCTATATAATTTATTATACAGGTGACAGCACAACTTCAAGATAGATATTATTGATTTAAACTCTGAAGTCCAATAGCAGCCTTAGTCCAGCAATTATTTTACTCAACCCAAGTTTTATTAAGTGTAATATCATCTCCTACTAACCATCACTTGCATTTTTAATTGCCCTCTTATCAGCTGGTCAAAAGGGCTCAAACATTTCCTAGAACCTAATACACCAAACCAAACCACAGAAGAGATATTTATAAGTCACACATGGTAAGATGTCTCTCAAACATCTTATAACAAATTTTCCAAAAGCCCTAAAGTCAAAACAGGGAGTTAAAATAGTTCTTATTCTCCAAAGGAATAGCAAGTCTTAAGGAATACCTAAATGTGATAAGAACTTGGTGGAAATGCTTTTGTGTTCCCTACGAACTCTCTCTCCAATAATAGACCTGTAAGTGACCCGTTTATGATTATTTTATTTTTTCATTTTTTAATGAAAAATGCATACACTTTCATTAAAAGTGCATACACTTTCAGGTAATTTTATTGTTCCTAAAAAGATTGGCATACAGTGTTAGTCCAAGGTGAGGCAGGGTAGGTCAAAGCTTCCTACCTGGAGGAAGCCTCAGCCTCACTGTCTCATGGAGAGAAGAGTAGAATCTTAGCTCATTGTCTGTGTTCCAGAAAATACCATGCCACCCTCTTCCTTCTGTATATCTGAAACCCCAACCACTGGACCGCCAGGGAAATCTTCGTATTTTGACTTTTTATGTGATAATTCTGTGTACCTATGATTCTTATCACTTATCACTGGTTGTGCCCAACTGTTTCACTGGTAATTTCACCAACCCATTATTCAAATTTATTCTAAGTATAAGAGAACACTTATGTCAGAATAATCAAATGCTTTGAATTTAGGCTTTAACTGATTTCATCAATGGTCTGGTAACTGTCTTAAGGAGTCTCAGTCCATTGCATATTGAACACGGTAAAATGGTCTTATCTGGGTTATTTCGATCTGCTAAGGTAAGAATGTCAGTATACAGTATGGTAAAAACACTGTGAAATTATAACTGGAAATGTCCATCAGCTCAGAATTTATACTGATTCCTTGTGAAAGGATGACAGAAAGAGCTTTTGGAGACAAGATTCCAAAGTTTGATTTCAACTTGACCATTTCTTAATAATGTATCCTTGGATAAGTGACAATTTTAAGCTTCATTTTCCTCATCTAAAGAGAGGATGTATAATAATACAACTACAAAGGAGTGTTATCATGATCTATGTAACACACTTTGCATAGTGTCCAGCACACAGCAAATGTCCAATAAACATTTGTTTCCATTTCATAATTTCCTGTCTTAAAATCCTAAAAAACACCCCTCTGTATATCTGATAGAAAACATTATGAAAACAATCAGACAGTACTGTGATGTGGACCTAAAATCTCAGTAATCAGGGAAAAGGAACTTTACAGGAAATAATTGCATCATTTATGCAAGGTTTCTGTATAAAGATGAAATATTCATTGGAGTTTTGAAACAAGGAGCACATTCCTCAGAAAAAAATGAACACTGACCGTATACTCAGTGGTGCATACCTCCAGCATGCTGAGAATTTATGTTATACAAATACCTTCAATCTACCTAGCTGCATTTTGGCATTTGAATGTTTGGGAGATTGTAAAAATAATGGAAGAAAGAGAATGGAAAATACCTTAAATACCTTTTTGGTGACTGAGAAAAGACATACATATTTATTTACCATTGACTTTCTGATAGAAACACTGGGTATTGGAGACATTAAGCTTTAAAAAAAAAAAAAAACTTCTAAACTGGTAAACACACATACACGAACACACACAAACTCACACAGATATAGCATAGAAAAGTACTTCTTACCACTTTATACATACCTTCTGTGACCATATAAGTACATTAATTTAGAATAACCTGTAGTCATGATTTTAATCCTGAAAACTGGCACTGGTTTCAGTGTGTTCTTTAAAATTATGTAATTAAGACTTAATCATTATCAGATATGGAATATACAATGTTGTATGTAACTTCTCTAATCATAATATTGGGTTGGCCAGAAAGTAACATCTTACGGAAAAACCCGAACGAACTTTTTGGCCAACCCGATATACTGGAAATGTATATCACAAGGCAGTTTTGGCCTTATTTGAAGTATTGAGAGATGACACCTGATGCCGAAAGCTTGGCCTCTGTGCACCAGTGCTGAACTGAATCTTGGAGACAGTTTTGGGTGAAGTAGAGAAGAATAGCTTTATTGCTTTGCCAGGCAAAGGGGGCCACAGGGGGCTCCTGCCCTTGCAAACTGTGTGTCCCAGCCCAGGAGGATTTGATGAGGAGTTTTATAGCAATGGTTCAAGGGTGGGGTTGCTGATAAGATTAGGGTGTGTACAGGGTCTGCACTCCTTTAATCTGGCCTTGGGTGGTCTCCAGATAAGCTTCTCTGGTTCTCCAGGCTATCAAACCATGACCTTCTCTCTGGAATGAGAATTGCTTCATTTTCTATTTATTGGGGGTTTTAGTTCTATAAAGAGCTCAAAAGATACTGTTCTGTGTCTCCCTTGAGGAGGAACCAGGACCCTGCCCCAAGGCTGCACTATTGTTTCTTGGCTGCTCCCCTTGTCTCTGCATCCCCTCCCTTCCCTGAGTAGCAACTGTTTGAATCTGCCCTTTGGAACTCAGGGAAGGTTAGGGAGGCTGAACAGAAAGGTTCCTGCACCCAGGAGCCCCACAGGGTCCTGCTTGGTTTCAAACCTTCCAGGGATATCCCGCACCCTGCGTGTGTGAGTATGAAGCACGTGGTAGAGAGAGTTTGCTGTGTCCAAGGATCTTACAAGATTGATTAGGAGCAATGTCACTTTCATCTCTTTGCTACCCAAAACAATTTGTTTTTCTATTATACTCTGAGATCTAAAGCTCATCGTGCTATTCTTGGTTATTTTTGATGAGATCTCTGAAGAGATACATTTTAAATATAAATTCACTTAACATAGCTGGCAGCAGGGACATCCTACTGTATGACAATCAGGTGTGTTGAAGGAAGATTCTCTGATTCTCAAAGGAGATATTAGATACTCAACTTATTTCTTAGACCTATTTTAACTTCACTTTAAAGACCCTGGAAATATTTGATGATTTCTTATTGTTTGCAAAGGGATGAAGCCTAGTTTAGATAACCAGGCTAACTTGGTCTTTAAAAAATTTCACTGGAGATATAAATATCTTATGTTGTTCCAAAATCTACAAATTATGCATTTGTACACGTGTTACAGGTACAGATTCAACCATAGTATGAATCAGTTTCTGAATATACAACAGAATAATATTATTAAGCAGTATAAGAAGAAAATTACAGATGGCTTTGTTAGTTTGGTATGTAAAAAGTAATATAAACCTCTTAGAAGTGCAAAAAGTGCCTTTCAAAGAAAATGGAAAGAGCAAAATAAAATTAAAGTTTTACTGAAGTTCAGAGTCATGAGAATCCCCAAGTTCTTGTATCTATGCTCATTTTTCCTGATTTATAATGCCCCTTTCCAGATCAAAATCTGCTATTATTATATTTTAATTTTTTCTTTTATTGTAGAGTGTTAGTTTAATACACACAAGTTTAATGCACACACACACACGCACATGTTATTCTTTGTAATTCTGTGAGTGTATATACACCCATAGAATTACAAATATATGGGGCTATCACATATGAGATAACAATGCTAATTTTAGTACAAGGCATAGGAGTTAACCTTGTTCTTTATTGGATGAGAGTGATGTTCTTTTTACCATTTTCTTTTCTAAAAAGGAAGAGGGAGAAAAGATGATAAAGTTTTTAAGTCTGAAACTGTATGTGTTATGAGATATTACCCTACTTGCAACCTAACAAGTCAGCCTGACACTCTCTCTCTCTCTCACACACACACACACACACACACACACACACACCCCTCTAGATCAGAGAAAAGCCCTCTTATTAACAGAGAAGGTTGAGGCAGTCCCCCAAGCCCCAAATCCAAATCCCCACAACGTGGTTTGATGACTGCCAGATGACCCCTGCACCCACAGAGGGGTCTGCACCAGCGGAGAGGGGCTCTGGAATTGTGAAACTCAGAGTTCTCCTAGAAGCTGCTGGCACACATGTCCATCCTCCGCTCTGAAGATAGAGAAATCTTGTTTTTTCACTCTGGACTGTAAACAAACACTCCCTTGGGGAAGGAGAGGAAGTTTTCCACCCTGAAATGTAAGCGATTGGCACCAGGGGGATTAGAAAGATGTCTCTAACCTCGATTACCTTTTGAATAGGAGCAAATGGCTCTGGGGAAATTCACTGTCTTTAACTTCAAAGACATGCTTTGAACCTGCAGAATCATGATTGCCTTTAGCTCAAAATAATCCTCATGCAAAAGTGACACATTTTGGGGAGGCCCGTTCTGAACCCCTATATATGCTACTTCAGGCCTAAATTGTAAATAGCTATCTCCTACAGGTGATCACCAATGCCCTTTCACCTTCTGGTTAGTTTGTAATAGAAGATATTCCCAGGGAAACTGGAATACATTTGTAGAAAATGGCTGAAATTTAGTCACCCTGGGTCCCTGAGGGAGGAGGTTGCCCTCTGTTTTGTTTACCAACCCACTACCATTAAATGAATGAGAAATTAACAATTGGTTTAAGCCACTAATGTGTTGTAGCTCAGTTCTTATAGCAACTTATTATAGCTTTACCCTAACTAATCAATCTTAAAAATCAAACAAACAGAAAGGAACAAACAAAACAAATATATAAACGTGTCAAAAGGAATGTGATAGCATTGTAGTGGCAAAACTCTGGACATAAGATCATATCTTCAAATAAATTATATAATAACATTGTCATAGATTATTAAATCTAATGAGATAAATGATTTGGAAAATAGACATGCTATATTTTTAATTAAAAAGGGAATATGTATGTATAGATATTGGTATGTGTTTATATGAACAAGATGAATTATTAATAATGACTACCTGAAGGTATAGCAGGGGAATAATTGACTTGATACACTGAACATTTTGTTAAAGATCGATAACAGAAAAGCAACTTTTTAATGGTTCATCAATATTTGTGTTCTTTCATTCTCCTATTAATTTTTGTGGGACTTTAATTTTCTGCAATGCATTCTCATATGTATACAGCCGTGGAAGAGACAGGTTGAACAAAACAAGAAATGTGAACATGTTTTGTTTCTATTCATGTATATATTGGTTTTAAGTAATTTTGCTAGAACTTCTTTTTAGCAGAATTACAAATTTTCTGATTAAATATTGTTTAAACTCTAACAACATCTTAATAGGAAATCATGTAGGATTGGAGCCCAAAGTATACAGTTTAAGCTTTTGTAGATGAAGAAGACAACACATCTGGATACTGGGGCTTTTCTTTGATTAAAGAAAGATGATTAAATTATAATAAAAATACCTTCTATTCATTGCATGAGTTGCATGTGTCAGTAAAATTGCAATTTCATAGTTAGCTGAACATAATATAATATAATATATAATAAGCTATGTTACAAATAGTGGAATTCTAAATTAATACTTTTATGTATGCCTTGTAGCACTAAGTCCATTTATTTCCATAAACTAAAGTCAGCCATTAAAAAAGTAGGGCTACATTTAACTAGTTTTACAGTATGTATTTGTTCATTTTAATAGACAGCAAAGTGATATTTTGAATTAAAATACACAAATGGTATCTTCCCTCTTCAAATGCAAATCTTGTGTTTTCCTCTTATTTTCCTGCATATATCTTGGTTTCCCAATTGCTATACCTACATGAAGTAGCAACTTAGGATGGGGTTCCTTTGTTGTGGCTGTTGCTGTTAAATTCTTTGACGGTCTTAAGTTGAATTGTAAATTGTAAAACAAAATTTTCCAAGAAAGCACTTCAGAAATAAGATTGTGATTGTAGTTTGAATATTTTATATTCATAGTCTCCTTTTCTGTTTTTCTTTTGTCAGTATGTACCACTCCTTAGATATATCTGTTTTCTACAGAGACTGTACTTGCATATCTGATGGATTAGGTTATACCCCCTATAACTTGATATATGCAAGAGGCTAATTTGCTTAAAAGTACGCATCACACGTCTTGGCCTAAATTCCTTATCTTTTTTGATAAAACCACCCCTTAAGCATAAGTCATCACTTTACAGCAAATAAGCATTAAAAAGCATATGTTTTACCTTTGAAGATTACAGGAACAAACAGCACACAAACTATGATCATCAAATGAGACACAGAGTTCATATACTTTGAAGAGTTTAAGGAAGTTGTGTTTCTCTCCCCATGAGAGAGGCCATCACAGTGTGAAAAAATCAATAACCAAGGTAATGAAATTAAACAAATGGTAGTTTGAAGAAACATTAAAGATGAACTTTGCCCTTTTCACAATTTTTTTACTAACAGACAGTTTTGATATTTTAAAAATGTTTTAATATTATTAGCTGGCACTTTGAATTTTATCATGTGGTGCTACTTGACATAGACTTTTCAGTTTAATATTCACTAATGTCATTTCGATAAGTTCCCTTTATTATTGAAGGAAAAAATCAAGATTAAATAACTTGCTAGAATATATATATATCTAGAAAGTCTTAAGTCTGGACTTCAACTAAGATTTGCTTGATTTCAAAACTAGAGTCTCTAAACCATACTGTCTGCTGGCAGTGGAATTGATAAACTCTTCAGTAGTAATAAGTGACCTCCTTAGGTCTAATTTTCTTTGAAAAATAATTTCTGAAACATAAAGATTATTAATGTAGCATCTCAAAATATTAATAATGTGATATTTGGTTGGCATTTCTAAATATTTTTCTTTGCGGAATCAGTGATAGTTATAGCCCAAATCATTTGAAAAAAAACTTGTTTGATTTTAAATTGTATCTCTTCATTATTGTGCTTTCAGATAAACTAAATAAAAACTTACACTTTAATTATGGAAAGGCTTTTATTTAATCATATTTACATTAGTTTTATTGCATAAGTTTTCAATAAATCAACTGGCAAGTTAGAGTGCAATTAGAATTCTGTTATTACCTTACTGTAATGTAGCTATAATAAAAAAACTCCTATAAATTGTATTTTAATTGATTAAAAGTTTTTCTTTTCATCAAAGATGTGTTATCTAGGACAAAATTTAAATAAATCAAGATTGACAATATGTTTAGTGATTAATGAAACCAGTAATTTTTAAGGAAAACTGCCTAGTACTGGGTAGTTTTTTTTTTTTTTTCCAATTAATAAAATCCAGAAATATAAAAGTAGGGCAAAGACATGACTACTAATACTGGCCTGTAAATCTACATTTTTTTTACAGCTTTATTGAAGTATAATTGACATTAAATAAACTGCACATGATTAAAGTATACTATTTGGTAAGTTCTGACATACGTATACAGTCCCAAAGCTATAACCTCATCAAGGAAATGAGTACATTCATCACCTCTAAAAGTTCCCTCCTGACCCTTTGTAATTTCTCCCTCCTGACTCTCCCTGTCCCAGGCAAACTTATCAAATTTCTGTCACTATACATTAGTTTTCATTTCTTAGACTTTATATAATGAAACTATATACTATGTAATTGGATTTTATCTTTTTCTTTTTGGTGGGGTGGAAGTCTGGCTTCCTTCACTCAGCGTAATTCTCTTTAGCTCAGTCCGTGTTGTATGCATCAGCAGTACATTCCTTTTGTTACTATATCTCATTAAAAGAAGTTACCACAATTTTTTTAATGCTTTCACCTATTGATGGACATTGGGGTTGTTTCTAGGTTTTGGTTATTGCAAATACTGCTGGTATTGAAACTTGTTTACAAGTTTTTGTGTAGATGTATGTTTTTATTTATCGTTTATAAATAGTAGGAGACTATCTGGATCCTATGATTGATATATCTTTAACTTTTTTAAGAAATTGCCAAACTCTTTTTCTCCAAAGTAGTTGTACCATTTTACATTCACCGATAGTATATGAACGTTACAGTTGCTCCACATCCCTGCCAACAGTTAGTATTATTTTAATTTTAGCTATTCTAATTGATTTATCATGGAATTTCACTGTGGTCTTAATTTGCATTTTCTACTTTCTAAATAACTGATGTCGAGAACTTATTCATGTGATATTTTGCTATCCAAATGTTTCCTTTGTTCAAATGTTTTCCAATTTTTTTAAAAAATTTTATTTATTTATTTATTTATTTATTTATTTATTTATTTTTGGCTGTGTTGGGTCTTCGTTTCTGTGCGAGGGCTTTCTCTAGTTGCGGCAAGCGGGGGCCACTCTTCATCGCGGTGCGCGGGCCTCTCACTGTCGCGGCCTCTCTTGTTGCGGAGCACAGCCTCCAGACGCGCAGGCTCAGTAGTTGTGGCTCACGGGCCCAGCTGCTCCACGGCATGTGGGATCTTCCCAGACCAGGGCTCGAACCCGTGTCCCCTGCATTGGCAGGCAGATTCTCAACCACTGCGCCACCAGAGAAGCCCCTCCAATTTTTGAAGTTGGTTATTTGTTTTCTTTGTGGGAGAACATATATGTAAACGTAATGTAAATATATATATACATAATGTATGTTCACAAAATTGTATATATTTTATAAACAAATATTTATTAAAATATATCTATCTCTATATATTAGGTATAACCTGTGGATCACCTTTCCATTTAACAGTGCTTTTTGAAGAACAGAGGTTTTTAATTTGAGGAAGTTCAATTTATTACTTTCTTTTTTTACTTTTAAAACTTTTATTTTGTATTAAGAAATCTTTGCCAAACCAAAGACCACTAAGATTTTTTTCATATTTTCCATCCAGATATTTTATAGTTTTAGCTATTTAGGTCTATGATCATTTCATGTGAATTTTTCTGTATGGTGTGTGCTAAGTGATGAGGTTTATTTATTTATTTTTACATATTGCTACCCACTTTTCCTGCACTATTTGATGAAAAGATTATCATTTATGAGAATGAATTGACCGTATTGGTGGGGATCTACTTATGCACTCTCTTCTCTGTTCCACTGATCAACCTTAACAATATCACGCTGTCTTAATTACCTGGAGATTACCTGGAAATCATGTATTGTAAGTCCTCCAACATTATTCTCTTTCAAGGTTGATGTAATGATGAATCTATATTGTGACTGATTGGGAACTGACAAATTAAAAATACTTATTCTTCCAATTCATAAGCAAAATATACCTACCTTTTTGTTTAGGTATTCTTGTATTTCTATTAGCCATGTTTTGTAGTTTAGTATGCAAAATTTGTGCATCATTTGTCAAATTTTCCCTAAGTATTTCATATTTTAATACCATTATAAATGGTATTTTAAAATAGACATGAACCTCTATGTACCTATTTTATTCTAGAAGTGCAAATAAATATTTATATATATACAATTATAACAAGAGAGTACTACATTTCATTTAGAAGAGAACAGATACATAAAAAAAGGATATTTAAGGACAAAAAGAAGTTGAGCATTTTAATATCTTCTCATAAATATAAAAATCTTATCAAAAGTTTGTCCAGAAAGAAAAAAATTAATATGTCAAAATTAGGAATTTACAAGTAACTATTTTTATCCAGTATCATATATGATTTTATTATACTAAATATTAAAATATAGTTTAGCAAAAATAAGAACACTGGATTCTATTTTTAGCAATAAACTTTTCCTATATATGCCCACTTTATAGTAAATATTTTTGTCAACCTCTTGGCCCCATAGGGATTTTACTTTGTGACACTTGGTCTACATGGTAAACACTTAGAGAAAAGAAGCTCATATGCAGACATTTTGAGTGAGTTAGAAAAGTATGTCCAGATAGAAAGAGAGCCAATGAGAAAACCACCACATCAAAAGCAGTAGAAAAGCAAAGGGCAACAGTCACTTTTGGACAGATATTCAATTTACTGTATGCCCAAATTGGAAGAACAATAAAGAGAAAGAACAGCATTTGCCTACGAAAGATTTTCAGGTTTGTACAGAGAGATCTTCTGAAAATCATGTCTCAGTTCCATGATATCTTTTCAAGCAAATTCCATTCTAGTTCTCAAAAGAACAGAAAAGTAAACTGGAGTAAAGTTTACAAATTTTAAATCTAATGACAAGCAATTGACTACTGCCTAGAAATTTTAGTGCTGAATATGTGTTCTAAAATTGAGGTTAGTCACTAAGTTTCAGGTCATTGAGGGAAAAAAATATATATATATATGTAGTTTGTTTACCAGGATAACATAAAAAAGTAGCATGAAAGCTTTGTAGAGAAAACAAAAATATAATTGACAACAGCAAAACCATGTGTAGGATTGTCTGTTCCATTAGGTTCAGGCAATTGGCAATATCTGTACAAATGATTATGGTTAACAACCAATAGGGCAGAAAATGATCAGGAGCAGTTTAACTATATTTTAAAATGGCTTACAGAGTATCAAATGGATAAAAAATATTTCTTGGTTGTTTAAAATGACAGGTCAGAAACTCAGTGTGATTCTAACAGTGGACTTGTCTATGAAAATAACTGTTTCCTATTTTATAGAAAAATTAAAACAATTTACAAAACTAGGATGGATTAGAAAAGGAAAATAAATAGTATCCCATGAGATAATGGCAAATTTATATAAAGCATCCAGGCTAAAAATACAAGCCATGTAGTCTAAGACCTTAATTTAATTCTCAGCCCCTTTTCCTATCACATCATTTTTCCCTCAAATTAACAAAATATTTCTAACTACATAACAAGGAAAAATTAGAGTTCAGAATTTAATTTATACTTCTGCAGTTTATTAAGATTACTACAATATATACAGTTAGACCGGCCATCTGAAAACAAATACGTAGGGGTGTGTGTGTGTGTGTGTGAGAGAGAGAGAGAGAGAGAGAGACCTTCATCAAAGACTTTTTTTTTTAACATCTTTATTGGAGCATAATTGCTTTACAATGGTGTGTTAGTTTCTGCTTTATAACAAACTGAATCAGTTATACATATACATATATTCCCATACAAAGACTTGTTTTTTAAATGGAAAAGTTGCCATATTGAAATAAAAATGAAGCTTTTATAGTAACTGTGTAGTGAGGAAAAGGAGGAAAAGGATACCCACTTGGCGAAAATATCATATAAATAAATTCTGTTGGTTAATGTTGTAACAAGTTTATAACCAGATCACATCTGCCATCCAATTTTGTGGATGGTTAATGCACTAACCCCAAATAAAGTCCAAATTCAAGCTCCCTAACTGTATTACTTCATCTTTCATTAACCCATATGATTATTATAATGTTGACCAAGTAAGTGCAAACCAGGCTACCTACAGCAGCACCTGCATTTACATTTGCTAGGTAGAGATTTCAAAAATGGTGTACTAATCCTGCCAAGAGTATTAGAAGAACAATGAACTATTATCTCATATCACTAGCACACCCTCAGACTTAATGATTGCAGTAGAAAGTGTTACTATGGTGTGTGTGTGTGTGTGTGTGTGTGTGTGTGTCTCAAGGTATGTGTATTTAAATAATCACAAGTGCATTCAGCAGATGCAAGGCAGGTATTTCTAGCCCTCTTCTTTTTCTTTTCTTTCTTTTTTATCTTACAGACTAAACTGAGAAACCAGAATAGCAATATAGAGCAAACACAAACAAAGAAAGCAACAAAGCACAGTTTCAATGTTATTTAAAACATGTTATTTAAAACTATCTCTTAAATATCATTGAGGCCAATAATCTCATAAAAGAGTGAAAGAAATACAGACTTTGCACAAATGATTTGTTTATCAAACTTAAAAATGATATCAGGGAAATATAAAATTCAGGATAAACTAAAAGGCTCTGTTGAAAATTTTAAAAATCACTATAGAGAAAGTAGTTTGGACCTACAAGGAAGACTCACCAACTGGGTTTATATGCTGGAAAGAAGCAATGACTCAGGAAATGACATAAACCTGTGCTTGAACTGAGCCTTCTGTGAACATCTTTATTATACCTAAAAGGGTTTCCTTTATAAAATCCAAAGAGCAGCCAGGTGAGCAATTAGTTTTGGAACTGCATTGGCACCCACTGCAAAAACCCAGGATCACAGAAGAGGTATTTTCCTAAGAATAGGAAGGAGTTAAGCCCTGATGATCTGAAGATAGGTAAGTTAGGTGCACATAATTCACGAGTGGAGCAGTGATCTAAGAGCATGTGGAAGAAGCTGTGGGAGGAGGGTAAACCTCCCCTGAGCATCAAGATCCTGATGGTCTGTAAGCCCATGTGGTCTACTGATCGAGAATATTAGCAGCGTGTTCCTGGGTGCAGGTGAGATCAGGTGCATCTGTAGAGACAGGAGAGCAAGATGGTCAAGAGCAACCCTGAGAATGGCAACTTGAGGAAAGAGAAGTACAGCTGAAGGTGAGGGTAAGATTGTTTTCTGTGAGACCGTGCTCACCAGTTCTGCTCTATCCTCCAGGGCTTTCAGAAAAACAAGGTAGAGAGAAGCCTGAAGTTGTGTATAGACCTAGGCTGACTGTATAATTTACTGTCTGTTCTGGCACAAATTCCATAGTGAAAGATGGCGCTAATAATAACTCACCTGGACACTGGATCCCTCCTGAGCCAATTGTAGTGTGTAAGCTATCTATATAAATTTTATTGGACTACAGTTGATTTACAGTGTTGTGTTGGTTTCAGGTGTACAGAAAAGTGATTCAGTTATACATATACATATATTCATTCTTTTTCAGATTCTTTACCCATATAGGTTATTACAGAGAGTTGAGTAGAGTTCCCCGAGCTATACAGTAGGTCCTTACTGGTTATCTATTTTATATATAGTGCACGTAGGTTATATTGATGGCAAGAAGGGAATCTGTCGGTGTAGCTGACTTAGTTTCAATTTGTTAGAGTGACTGATAAATTTAATATTCTTAACATAATGAGGCTATGGGATATTTGAACATAAATATAACTAGGGAAATGAAGTTGTTACTTATAGTAATGATGACAAGGAACATAATATATGACTACAATAAATATTTTAAGATCTCTGAACAGAGAAAGCAAAAACTTTCTAGAAAGTATTTGTTTTATGAAGATTTGCACAACTTTCTAATTTTTATTTTATTATTTTTTAAAGCAGTAAGGAGTTGGCCTGGTGGAGGTAGGAGGGTCAGTATCATGCCTAGGTTGTGGGAGGTGAGTAGTAAGTAGCATTCAGTACACATTGCCTCAAATATTTTTATTTATTTAAGTGGGCTGTTACAGCCAAACTACTTTTTGTGTGTTGGGGTGGTATAATCACTCACTGTGTTATATGGGGAAAAATGGAAATTGCTGCTTTAAGATGGAACAAGCTGAGTCTCCAGAGTGTTTATAAGCTAGACTACTGCCAGGCAGTTTAATTGCTAAATGTTGTTATTAATTAAAATCAATTATCTTTTATTAAGTTTAGAGGAAATATAAAAACAACATAGCACATTAAATAATAGCAGTGAAAATTTTGAATCATTATTAAGGATCATCAATTTTGATAATAATACACATGACTTTATGACAGAACACTAGGTTTTCTCAGCCATGAAACTAAAACATTGCCAATGAAACCACAAAATTATCTGTAGTGAAAAAATCATCCAAACTACTAGTTCTGATACTCTTGAGAATACATCAGCTAATGAATGACTGTTTTGACTGAAGATGAATTATGGTTTCTAGTGCATAATATTAGTTTCAGAAAGTAAGCCATGTATTTCACTTAAGAGAAACATTTCCAAATGTCAAATCAAGTATTGTGAATGTATTTTCTTTCCAAAACTTCTGAATGCCTTTTGTTTCAAAACCAGACTTTCTCTCTTTAAACTGCAATTTATGGCTTAACTCTACTTAATTAGCTTAGAACTTGATTGTCTCCATTGAAATGAAAGGAAACAAGCTATTAATTATAGACTGAGACCCAAACTGATGGGGACATCAATACTTTTATTGCAGTTTTCTCAATAAATCCCAGATCGTAAAGCCTTATGCATGCATTCTGGAAGTGAGACAAGTTTAATGTCCATTAACATGGAGACAACACATTGATTGCCTGCTATGATATTATTAAAATGAGCTGATGAGACAGCCTCAGGAAAAAAAATTCTCAAACAAAGTCAGCATTCCACTGCATCAATTCATCTTATCTTAAATTAGGATATATATAATTTTTGAGCCTTTGTTATTCGTATTAAGGTAATATATTTTGACTTTAAAACCTCAATATTACAGGTTTCAGTACAGGCACTGAGTTATTTCAACAGACATTGAAAACTTAGCAATAAATGTCAGTATCTTTCTGATCCATTTTATTAACTATGGATCATTGCCAATATAATTCCAATCATTTATTTTAAAATGTATTTATTGTGAGACTAATCAATACCAGAAACTCCATTTTGATGAAGGAGCAAAAGGGATAATTGCTGGTATAATTGATTGAGTGAGAGAAGACAGAACCTAGTGCACAAGTGGCAGGTTTCACACATCAGATAAGAAATGCACTATTCACACATAATATTGGAAGAGAAGGCAGAGTCCATAGGTATGTATAAAAGTATGCGGGTAGATTTGGTGGTGATATCATTGAAATGTTCTCACCTGAAACCTTCTGTTTTTTTGATTAATTAGAAAATAGTTCATGATTTGATACTGTACTATTAAAGTAATGCTTGAAGATGGGGCTTTGAACTTAACACAGATCCAGTCAATACAGTTATGGTTTTGCCTCACATGTGCGTGCGTGCAGGCACAGAATAGAGAGTTTTATCTAGCAAGATTTGGGCTTTTCTCAGAAAAATATTTTTAAAAGGGCCAAGGGGGTTGGTTATACATGAAGGAGTATGATTAGAATGATAGAACATGGTATCAGAGTTTTTGGGGGGAGGGATATGTGACTTATTTTCTGATATCATAATTTAAATGCTTATCTTCATCTTGTCTTCTCTTCCAGTATAAACATTTAAGACTATAATACTTTGAAATACCACCTTTACTGTATCAAATATGAATTGATCAAACTATGTTATAGATTATTTTTTAATTCCCACAAAATCCTTCTTTGATAAATGAATTATTTAGAACTCTATGGTGATGTTTGATAAATTAATTTATTTTTATTTATTGTCATTGCATAGTGGTGTAAGAATATATTTTTTGGGGTAACAAGTATCTGATTTGGGGAGAAGCTTTATGTCTTTGTACATTCTCTATGCACATAAGGATATGGATTCTCCAATTTTTAAATTTAAGAATCTATAAATATCAATATTTTCCAAATAACTTATTGATAAATTATGTTGAAATCTCCTGCTATACTATTATATTACTAAATTTTTCCTTTAGTTCTATTTTTTGCTTAATATATTTTGAGGCTACCTTCTTAGATGCATATCAGGTAAGAATTATAAATTTTTCCTGATGAATTGTATCATAATTTGGTAATATTATTTCTAACACTGTTTTTTTAGTTTATAGTTTATACATTCTGATTAATATTGCTCCACAAGATTTATTTGAATTCTACTTGCCTAATACATCTTTTTCACACCTTGAAATTTTCTTTTCTTCACGATCTGTGAACTCATTTATAAGTATTATATTTCTGAAAGTATAATTTTTTAAAAAACATTCTGAGGAGCTTTGTTTGATACCAGCCTTTGTTTTAAAGGAAACCCTGCTGGGACTTCCCCGGAGGTCCAGTGGTTAAGACTCTGCGTTCCCATGCAGGGAGAGCGGGTTTGATCCCTGGACGGGGAACTAAGATCCCACATGCTGCACGGTGCAGCCAAAAAAATGAAAGAAAGAAAAAAAAAAAAAAAAAAAGGAAAGCCTGCTTTTAGTGTCTCCTTATTTCATGTTGCTACTGGCTCCAGTTTCTCCTCAATTTGTTAGGGTGTTGGTGGTGAAGGGGGTCCTTGTTGGGTTTTTAAAAGGCTATTTAAATTATTTTAAATTAATTCTTTCTTGTTGCTTCGTGATCTAAGATATGTTACTATGGTGTCATACTTACAGTATACTTTATCCAGAATCTACTTTGCTTTGGAGTATGAGGGCATTCTAAATATCTTCTTTTCTACTTCTCATTGTGTGACCCAAGAAATGGTACTTATGCCTGTTTTCTCATCTCTACAATGGATAAAATAAAAATAATACCTACCTTTTAGGGATGCTGTAATTATTTAACAAGTTGCTACATGCAAATTACTTACTTTAAAAGAAATAAATTATGCCTCATTCTGTACCTACTGAATCAGAACTCTAAGAAAAGGAGGGGGTCGTTCTGTGTATGGTATTTTAAAAAGGTCTATTGCTATAGTTATTTCTGTGTCTACTGCTGCTGCACAAATTCACGTAAATGTTGACATGTAAGAAGGTACAGCTCTTCTCCAAGCCATAACTTGTAAAGTATCTGTTGCAACTCTTTAAGAATAGTCCTTTTCTCTGTCTCCTCTCTTATTCCCTAAGATACTGCACTGGCTGTGGGAATAGTTTTTGTAGATTACTTTGGCTTTGGCTGGTGGAGAACAATTTTCAGATGAGTGACTGCAGTAGGCTGCCCTGCTGTTCTAAAGAACTTTTCAATGTTGCTAATAGGTTTTTACTGTTAAATACTTCCTAATATCCCAAGTACCTGAGGGGTTTTTCATTTAAATTCTTCACATTTATTTATGCACTGGCTCTAGTAAGCCTGAGTGCTTTGTCTTTATCCTTTTAATGATTAACTTGATATTTAACCTAAGGGATGGAAGCTCTGTGATTTTATGGGAATGATAGAATTAAACTGCCTCCCACAAAATCCCCACAGGTTTAAGAGATAAAAGATACACTTGGAGAATATATCTCAGGAGGATACATTGTTATGTCCTATGGAAAGTAGCAGATAGAACCAGACTAATAGGGATTAAGACACCCACCTCCATTGTGATAGATAAGTACCAAAAGCTCATTACAAAAAATAAAATACAGAGAAGATTAAAGAAGTATACTGAAATAATACAAAGCAAGTTGATGAAATTCTAAGTACATTGGCAAAATTAAAGTATTACTTTTTATCATAAGCGTCTATCTCCCTATAATTAAAATTTAACCACCCTGCTAAAGTTAAAGATTAGAATGTTTTTTTATGTTATTTCTCTTTCACTTTTATTATCTGCTTTCATCAGGAATTTAGATATTCTGATTAATCAAATATTTGTTCATGTCACATATTAAATATAAATAAATAACAAGAATAGTCCTTCAACACTAAGAATATGTTGTATATTAATTGACCATTTTTGATGATGTAGAAGAAATTTCTGGATTTTTAAGGTTTAAATAGCATTAAATACTATTTTATTATAGTTGTAAATATACATTATGTAGATAGCTTGAAACTATGGGAATATAATATTCAAATAAAGTGCTAAATGAAAAGACAACGTTAAAACATTATTCTATGAAATATAAAGAATCTTAAATTCTTAACAAAATGCATTTGGTCAAAAATTTTGTCTAGTCTTAAAGACAAAGAAACCTATGTTACATTTTGTGCTTCCATTGATATACATTGGTATAAAATGCTCATTTTAGACAGGTTATCAATCAAGAATATAATCCAGTACATGGAAGTTCTCTTTGCAGCAGTGTTTTCTTTCATATGAAAATACTAACACATATATTGCATATACTGGCCCACATAGACAATAATTATGGTGAATTTCACTATATTCATATTAGCCATTAAACTCTGGAGGAGGAGATCTTTCTGAAATAAAATAATGTTGATTAACATACCTTTTAAATGTCAGCTCAGTATATACTTTTGGTATTGGTAATTGTGGAAATGCAAATCCCTGTATTTACTTTATTCATACAGATTTTCCTTGTAAGTATCTAACAGACTATTCAAGATGTGTTCTTACGAATCTCTGGACATCATTTTCTCATATGAATGATGGGGTTAAATCAAGTCTTTCTTTTCTTTCTAGAATATAAAATGTTTGTAATTACCATGAATTACACAATAATACCCCAGAGATCTCACTTCATTAATACAATTAAGCATTTCTAATATTTTATAATATATTTTTTGGGAGGAGATAATGGTCTGTGAATATTTTCACATTTCTGCATAATTAAGGCTTACTGCACAAAGTAAATGCATAGAAGATGACTAAAAAGCAAACATGCCTTGGAAGTAAGAGATAGTGAATATCTCTAGAGAGATTTAAATTATTATCTCTAACTTAACTACCTTAGGAGTAATGAAAACCTAGGGACCATCCATCTTTTCTCCAGGAGTTCTCCAGGAGTTTTGTTTATATTCTAGAGCTAACGTCCCTTTCTCTCTGCAAAGAAGGAAGAGCAGAAGTGACAGCATCTCTAATTAAGCTTTGAATATCATAATTTTGGGATTCCTCTCCTATAGTGTAACCAATGCATATACACAGGAACATCCAGCTTTTATTACATACCCCATGGTGACTGGAGTTCAGGGAACTGGCAGTAAGATGCTCTATGTGTAATAGTCTGTGTTTTGATCCGGAGACCTCGTATCCTGTATCAGGATAAATAGGTAAATACAGATATAAAATCTTAACAATATTGAATAAAATGTACCTTATAATTTCATGGCTTACAAATCATGAATTTAATATTCAATTCTACAGAAAATTTTGAGCACCTGTAAGTGGCAGGCACTGTGCTAAATTCTTTCACAAACATTATCTTAATTAATTTGATATCATAATTGTCATGAACCTGTTCTAAGACTCAAGAATATAATTTAAATAATGTGATAAAATGTATACTGATTTACACTATTTAAAAAGAAAATTTGGAAATTGTAAGCATGCTTATCACACTCAAAAACCTTAAGTTTAAAATATATTATTTATATCTGTCTGTACCCACTTTTAAATCCTCTGCCTTCAACTAAGCAACACACCAGAAGTTTCTTTCTCTCTTTTTATCTATAATAAAGCCAAAACTCCATAAGCATGCCAGATATTTTACCTAAGAAATGTCATGGGCTCAGAGACTGAACAACCAGCATAGGGAAGAGTGAGCAGGTATGTGAAAAACATACTTGTTAATTTTCAAACTAGCAGACTTCACTGAAATTTAATTTGAATGTGTTATTAGGTTGGAGCCCTAACAATATTCACAGAGTGAAACATACCTTTTGCTGAACTCAGCTTTATTCATGCTGTTTGAAAAATTTAATGCTGCTTGTGTTCCATAAGTTAAGAACATCTTAGTTGCTAGAAATAAACACTTTTAGAGAAAATTAATTTGACTTATTCTCCCCAGTTCTCTGTATTTGAGTAGTTTGGCTGAGCTAAGCTAATGATCAACTTGACGTTTAGAGTGTTACATTTTGCTGGTTTGACCTTTCTCATTTTAAGAGGAAATCTTTGAGTTGCAAGCAGTGGAAACATCACTCAGAGGTCCCATGGTAGTCAGTAGAATGATCATAATAATTTAGATATAAAATTCTTAGGTATTAGGTTTTTTTCTTGACAGTTTATCATATTGAAAGTAAAAACTGAAAAACTTAAGAGAACATACAAATGAAAAAAAGCACACATGCCATTAGACATCAAAGCTATGATATAATCATGTGCCATGTAGCTTTTAAAAAATTCTACCATATATTCACTAGAAGATAAGAGTGGAAGAAGGCTAAAATTATTCTTAGTATTATTAAAAAAATAGTTCTCTTGTTTCTTGTGGACACCCTGAAAAGATCTCAAGAATCTCCAGAGGTTCCTAGACCACAAATTGAGAAGTGTCAATTTAGAATATAATTATTACTTGTCCATTTTTATTTCTCTACAGTATTTTATTAGATATGTAAATCACCAATTATCTGTTTATTCCACCATGGGTGCACATTTGACTTGTTGGTTTTTTTTAAGGTTGGGGACTGCTGTTATAAAAGATATCCTCTAAAATCATTGCATTTTCTGTAATGTTGTTTTTGAGAGTTTTTTTTTTTTAACATCGTTATCGGAGTATAATTGCTTTACAGTGGTGTGTTAGTTTCTGCTTTATAACAAAGTGAATCAGCTATACATATACATATATCCCCATATTTCCTCCCTCTTAATTTGTATTCATATGAATAAGTCTACTTTAATGGCATTGTAGTTCCAGATGCATATTTCAAGACGTTTTCTCCAACATACAGTTGGCATGAAATTGCTGGTCTGTACAATTTTAGTAATAAAATTAGCCTTCAACTTTTCAAGGTAAAGGAAAATTGTTTCCTGACAAGGTTGTGTCAATTTCCATTCTCACCAGCAGGATAAGAGATTTCCCATTTCTTCACATCCTTACTGATATTTTCAGTATTTATAATTTTGCTACTAGATTAGGGAAAAATGGTTTCTAATTGCAGTTGCAATTTACCTTTTCCTGATTACTCATGGATTTGAATGTGGATTTTTTGCATATATTTATTATCCATTTGGAATGCTTATTTTGGGAATTAAATTATTTTTATAACTGGTACTTTTTGTACAAAAAAAATTATATATTGTTTGCTCTTAATAGAGCTATGCCCGTTTTCTTTTGGTTAGTGCTTTCATATTATGCCGTATTTCACTTTTACTCTCAACTTTTCTCTGTCCTTAAGAATTAGGGGTGCTTTGTATGAAGAACTCAGTTGGATTAATTTTTTTTAAATAAACTTCACACTGTTTGTTTTTTAACTGGAGTTTTTGTCTGTCTCTATTTAATGTAAGTAGATATTTGGTGGTCATATCTACCAACTTATTTTTGACTTTTCATTTGTCTCACATGTTCTATTTTTCTACCTCTGTTTTCTTGCCTCTATTTGAGATCAGATAGCTTTTCTCCTTCTACTTTTCTTCATTTATCAGTTTGGAACTGTCATAAGATGTTCCTTTTCTAGAGGTTACAACAGAAATTACAGCATGCTTACTTAACATATCATGGTCTAAATTGAGAAATATCTCTTCATTGCCTCCCCCAAACACCAATCCTTTAGAATACTTTACTCTTATATCTCTAATCTTATAAAATTTTATTTAGGAAAAGAAAATTTAACTTTTTAAGTCTAAAAAAAATTATTACTTTTCATACAGTCAGTAGCCATAAGATTTACATATTTACCATACATTTTGTTCTTCATTTCATCTTTTATTTTAGACTTTCTACTTACAATTTCATTTACTTCAGTATTACTGTCCTATACAGCATGGCAGACTTTCAACAAATAATTATGACATGCCAAAAAGCAAGGAAAAAAACCCACAGTCTGAAAAGACAAAGCAATTATAACCAGGCTCAAGTATTATACAGATGTTAGAAGACTTAAAATTTGAAATAACTAGCTTTAATGTGTTAAAGACTAAATTGTAAGGGTTGGCAACATGCAAGATGAGAGAGATAAAATTTTAGCAAAGATGGGAACTATGGGAAAGAATAAATAGAAGTGCTAGATATAAAAACACAATATAAAAAATGAAGGATACTTTCAATATGCTCATCAGTAGATTTTACAAAGCTGAAGAAAGAGTCAGTAAATCTGAAGACAGGCCAACAGAAATTACCCAAATTTAAATGAAAACAGATATAAAGAGTAAAAAAGTAAGAAAAGAACAAATCATCTAAGGGTTGTGGGACACTATAAAATGGTATAACGTTATGAGCAACTGGAATCCCAGGAAGAAAGTAAAGAGAATGAAGCATAATAAATATTAAGGAAAAAAATGACTGAATATTGGTCAAAATTAGTTGCATACAACAAACCTTGGATCCAAGAATCTAAGAGAACACCAAGCAGAATAAATAGCACAAAACAACCATAAAAACACATCTCACTTAGTCGTATTATATTAAAACTGCAGGAACTAAAAACAAAGAAAAAATTTTCAAGATAGCTGGGATGAGAGAGGAGACACCTTATTTACCAATGAACACTGATACAAATGACAGCAGATTTCTTGTCAGAAACTGTGCAAGCAAGGGAACAATGGATTGCTGAAGGCAAAAACCTCTCAACCTAGAAATTTATATCTGGAGAACATATTCTTCAAAAGTGAAAAAGTAAAGACTTTCTCAGACAAATAAAATTTGAGGGAATTCATTGCCAGCAGACCATCTATCCTACAGGATGTGTTAAAGTTATGTATACAAAAGGATTTTTGTAATGTTAGAAACATGGACCTACACCGAGAAATGAAGAACATTTGGAATGGAATAAATGAAGCTTTGAAGATTATATATATGTTTGTGTGTGTGCATCCATAAATGTATATATACACATACATTTCTCTCTACATATGTATATATCTGGAATATAAATATATATATTTAAAGTGCTCTTAAAACTGTTTAAGGCAATAAAGATAATTATGCATTGGTATAGGTGTATATATACATATATAACACAATATATATACATACATATATATTAATCTAAAAACTTTTTAGTCAGTAAACATTCATGTTAAATAGAGAAGAGATAATCCCCCTTCCCATGTACCATTTCCTTATAATCTTCAGATGGTTAATGGGCTGGTGAGGAAGAATAAAACAGAGGAGTCCATTCAAGTGCTTGCCCACATAGCATTTAATTTTATTTAGTGTGGATTGTAAGGTCTTTCATGTACTATGAACCTGGAGACTATTCAAGCATGAAGACATTTTAACCTCCTTCTGGAACAGTCTCTTGATTCTTTGCTTGATCATACAATTAATGCACAAAAGTAGATTCTCATTGCAGTACTAAGGAAAATTTGATTTTCCATGTGTGGCTTTGTGATCAAGGTCAGAAAGAAGAAGATTGTATAAAAATACTATAAAAGATAATGTTAAATAAAGGGAAGAAATAATCTTTTAGGTGAGACTATTCCACAAATCTGCCTTTAATCAAAGTTACCTGTAAAGGCTTTCCTATGAGATCATGGAAAAGATATTGTAAATGTGAAGTATGCTATGTACACACAAGTTTATAACCTAGGTGCAGCCTTCTATCCACTTGTAAAAGCAACCATAAATCATAAACTGTATTTCAAGATAGAATTTAGAAAGAAAATTTACAGTCAGTAGTAGAACAGAATTCCATTTCTCTGGGTAATTTATTCACCATCTTTATAAAATAAAACTTCAGAAAAATTATCCCTGTCAAAGTTTCTTTTTTTTTTTCTCCCCACTCTGGTGACTTGCTAACAACTAACATTGTTATTTTCCTTCATCTAATTTAATAAGGAACATTAATCATCCATTAGTTGGTTCTTTAGCTTAATGTTATTTGCTGTAGTCCACAAATAAGACAGCTATGGCTTGAAGTTGTTAGCAATCGAATTCTATTAGGATATAGCATTTATCTTGTCCCTGAATATTAGTTCAGTTAATTGCATTTGATTTTTTATTATTCTATTTAATGAAAAATATACACTGTTATATGTAGGACCAGCCCTAGGCAAAATAGTGAGGCAAATTAATGTGTGTCTTTAGTTTCTCCCTGTTCATTGCTCTTCTCTCATATTTAGGAAGAATCTCACGTAAAAGTCATTAAATGATTGATTAGAAATGTTGGCTTTTCAAACATGATTGCAAGTCAACGGCCTGAGAGTTTGGGACAGCTGAACCTTCCATAAGGCTGGTGTCTGATATGTTTGTACATTGACTGACTGCAAATATACCTAAATGAACTGAGTATGCTAACAGTCTGATTCAAGACAAAACCTGATGCACATATAAATGTATGAGAAGGCAAAGATAATGGAAGGAAATCAATGGTTTCTATCATATATTAGGTAGCCAAGTAGATTATATGAGAGAGATTAGTGGCAATACAGTAGAAAATAAACCATGAACAACCCGTCTATGAGAAAATTAAAATCAGTTTCCTGTTTCACAAAAGAATGAATTTTCAAAGGCTAAAAGCAAAGCAAGAATCGGAGCTCTGGGAGGTAATCAAACATCAAGGCATTGTTTTACCAGAGATTTTCTACTGACTTGGTATCTTAAACAGTTTGGGCTGCTATACCAAACACACGATATTCTGAGTAGCTTAAACAACATTTATTTCTCACAGTTTTGGAGGCTGGGAAGTCCAAGTTTAAGATGCTGGCAGACCCAGTATCTAGAGAGGGGCTGCCTTCTGGCTTGTAGACAGCTGCCTTTTTGCTGTACCCTCACATGGCTGAGAGATAGGTCATCTCTCTAGTGTATCTTCTTATGTGGACACTAATTCCATTCATGAGGGCTCCAACCTCATGACCTAATTACCTCTCCTAGGCCCTGCCTCCAAATACAATTGCATTGTGTTTTAGTTTTTAACATATGAATTTTCAGGGGATACAAACATTCAGTCCATAGTACCTGGGAAACAGTGAAATTCTGTTTTGATGACTTCATGAGTTATAGAGGATAAGAAATGAAGTCCAGGGCCTGCACAAGGTGGGAAGTTTAATAGTAGATCCCCACATAAATATGATTTCCTCAAATATAACATGCTCAGTGTAATTGTGAAGGAGAAATGAGTACAACTTGCAATAGAAAAGTGGCTATCTTAACTTTAATGCTGAGAGAGGAAGCCAAGACATAAGCAAAACATGTATCTCCCTGGAGGATACATGAGGATATGCCTTGCGCCATCCGGTGATCCTTAAAAATTTCAAATTTCATTTAAATTATCTTTTCCACAAATTTTTCCCATCAACTGTAAGAAACAAACACAAATCCTCTTTGGAGGAATGACTTTTCAATCCAGGCTTCAGAGGATTCACAGATGAAATTCAAGGAACATGGACTCACAATTAGGAAGAAAACAACAAATTTCACAGAAAAAAAGAGACAAAACAGAAATGGATCATAGTACCATAAGCGAGAACCAGCAGGAAAAAAAACAGTGGATTCTAATGAGTAAGACGTTAGATAGGGTACTTTGAACTTCCCGGAGACAGACTATAAATGATCTACATTATTCGGTTAAAAGAAATAGAAGAAAGCATGTTATATGACAAACAAAGAGACATATCAGTTAGACTTTGCTACCAAACAAACTACTCTAAAATTTAGTAGCTTAAATGAAAAATTATTTTTTTAACTTGTAGGTAAGCAATTTTGCTTGTTTTCAGTTGGGCAGTTCAGCAGCTGCTTTTGGATGGGTTTGCTCATGTAGCTGCAATCAGGTTCCAGTTCATTTGAGGACAAGTTTAATCTGCAGGGGTCCCAGCTTGGAGGGTGTTTTCTGCCTGGTGTGTTCTCTCACTTCTAGCCTAATAGCCTGGAGTTATTCACAGGATGGCAGAAGTTTAACAAGTTCTGAAAGAGGGACTTTTGAACTCTCCTCCTATATCATGTTTGCTACTTTCTCACTTGCCAAAGCAGATCAGAAGGCCAGACCAGTTTCAAAACTGGGGAAAAATAGATAACGTTTAATAAGTTCTTTAATGTTCTTTCAAAAAGGAGATGAATATCTGGATGGGTGAACTTTTTCTAGGTGACACTTTCCATTAGAAGGTCAATTCAAACACAGGGAAGTTTTATTTTAATGATTTTTAAATTTACAAATCCCTAACAAATATCTTTTTATTTTGTTTTATTATCCAGAATCCCTATTATTCAGAAATACATCTTATTTTTATTATTATAATCTCATTTCCTTTGTGGTTTTGTCCTGTATTTTGAGCAGTCTCTTTCATTTCATATTTTAGAACACTAATTTTGTTCTCAGCAGAGATGATGAGATTTTATGTTCCTCCATTGAACTTAACATTATTTTTTTTCAAGAAAAATCTTATTTATGTTTTATTTTCTTGGGAGTCCTCATTACTTTTCCATTTGTTTTATTTCAATATGGACAACCTGTGCTACTGATTGAGCTGTGTATCTTCCTTACATTATTCTATTCATTTAGTATGTTTATTTCTTCTTAGGGCACTCATGTAATACAGCCCCTTGTTTGCTGCTTTCCACTGTCCTCAAAAGGACCATTCTGTTAGGATGTCTCTGGAATCGTTAACTGGCAAGAGATAAACGATACAGTAAAATCCTGTATTTCCATGGCTAGATAGTGAACAAAGTACAAATTCCTTTTTTGATGAGACTTCCTTGCCAAGTACTTTTGTTGTCCTTAATTTTTAATAAGTGGTAGACAGGGATGGAAAAAGCCCTCTCCTACCAGTCAGAATGGCCTTCACCCATTCTGTAGGGAATTTGTTGTGGTTGTCACTTTCTTAGGAGGAACTTGTGGTCATGCAGTTAGAGACAGGGAAACCGTTCTCCTTAGGGTACTAAAGAGAGCAACTTGTGCATTCAGGCAGCCGTAGAGTAAGAGGTCTTCTCCTGGCTTCTTCCAGCAAGACAACCTTTTTCTCTCCAAATGGATTCTCCCCAACATCATTAAAACAAACAAATCTCTCTGTGAGATCTCTCCTTTGTAAAACTCGCAGCCTCAGATGTCCTTAGATTCTTCCACATTTCCACCAGTAGCCCATCCTATTTACTGGTGGTACAACAATGCAAGTATTGAATAGAAAAAAAAAAAAAATCTCAGGAAATTCTTCCCAGGCCAATATCATAACCAAAGTGTTCTATTTTAAAGTAAGTAAATCTACTTGAATGTCAACCCTATATATGAAATTATGTTTTATGAATACTACCTACACTGTAGTACTTAATATTTATTGATGACCACATTGGTTTAAGAAGCATTAATAGTGAGTTATTGCAAAGACATAACCATGGACTGTATGCTTATTCTGATTTTTAAAAATTATTCCAGGAATATTAAAGGACAGGGAAATTACTATGTTTCTGATGGTGCAGCAAAGAAAAATACAGAAGCATTGTTCACACTATTCACTTTGTAATATTTGTCACTTGAATATCACCTATTTTTTTCTAATTCTTGTTACTTTTTATAATGTGTTGGATTTATCACCTGTCACACATTTCTTATGCTCAGATATAGGTGCTATAATATTTTCTACAATTTTGAGTTTTGTGCCTTGTTTTACTTTTTTAAACTTTGCTTTATTATAATTTGTTTCACTAAATGATACTAGAAATTGGATTTTCTTATTTTACAGTACAGATGCCTAACTGCTATGTCTGCAGTACTCACGATAATCACTGGCCTTCAGTTACTAGATGTATGTAATCATATTCATAGCTACAATCTTCTTCTACAGAATGCTTTTGATATACCAGATGCTGTGTAACAATCCATCTAAATGGATTTTCTAGTCTCGTAGGGAAATCACAAAACTGTCAAACCTACATTTGTTTCCTTTTTGACAATGTTACCTTCAAACACACAAGTAAATAGACCACTTTACCTTTCCATCTGGAAATGTAGTTCTGTGTGATATGCTAAGACAATAGGTCCCTTTTCTCAGATTAAAAAGCTGATGGGAATTCTTTTCTCTTACTATATTTGTTTCTTTACACTGAATATTGTTTTATCTGTTGCTTTACACTGAGTAAAGTTGATGATTTCCAAAACATTAAGAATGGAAAGAAGTTCCAATGCCATCTTGTCATAAGAGCAATTTTACTCTTTGTACAGCAGTAAAATTTAGTCATTTGTGTTACATAATTTTATGCAGTAGATTTTGCAGATTCACTTAGTTGATGATTTCTCTGGTAATTTTGCATGTATACATATATTTATCTGTGTAAATGATTAAATATTATTGTTTATATATATTATATAATTTATCTTAAACTTTTAATTATTTCTTTGATTATTCTATGTAACATTTTATTATTTTTATAATTTATTTAATTTTAGTGCTGTAAATTGTAGTGTGCAAAATAGAATAAAGTTTTTAAGGTAGTAAGAAGGTAAATTTTAATTTGATTTTATCTTTTTTTCAGAGATACCCAGCATTTTCTGATGTAGGGTTTCTCAACCTTTTTTTTTCATGATCACTCCAAGAAGCAGCCTTTTAAGATACTTTTTTCTTATCATACCCCCCAGCCCTGCTCGTGAATGCTGTTTATGCTGTTTACGTGCTGTGGCCCCTTGGAGGACCACAAACCACTGCAATGTCTAAGATTTTTCCACCATCCCCAAACGAATTTTCACTTGCTTGTGGTTGGTATCAACCCCATTGCAAAAACATGCCTGAGACAATGAAACCTAATATTTATCCTAGAATAGTCCTAAAAAGTCTTTTCAGGTTTCTCACAGAACATGACTTCTATTCTCCAGACCTTTCCACTAATCCTCTTTCTCACAACGGTCTTCTTTTAACAGTTCTCATCAGGTTTCCCACTACAGTTAGCCAAACATTTACGGTAAAAATGAATTACTCTGTTTCACTGTATTCCAAAGGTATCAAATTTTTTAAAATAGTCAACTGAAGACACAATATAACTAAAAGTTGTAATTAACATGTATGCTTACTATAGGCACATGGGAGAAAGACATACAGACAGAAACATGCACATAGGTGTGCTGCCTTTTCAGTTTTAGAGAATATTGATCATATTATTATACAGTTTTTCATCCTACTGATGCATGTCCCTTACCAATCCTTCTGTTAATGGCAAGTTTTTCATGTATTAATTTGTAATAGTATTCCATAAGGATAGTAACAGTTACTCTGTAATATATGTTCCTAGTCATATTTCCCTAATTCATTTATAAAATTTGACAGTGTGGAGAAGTGTAAGGTTCCTTTCACTTAAATATAATTAAGGTAATCAATCTATTTCTGTGAAACTACTTGCTATCCATTATTAGAATTTTTTCTCTCTCAGTTCTAAATCAGGTAATGATTTATCTATATTATATTCTGTGTGGTATAATTTTGCACCTTTAAATATTTAATCTAGCTGAAAATTATTTTGGTTTATGATATAATGGGAGGAGTGTCCGATTCTGTGGTCTGTGGTTTTCTTAGGACAGTGATGGGAGGATGAGCAGGACAAAATTTATTGTGATATCATGCAAGATCCCACTATTTTCAAAGTCATATAGGGCCAGTTATCTTGATACAAGTCTTTTCATTCAGAATCATTCTATTGTACATGCATGTATTGTGTTTACTCATTCATAAAGCCATACGTTTATTTGGTATTTATTTGCCAAATATTTATCAATTACCTATTAGTATAAAGTGTTGTAGGTCATAGAAATACGGACTGAATTAAATGTAGGACTGACTGTCACAGTGTTCATAGCTTAGTCAGGGGTTAGACATGTGTATAGTTAATAGCAATACAACCTGATGCTCTCTTAATTACTCTACTCAGTACACAGGCCAAGGACTATTAGAATACAAAATTTATGGCATACCTTTCATACAGAAGTTTTGGTTGTGACATTTTATGATAACAATGCATTACTTAAATACTTATGAGAGTAATATTTTCCATATATTCAGAAATCTTAAAAAAACCTATTAGTATTGACTATCAAAATATCACAATAGGCATATTCAAGATTATTTTAGATTTTTTTTTCCTACTTGTAGAAATGCCCTTCAAGTATAATGTGATCTCAATATTATATGCAAATGGCTTTAAATCTGCCTTCGTAAGGACCGGCATGAATTCAGTTAATTTTTCAGAAACATAATCTATTTTAATTTTTGTTGTATTTTCTCCAGTCTTCAGATACCCTTAATTTTATTTCATTTTGCTTAGAATTCAAAATATCAAATATTTTTAGTTGCAAGAATTATTTAATCTTGAAAAGCAGAACTTTTAAAAAAATCAAACCAGGAACTCATTTTGGCATATACATTTCTTAAACACAAAATAAAAGAAAAATGTGAAAATAAAAACCCGTGTAGCAATAGGTTTATAATGTCAAACCAAGGGAAATGTCAGGAATAATTTTGGTTGGTGAGATTCAAAGATGCATCTTCTAATAGCTTTTGATAGACAGTTTTGATCTTAGTCCAAATACAGTAGATGGATTGCTCTACTTTTGAATTTGTATACCTAGAAAGGATTTACTTCTCAAATATAAATTGATGTTAGATTTAACTTAATATGTTGTTGAGGGTCACTAATGCCAATAATAAGTGGATACTCCTTCATAATTCAGCAGATTTTACAAATTCATAGGCTAGTATTCAGTAACAACAAGGCTATTTTTTGTTATTCATGTTACCAACTCATGTTTTGAGGGTGTAATCTCATTGAATCTCAGTTGTATATTGCTGTTAAATATCACTTTCTATATACTCCCTGTTGTGAGAATTTATGAGACTAAATCGCCTCCTAAAATTTTATTAAAAAAAGGGACATTTCATAGCCTACTACTACACTACTAGAGAAAGGAAAGTATTGACAGTTATACCATGGAAGAAAACAGAATATTAGCTTTAGACAGTGTCATCGTCTGAGCCATAAATCACCCCAATCAGGAAACCAGCATCCAAATTAATAAACCAAATATTATCCGCATTCCAACACTCCACCACTCATGGTGCTCTCCTTCACGTATTCACCACCTTCAGGTTTATACTGTCCTGTCATTCAACAACATAGATTAGTACAATCTGCGTTAGTACTTACATAAATAGAATCTTCCATTATGTTCTCCTTTGGTCATGCAATTGTTGATTGTTTAGTCTTCTCACTGTATAATATTCAATGGCATGAATAACTGCAGTTTATCTATTATACTATTGACTGCATTTGATTTTTCCTTTTACAGGCCCAGTACATGCAGTGCTGCTATGAGCATTTTACTGTATAACTTTTGGTAAATATATGAACACATTTCTGTTGGAAAACACGTAGGAGTGGAATTTCTGGGTCACAGGGTTTGCACGTGCTCAGGTGCAGTAAGTAATGCTGAGCAGATTAAGCAGTTTTCACTTCCACCCGCAGTGAGAGAGGATTCTGTTGCTCCTCATCCTCAGCAACACTCCGTGTTTCCCCACCGTCCATTTTTGTCATCTTATCACTTCATTTTCCTTTTTAGAACTTGTGTTCACCTGCAATATCGTGCTTACTTTTTCAGTTCCTCTAACTAGAAGGTAAGTTCTTGAGAACAGCTGCTTTTACTGTTGAGTTAAATCTTATACATGGTCCTTGAAAAGTGAGTCACGCATAGAATGTACTCAAGAACAGCAGTTGAATGAATGAATAAATGTACATTATTTTACTTGTATTTCTATGTTCAGAAAGATTGGGGGATCAAAAAGGATTTCTACATTAATTGATCTTCTCCATTGACTCCCCTTTGAATTGTCTCTAAAATATGATAAAAAATTGAATATAAATGCCATCATGTGAACTATTAGCATCTTTCTTATAATTAGTAACTCACACTCATTAGATTGTTTCATAGCAAGTTCTTAAAACATGAAAGATGACTCATATATTTGGATGGTTATATTGATATAAAAAAGTGCAGATTAAAAAAATGTATTGTACTTACAACTAGGAAAATTTTCAAAATATGAAAAAAATTATCCTATTTATAAAGTATATTCACATTCCTAGAAAGAAATTCCTATATGAAATTTATTATGTCCATTTATTTAAAAAAAAGAACTAGCTGTTTCCTGGCCTGTTCCATCTTTGCTAGAGTTATAGCATAAAGTTATAGGGCTATTGATATAGAATTTATATCTGTCAGGTCCTTGAGTTTAACAGCAATTATCCTGTGTTTTACCTCTAAAAGATATAGTTCTAAAATTTGACAGCTAGAGTGATCCAGAACCTTGTTCAACTTTTTTAGTCTAACTCTTGTTGTCAGTTCTTAGAATTACACGTGCTGGGAGATAAAGCAGTTAGTTCTATGTGTGACTCAAATGCTGGTATCAAGAAGGAATAAGCCACTATAGTTTTCATTATAGACTTTATTGTTGGCATAATTTATCAGCTGAGGTTCAGGAATTCAGAGATCTAAGAAATTGCATTAGAATATACTTCCCTGTGCATATGGGAAATCAACTTACTGAATCTCAGGTGAAAGACAAAAATTCTAATGTTGTAGAATAGCCCACAGGTAGATCTGCTACTTACAAAAACTTACATTTTGGTAATTATACTATAAATAAGTAGAAAGTCAAATTGAATCCTAGGTTAGCACAAGGATAAATACAACTCATTTACTTTCCATTTCCAGACCTGCTCTTTTCTGCCCTATTTGAGTAGTGCTGAAATGTATTTTAGACCAAAGCTTGAATGGTGTACAACACACGGAGGCTAGGAAAGATTTTATTAAAATAATATTGGAAACTCCTTCAGATTTACTAATCATTATGTATTACAAAATAGGAATTATTTTCATTTTTTCTTATTCCTTCAACTCTCATTTCCTGGAAGGAAAATATATTGATGTATATGTGTGTGTGCAGATACTCAGCTGCAGGCACAGCAGGGAGGAGCCTCATGGTACCGAAGAGAAATGGCAGTGTTCTTGCTTTTGCTGTGTAGTAGTCACTGAGTCTCCTGACTCAGCTGCACGCTGTGCCTTTACACTTCTGATTATGGAAGTCCCCCATGAATTTATGCAGAGGGTTAGTGGGAGGAGGAAGAAGAATATTTTCCTTTATTCCATGGAAATAAAATATCTCCCAGACAATCTTCCAGGGCACTTTAGGTCATATTCATTACTGCATATGCTTAGACAATCTGTGGGAAGGACAGAAGAAGCCGATAACAGGAGGAACACAGGAGCATTGAAGGCTTAAGGGAAGGAGGGACTCTTTAACATTTAATTCTGTTTAACAAAGGGGATTGCAAAGTGTATGGAGGTAATGAGAGAAAAGCAGGATAGGAGAGAGCAAAGAAGGCAGGAGGCAAAGGGAAAACGGGAGAGGAATAGAAGAGAAAAGAAAGCAAGCTAATGGAAGGAAACAAAAAAACAGAAGGGAAAGGAAAAGAAAGGATGAAAGAGAGGATTCAATGGGAATTTAGAATGCTTCTGGAAATACTTCCAAGCTTGTCCCCTATAGCAGTTATGTCACACAGCCAGATTCCACCCCACCTGCCTCCAATAAAAACAAGGAAGTCTGTTAAGCAACCAGATGAAGGCTTTTAGGAGCAGGTCTTGGTTGTATTTCTCTAGATATTTTAATAATATTAATAACTTTTATGAGACACAGTAAAAGACAATACAGCCAGAATTGCATCATTAAAAGCTGAGCAGGTTTGAAGGCCACCCTTTCATTGCTATCTGTCAACTCAATGGCAACAAATGAAGACCATATCCACCATGCTGAAGCACTTATTTTAATTAATATCATTAAGATAATAAGTAAATAATATATCAAGAACATCAGTGATTTTAATGTTGTCAAATCAGATGGTTACTTTTGTGTTTTATCTTATTTGGCCAGTGAGTAGCATTCAAAGATATTGGCCACTATCTTGAAAGACTCTTCCTTTGGCTTCTGTGACAGCTCACTCTCCTACTTTCCCTCCCACTTCACTGACTGCCTCTTCTGATTTCCTTTTCACACCCCTGTGTGTTACAGTCCCAAGAATACTTTCTCAGTCCCAGGCTCTTTCTCTATCTCAACAGGGCTATGAAGTGATTTCACCTAATCCCTTGGACTTAAATAGAGCACATGCTGACAACATCCAAACCTTTATCTCTAAAAATAAAGCAAGCCAAAGCTTTGGCTAGAACTTGAGACTATACTACCAATTCTCTAGTGTTATATCATGTAACCTAGAAGGAAGTGGGGTATGGTCAGTTGCCTAGTTTGAAGAACTCAGAGTAATTACTGTGGGTATATTTAGCTTTAGAAATGGAGGGTAACTTTCATGTATTATCATCATTGTTGAGGCTTTAGCCAGAAAAGCCAAGAAAATAGTCAGAACCTTACTTTTTATATTTTATAGATTTTTTTTCCTTAATAGAAGGACATGAGGAAATGATACACAGTCCTTTTTAGAATAACTAGGGTCTATATTTCTTTTGAAATGTTGATAGATTGTCTCACCATGAGATTTACCCTATCATCTATTTCTTACTTTAGCTGCTTTCCATATTCCTTCAACAAAAAAGAAAATTAGTAGATTGAAGATTTAGTTTATAAGGTATTAAGAAACTATTCACAACAAACTAGAGAAAAAAATTGGCAAAGAAAAGGGTAAATACACGAGAATTCCAAACAGTCATTAATAATCATATTTTGAATATTATTTAAGGGTATCAAACATTTATTGATGTAATGTTACATTATAAAAACATACAAAAATTGCCCAGCTGTTATTTTAGCAACACGTATTCTAAAATTGGACAAGTAGAGAGGGAATTATCATGACAAAATATTTGTGAATTATTTCATATTATTTAATATGTGTGAAATATATGAAGTTTTACCCATAAAATGGTCAAAAAGTAGACAACACATGTCGAGCACTGACTGCAGATTTTGGCACAGAGTAAACGCTTTATATACATCTTTTCCTCCTCTCTAGGCAAATTCATCCCATCTTTTCTCTCTTTCCATGACTGTGCACCAGCTGCCATAAGTACACTATCCAATGGTGAAGAACATTCTTATTCATGTCTTACTCAAGAATAAAATTTACTTTGTAAAGGGTAGATTGAGAAGATTGTTTAAAAGAAAAAAATGTAATCAAAAGAAGTCAGGCATAGTTTCACTGTTTACTGTCCTTTATAAGTTACTTTAAATATAATTGTAATCCTTTCTCAAACTTTATTACACATTGAACAAAACAAAGACAACCAGCATATTATTGTTACATACTTTACTCTCCATAATTAGTTTTTGTTTAAACACTAATATTATTTTTTAAGATTTAATTTAATCTCCTCATTGTACTCTTGTACTAACACAAAAACCAAACTTAGCTTTCTCAAAGCCTTTGACACCTGTGGAATATAAACATTTATTTATAGTAGATTTTATAGCCTTATAACCTGGCTAAGGAATATTAGGTGAACTGGCAAGGCAATTCAGGAAGGTTCAAAGCTGGTTAGAATGTCAACGATGGAATGCAGTTTTCTACAAGTAAATCCTATTGTGTTTAAATTATAATCAACAGCCAAAAGTTTAGGATTTATTAATAGCTATGATTTATGGAGTATATGTTGTGACAGACACTATTCTAAGTGCTTTAAATATTCATCTTTTTATTTCTCACAACAAACCATGAGCAGGTGTAATTATTATATTTGTTCTGTAAACAGATACTGAAGTGCAAAGAAAGTTAATCAAGTTACTCATATAGTTAGTAATTTATGAACCTGAGATTCAAACACAGATTACTCCAAATCCAATACACTTAAAAACAATAGGAATAATGATCATGAAAACCAAAGGAATGATTAAAATGCATAATACTATAGCCTCTCTCTGTCTCTCTGTGTCTCTTTGTCACTGTCTCACCATATATATATATATATATATATATATATATATATATAGTGCACTGCATATTGCTGAAATGTATATTTTAAGAAATATATGTATATATATTTTATATATAAAGGTATCATATATATATGAAACCTTTTCATTTTAAAGAATCCTTACTACCATTTGATACTCAGATAAGGGACTTTTATTTCTTCTTTTCATAGACAATGGAATAAGGCCATATATCACTTAAACAAGTACTCTCCTCCCCCTAAAAAAATAAAAAACAAACAAACAAAAAAGCAGTTGGTTGGAATCCCAGAAATAATTAACATATTTTTAAGGTAATGTCTTTTTCCCCCATTTTTCATTATTAATAAAAATTTTATTCTCAAACATTTTGTTAAATTGCTCCTGACCTGATATTTTATTGCACAGAAGAATGATTTCACAGTCATACCAAAGGTGCTCTGAAATTCTGTTCCCTATTATTAACATCTTTTTTACATTATACATAATTTCTTTAGTTTTTTATAAAGTATTATTCCAGAATATTATAATACAGAGCATTACAGCTACAGACTTCATTTGTCCATAAAAATTTTGGAAAACATGTGACATTAAAAATATAAATTTTAAATATCAGTTTGTTATTTTAAAGTGTATGTGTTGTAATGGTAAAAAAAAAAATTACAAATTAAATAAGAGCCAACTAACTATTTGAAAATACGCTCCTTAATAATTTTTATTCCAGACTCCTTAGACTGGAGTTTTTAGTAAAAATATAAATAAAATAAAATATGACCAATGTTTTAACATTGTATCTGTTTTTACTTTAAACATTTTAAATTATCCAGAACATAAACCATTTTGTTAATGTTTTCAAAAGACTTTCTAATTTAATACTACTACCTCTACCACTCTCATTGGCCCAAACACACACACACACACACACACACACACACACACACACACACACACACATTTGTTTGAGTGGCAAAAACTTCCCCCAAGGGGTAATTTAACCACTTTTTTTGGTATTAAGGAAAACAATGATGTATTTGATGATGGAATGGTAAGGAAGGTGGCCTTCTATGTATAAAAAGTGATTTATGTTCATTTCATGTCTACATATTTTTCCCTTACAGTAATACATGCTTCACACTGCAATAAGATTATTTTTGTTCAGAATAGAAAAAAAAAATCATTATACAACCTGATTAAAAATAATTTTGTGGCTCATCCAAAATAAAGTTTGAAATATTAAGTACAGCACATAAGCAAACACTCATGATTGTAGAAGAAAGTAGGTAAGCAAATGATGAATTATAGAGTGGCTATAGGAAACTGAAAGGAAGGAGGAACACTAAAAAGAAGCAAGCCTGCTGAAATGTACCAGAAAGGCTTCACAATTTGAGGTACAATGTATCTTTTAATTCAGACTTCCGGTAGGGAAATCTTGAAAACAAAGAAATTCATTGAATAAGAAATCATTACACCCCAATAGATACACATTCTTTCCTAATACAGTTTCACTTAGATGATTAGAGGTTTATTAATTAGAAGGGTAGAGAGACAACATCATTGACTTAGTGCTACCGATCACATCTGAAGGCAAGAATGAGAGATTTTGCTGAAAATAGGAATATTTAGCAATAAATAACATAATAAGTAGTGAAAGCTAGCTGACACTTACCTTGCTGGTTCAGTTGCCAGAATCCTAGCAAATAGCTTTTAAAAAATTTTTATTTATGTATTTATGGCTGTGTTGGATCTTCGTTTCTGTGCGAGGGCTTTCTCTAGTTGTGGCGAGCGGGGGCCACTCTTCATCGCGGTGCGCGGGCCTCTCACTATCGCGGCCTCTCTTGTTGCGGAGCACAGGCTCCAGACGCGCAGGCTCAGTAGCTGTGGCTCACGGGCCCAGCCGCTCCGCGGCATGTGGGATCTTCCCAGACCAGGGCCCGAACCTGTGTCCCCTCTAGGTGGGAGGAAGAAGGATTCTCTGGGGGAAATTTAATCAGACAAATGGAAACCAGCTCTTCACCTCCCTCTCCTTGAGAGTCTTCTTGTTGTAAGTTTCAGCAGTGTACACAGAAATTCCATTTGAGATTAACATCAATCTAGAGCCAAGGTTAAGGTTTCAAACTTAAGGTAGGTAAGGTCTTAATATACTTTCTCCAACTTCTGTGAGATTACAAAATAAACAAAAATTTTAAAATAAACAGAAGCAACGGAGAAAATATATCATCCATTACAAGAGCAGACCACCATTAAAAGAACAGATAAAATACATTCAGAATTCAAGAAAACAAAATAAACATAGGTAAAATTTTAAACATAAATAGAAAACTTAGAAGAAACTTGAATTCTTCAGAGAGTAAGAACAAAGGTATAGAAAAGAAAAGAAAACGTATTTTATTTTAAAATAAACTAGATAAATCTAGAGGTTGCTAATCTAAATGTCATAATACATTTAAGACTCCATTGGAAAATTCACTGTTAAGAATATATTAAATATGTTGGCAAGTGAATTATCACAGAATATTGATTATAAGACACATCCTCATATCAGATGTTTAAATCTGAAAAAAACTGTAGGTCCAATAAAATATTTTAAAATCAATTAAATAAAGAAAAAGGAAAGGGAAATTGGAGGAAATTATTTAACAAAGGCATACACAAGGAAGTACCTTGAATTGAAATGACGTTTCAAATTCAGAGGGCCCCATGAGGTCCTAGCACTACAAATTTTAAAAGATATACTGTTATTCAAATATGTGATATTCTAAAATACTGAACCTACTGGTACTCCAATGCTGCCATGGCATATGGTACAAACTGGGTTGTTTAAAACAAAAGAAATTGTCTTACATTTCTGGAGACCAGAAGTTCGAAAGCAAAGTGTTGGCAAGGCCACATTCCCTCTGAAGGCTCTATGGGAGAATCCTTCCTTGCCTCTTCAGCTTCTGGTGGTCCTGGTGTTCCTTGGTTTGTGTCAGCATAGTTCCTATCTCTGCCACCATCTTCACATGGCCTTCTTTTCTGTGTGTGTCCATGTCTTTGTCCTAGTCTGCTTCTTATAAGGATACTGTTCATCAGATTTAGTGGTCACCTTCCTCCAGCATGATTTAATCTTGAGATTCTTATTTTAATTACATCTTCAAAGACCCTTATTCCAAATGAGGTAACATTCTGAGGTTCCAGGGGTTTACATTTGGACGTATCTTTTGGATAACATGATTCAACCTACCACGATATTAATAGTGATTATTAAAGATTGGCAATAACATGAATTATTTTTCCCTGTATGCTTATATTTTGGAATTGTCTATAATGAAAACATATTGCTTATATAAAAAGAAAAAAAGGAATTTTGGGTTTTTGAATATATATGGAAAGTGATAATGAACATAAATATACTATTAAGATTAAACAGCTAAATAGCTTTATAATCATTAAATATATATTATAGACCTAATAAGAGTTGTAAAAATTTACTACCAACTACTTTTTTGATATCATGTCAAAAATATTATGACCTCTTTGTACATTTACACTGTAAAGTATTTTTGATTACTGAAGCATTTCTGATGGCAAATTCTAAAAATGATTATAAAATTACTATGCAAAACTATTTACATGACAAAATATAAAATCGGTGTTTCTGAAAAATGACCTTAACTTACATTGCCTTAACATAATTATAACACAGTGCTGTAAAAAAGAATAACTTGTTGATTTGAAAACATTGTGGAAAAATAACATATTGTTATTATTATTAGCATAAAGATTTTTAATTTTATATTAATTATTACTATAGTTATACATCTATAAGAATATATTTGAATTATACACCACACCTTTAATAGTCCATTTAACCAGTGCTCTCACTTGCTAAATTCTTTATGATAATCAATATTCATAGAATATATGAACAGTAATATCTACAAACATTATCACTCAACTTAATAATTGTTTATCATATTATTCCTTGAATTTCTCAGTTTAAAAATTACAGAAGTTTATAATGTTATAATATGTTTGTCCTGGTAATCAATAGGTACATGATTCAATAGCTTTCAAATTGAGTAAATATGAACGATATAAAATTCTCATCAGTTTTTGTTTTTTTTTTTAATTTTTATTATTTATTTATTATGTTTTTATTTTTGGCTGTGTTGGGTCTTCGTTTCTGTGTGAGGGCTTTCTCCAGTTGCGGCGAGTGGGGGCCACTCTTCATCGCAGTGCGCGGGCCTCTCACTATCGCGGCCTCTCTTGTTGCGGAGCAGAGGCTCCAGACGCTCAGGCTCAGTAGTTGCGGCTCACGGGCCCAGTTGCTCCGCGGCATGTGGGATCTTCCCAGACCAGGGCTCGAACCCGTGTCCTCTGCATTGGCAGGCAGATTCTCAACCACTGCGCCACCAGGGAAGCCCCTCTCATCAGTTTTAACAGCATAATCTCAGAAATATATACATTTATTTTGGTAATAGTAATGACAATATAAAATGAGAAAAATAAGAGAATTATATAAGAATAATTGAAAATTGTATTATTTTTAAACTAGTATTGAGTTTTTTAATAATGGAGTACTTTATTTATCCAACCATTTGATGTCAGTGAAATAAAATAAATCTTTGTTTGGTGTCACCTGGGAGGTCATTTACGGAAAAGTCAAAGGAAATGTGACTTAAGGCATTTTATTTATATGCCATAAACCAAGCAATACAATGAAATAAAGTAAAATAAAAAGTAAATGAAAAGTATACACATAGTGACAATTTAGTTTTGTCATATTGGATGCATCTTTCTCTTTTGTACTGCTTTTTTTTTTTTAATTTGTATATTTGTTTATTGACTGTTTTCCTCCCACAGAATGTAATCTTTTTTTTTTTAACATCTTTATTGGAGTATAATTGCTTTACAATGGTGTATTAGTTTCTGCTGTACAACAAAGTGAATCAGCCAAACATACTTTTAAAGTAAGTTAGGATTAACAGTCAACAGACATTTACCCTGCCTTTGTGTTTCACGTACTAAGTTGAATAAGTTTTGTTTCTTTCCTTCATTTGTTCATAACCTAAGGGAAAACAATCATCAAAAACAATAACATATTTATGTGTTAAATATCACAGAGGATGATACAGGTTTTATATGAATTGTGCAGGTCCAAAAATGATCAAGGATTCTACTCACTGAGCTAGAGAAAGTCTCACATATCAAGTTACTTTTTATGGGAGCCTGGAGGGAGGAGTGGACTCTCAGGTGGAAGGGCCATGTGGGCCATTGCAGGAAGGGTTGGAAGGAAGTTGTGGCAGTGGCACCCATACACAATGGATGGGAAGTATAAGTTAATGAAAACCCAGACCTCTCTTCTAATTTTATCTTGCTACCTCCAGGGAACATGCTTTCAGTGATATTTAAGTATATTAAGGACAATATTGGTTTTAATTTAGGAAGTCAGAAATTACAGTTGATTAAAGGAGATGTTTTTACCTTTGGTTCCACATTCCATTTGTTTGCTAGGAAAATCATTTTTCTCCTCAAAGGCATAGATTCTGAGATACACGATACAAGTATTAGGAGAAGCGTTCCAATGCCAGGTCAAATATCAGGGTGCACCATTCAGTGACGATCCTAAAAATATTACGAGGAGAACTAGGGCAGCTCTAGAAAGTGAGGGCACAGCGGGAGTGCAATGAAGGAGCAGAAGTAGTATCTGGGAATTAGACAGCAGCCTAGGAAGAGCACACGGTATAGAGGGAATTCAGTAAGAAACCTTAGAGGAAATGACAAGACTGCAGGAGAAAGAAAATGGCAGAGCAGAAAAAAGAATGTGCCCCAACACATAAAAGAAAACATCACCTGTAAGAAAGAATACAGGAAAATGACTGTAAGAGTGGAAGAGATTTTTTTTAGAGGGGTTATTAAGGGTCAAAACATACTGTAATTGCTGAAGCCTGAGAAACTGCAAAATGATAATAGAAGAGACAGAAAGACGCAGAATAAAGTAGAAGTAAGATCAAGAAAACTTACCTGAGTTGATATTTGTGCTATCCTTGAGAATAGAGTATGCTCTAGGAAGACGAGGCACCCAAACTTCATGAAAATCAAATATATACAATGTTAAAGTCATTCCAACTACTTTACGTATATAGAAAAGGATGCAGTTATGCTTAAGTAAATCTTTTCTTGCAAATAAAGTTTAGTTAAAAACCAAATCCTGTCAAACATATGGATCAGTGTTATTTAGCTATTTTGGTTTCTTGAACACTTTTGAGAATACATTGAAAGGCAAAAATGCTCTCTCCAAAAAAAATAATAATACTTTTAACATGTGCCAATATTTTGGTTTACTTTATTGTCTTGGAATTTATGTGCTTTGCAGAGAAAGGCTATAAAAATAAGAAATATGTAGTACTCTCTTTCATTATATTTTTATGCAAAAATCAATGGCTATATTTCTGAAAAAGATGAAATACATATAATGTTGCAAATAGGATTTTTCAAAAGATGCCTTAATTTTACTCAAATGTAAATTTCAACATCAAAAACATGATTAGTTAATAATAACTTGAAATTCGAAGAGGTTTCTGACTCAGCAACTTGCATGTAATCTGTGCCTTCAATCAATTTATTTTCATGACAGAAAAAGCGTGTCTCAAAGTGGATATGTAGTAGTACCCAGAATTAGATATTGTTATAGTTAACTATAGCCATGAGTTCTAGCCAATGGGGCATGGACACTGAAATAATGTGAATTCTTTCCAGTCCAGCTCATAACAAGTCCCACACATGCTCTACTATGTTATTTCTCCTTCTGGCTGGCTGGACTGCAGATGATTCTAGGGAAGGCTGGAAGCCACATGTTGATGACAGTGGCAGAGACTTGGTTAGCTTGTATCCCTGAATGATGAAGTATAAGAAGGCTGTTCCCCCAACCTCTTCACCTGCCCAGTGTTGCTGCAAGAGAAAGAAAGAATTCTCATCATGTTGAGGGGAGCCTGTAAACATCTTGATACTTTCTTGTTTAGCAATTAGACACGCTAAACCATGTAAAAATGGGTACCTTGAAATGGGCTGTTGACAGGAGAATTTAAAACGTTCATCGGTGGCTTTGTAGATTGGTGATGAGAATATAGACAATGGATGTTGGAAAGATAGAAATCAATGTTATCACTGATAAACATTTGGCAGTATTATCACGCAGCAAGTGAGACGTGACCAGGTTCCTACTGAACCTATAGCTTCAGGGAATTGTTTGGGAAGATCCAGTATATTGATTTGTAGTATAAGAAAGAGATGACCTGGGGGTGGCAGTAGTAGAATTCCAGTTTACAATCAGAAATGAAAGGGGCATTGCAGAATTAGAACTGGTTTCAGATGCCAAACAATAAGAAATTAAGACTGTAAAGTGCTTTATGCAACAAAACCATTAAGACTTCTCAGTTTCAGTTGCCTGCTGTATGACTGACATTAATTTGAAGGACAGAATATTGTATGGATGCAGGAAACAAAAAATTAAGGACTTAATGAAACTTATGTCTAGTAAAGAACTTTGAGTATAGTTAGTGACTCATGAAACCAAATGAGAGAAAATAGGTCAAAAGCTTTCTAATAGTTTGAGGGACTTGTATTTGTGAAGGAAGTTTGAGCTTGGATTAAGAAAGACTGGATGGTCATATGATATTGCTTATATGTGAAATCTAAAAAAATGCTACAAATGAACTTATTTACAAAACAGAAATAGAGTCACAGATGTAGAAAACAAACTTATGGTTACCAAGGGGGGAAAGGGACGGGGAGGGATAAATCGGGAGATTGGGATTGACATATACACACGACTATATATAAAATAGGTAACTAATACGGACCTACTATACGGCACAATACTCTGTAATGACCTATATGGGAAAAGAATCTAAAAAAGAGTGGATATATTTATATGTATAACTGATTCACTTTGCTGTACAGCAGAAAGTAACATTTTAAATCAACTATAGTCCAATAAAAATTAAAAAAAAAAAAAGAAAGACTGGATTGTAATATAACCCTTGTGGTCTGAGCTTGCAGCAGTGGAAAGTACACTGTGAAGTGCATATAATACTCTAGAAGCTACACACCCCAACATTTCATAAGCGGCTATGAAGAAAATGAATTGTGTTGCTAGAAAACAATGTTTTGACACCAAAAACGGTAGACAACCAAGTGCCTCCTAGTAAAAACAATTCAGTTCAAATCAAGGAATTTCCCCTACTGAGACATTCTAGATAGACTTCTCAGTGTTTATCCTGCAGTAGTGCACCATCACTGTGGACTATTGACTCGTGTGTTTCCCATTTTTCTCTCTTAATGGGAACTTTTGTTCAGATTATTATGCTCCACAACCATAATTGTGTGTGTGTGTGTGTGTGTGTGTGTGTGTGTGTTTGATGTAGAAGGGCAGATGGTCTATTTAATTTTTTTAAATTTATTTTTTGTTGAAGTGTGGTTGATTTACAATGTTGTGTTAATTTCTGCCATACAGCAAAGTGGCTCAGTTATACACATATATATATTCTTTTTCATTTTGGTTTATTCTAGGATATTTAATATAGTTCCTTGTGCTATACAGTAGGACCTTGTTGTTTATGCATTCTGTATCTAATAGTTTGCATCCACTAACCCCATAATGCCAGACCATGCCTCCCCCACACTCCTCCCCCTTGGCAACCACAAGTCTGTTCTCTATGTCTGTGAGTCTGTTTCTATTTCATAGATACGTTCATTTGTGCCATATTTTGGATTCCACATGTAAGTGATATCAAATGGTATTTGTCTTTCTCTTTCTGGCTTACTTCACTTAGTATGATAATCTCCAGTTGCATCCATGTTGCTGCAAATGACATCATTTCATTATTTTAAATGGCTGAGTAGTATTCCATTGTATATATGTACCGTATCTTCTTTATCCATCCATCGATGGACATTAGGTTGTTTCCATGTCTTGGCTATTGTGAATAGTGCTGCTATGAACATAGGGTTACATATATCTTTTTGAATTATAGTTATGTTTGGATACATGTCCAGGAGTGGTATTGCTGGGTCATATGGTAATTCTATTTTTAGTTTTCTGAAGAAACTCTATACAGTTTTCCACAGTGGCTGCACCAATTTATATTCCCACCAACAGTGTGGGAGGGTTCCCTTTTCTCCACACCCTCTATAGCATTTGTTATTTGTACACTTTTTAATGATGGCCATTCTGACCAGTGTGAGGTGGTACCTCCTTGTAGTTTTGATTTGCATTTGTCTAATAATTAGCAATGCCAAGCATCTTTTCATGTGCTTTTTTGGCCATCTGTATGTCTTCTTTGGAGTAATGTCTATTTATGTCTTCTGTCCATTTTTCAATTGGGTTTTTTGTTGCTGACTTGTACGAGCTATTTGTATGTTTTGAAAATTAAGCCGTTGTTGGTTGCATTGTTTGCAAATATTTTCTCCTATTCTCTAGGTTGTCTTATCATTTTTTTTAATGGTTCCCTTTACTGTGCAAAAGCTTGTAAGTTTAATTAGGTCCCATTTATTTATCTTTGTTTTTATTTCTATTGCCTTGGGGGACTGACCTAAGAAAATATTGGTGCAATTTATATCAGAGAATGTTTTGCCTATGATCTCTTCTAGGAGTTTTATGTGTCTTGTCTGTAAGCCATTTTCAGTTTATTTTTCTGCATGGCATGAGTGTGTGTTCTAACTTCACTGATATACATGCAGCTGTCCAACTTTCCCAGCACCACTTGCTGAAGAGACTGTCTTTTTCCCACTTTATATTCTTGCCTCCTTTGCCAAAGATTTATTGACCATAGGTGTGTGGGTTTATTCTGGGCTCTCTATTCTGTTCCATTGATCCATATGTCTGTTTTTGTGCCAATACCACACTGTTTTGATTACTGTAGCTTTGTAGTATTGTATGAAGTCTGGGAGAGTTATACTTCCTGCTTTGTTCTTTTTCCTCAGGACTGCTTTGGCAATTCTGGGTCTTTTATGGTTCCATATAAATTTTAGGATTATTCTAGTTCTGTGAAAAATGTCATGGGTAATTTGATAGGGATCGCATTAAATCTGTAGATTGCTTTGTGTAGTATTACCATTTTAACAGTATTAACTCTTCCAATCCAAGAGCGTAGGATATCTTTCCACTTCTTTGAATCATCTTTAATTTCCTTTATTAATGTTTTATAGTTCTCAACATATGGCTCTTTCACCTCCTTGGTCAGGCTTATACCTAATATTTTATTTTTTGTGTGCGATGTTAAAAAGTATTATTTTTGTACATTCCCTTTCTGCTATTTCATTGTTATTGTAAAGAAATGCAACCTATTTCTGTATGTTAATCTTGTATCCTGCTACCTTGCTGAATTCATTTATCAGTTTTAGTAGTTTTTGTGTGGAGTCTTTAGGGTTTTCTATATATAGCGTTATGCCATCTGCAAACAGTGACAGTTTTAGTTCTTCTTTTCCAAATATGGATTCCTTTTATTTCTTTTTCTTGTCTGATTGCTGTCTAGGACTTCCAGTACTATGTTGAATAGAAGTGGTGAGAGTGGACATCCTTGTCTTGTTCTAGATTTTAGCGGGAAGGCTTTCAGCTTTTCACCGTTGAATATTATATTGGCTGTGGGTTTGTCATAAATAGCTTTTATCATCTTGATATATGTATAGGATGATATATGTATAGGATATATTGTATATGTATATATCATGAATGAATGTTGAATTTTGTCAAATGCCTTTTCTGCGTCTATTGAGATGATTATGCAGTTTTTGTCTTTCCTTTTGTTGATGTGGTGTGTCACATTGATTTCCGTATGTTGAACCATCCTTGTGATCTTGGGATGAAACCCACTTGGTTGTGGTATATGATCTTTTTTATGTGTTGTTGGATTGGGTTTGCTAGTATTTTGTTGAGAATTTTTGTGTCTATATTCATCAAAGATATTGGCCTATAATTTTTGTTTTGGTGGTATCTTTGTCCGGTTTTTTGTATCAGGGTTATGGTTGCTTCATAGAATGTCTTTGGGTATGTTCCCTCCTCTTCAGTCATTTGGAAGAGTTTGAGAAGGATCAGTAATATTCTTGTATGTTTGGTAGAATTTCCCTGTGAAGCCATCTGGTCCTGGACTTTTGTTGGTAGGGAGTTTGTTTTTTATTACAGATCCTATTTCACTTCTAGTGATTGGTCTGTTCATATTATCTGTTTTTTCTTGATTCAATTTTGGTGGGCTCTATGTTACTAGAAAGTTATCTATTTCTTCTAGGTTGTTGAATTTGTTGGCATATAATTGTTCATAGTTTTTGTACTTCTACAGTATCAGTTGGTATTTCTCCTTTTTCATTTTTTATTTTATTCATTTGGATTCTCTCTTTTCTTCTTGGTGAGCCTGGCCAGAGGTTGGTCAATTTTGTTTACCCTTTCAGAGAAGGAGCTCTTGGTTTTAATGATTTTTTCTATTTTTTTTAAAAAATCTCTATTGTATTTATTTTCTCTCTGGTCTTTATTATTTCCTTACTTCTGCTGATTTTAGGTTTTGTTTGTTCTTCCTTTTCTAATTCTTTTAGGTGGTAGATTGGGTTGTTTATTTGAGATTTTTCTCGTGATTTGAGGAAGGCCTGTATCGCTATGAACTTCCCTCTAAGAACTGCTTTTGCTGCATCCATAGATTTTTTTATAGTTGTGTTTTCATTATCATTTGTCTCAGTGTATGTTTAAATTTCCTTTTTGGTTTCCTCGTTGACCCGTTGGTTTTTTAGTAGCATGTTGTTTAGTCTCCACCTAATTGTTTTTTCTCATTTCTTTTCTTGTGGTTAATTTCTAGTTTCATGCCACTGTGGTCAGAAAAGATGCTTGAAATAAATTCTATACTCTTGAATTTGTAGAGGTTTGTTTTGTGCCTAGTATGTGGTCAATCCTAGAGAATGTTCCATGTGCACTTGAAAAGAATGTATATTCTGGTTTTTTGGATGATCCTTTTATCATTATACAGTGTCCTTCTTTATCTTTCTTTATGGCCTTTATTTTAAAGTCTATTTTGTCTGATATGAGTATTGCAACCCCTGCTTTTTTGTTATTTTCATTTGCATGAAATATCTTTTTCCAACCCCTCACTTTCAATCTACATGTGTCCTTTGCCCTAAAGTGCATGTCTTGTAGGCAGCATATTGTAGGCTCTCGTTTTTTTATCCAGTCTGCCACTCTGTGTCTTTTGACTGGAACATTTAGTCCATTAACATTTAAGGTAATTATTGATAAATATGTATTTATTGCCATTTTAAACCTTATTTTCTAGTTGATTCTATGTTTCTTCTTTGTTCCTTTTTGTCGTTTCATGATTTCCTTTTATTTTATGCTTGTGTTCTCTTCTTTTTGGTTTTGGTGAACCTATTGTATGTTTTTGATTTGTGGTTACCCTGTTTTTCAAGTATGTTAACCCCTTCTTATAGCTGCTTGCTCCAGACTGATAGTCATATATGCTCAAGTACATTCTAAAAAAAAGAATCTACATTTTCTTGCTTTCCTCCCCCACACTTTATGATTTTGATGCCCTCTTTTATATCTTCGTGTTTATCCTTTTGCTATTCCTTGTGGTTATCATCACTTTCACAAATAGATTTTTTTTCTTTTTGATCTGTATACTGCCTTATTTAAGTGATTTACTTTCCAAATATGATTTCCTCTTTCCTATATCTTCTTTTTTTTATAAATTTATTTATTTATTTATTTTTGCTGTGTTGGGTCTCCATTTCTGTGCAAGGGCTTTCTCTAGTTGCGGCAAGTGGGGGCCACTCTTCATCGCGGTGCACGGGCCTCTCACTGTCGCGGCCTCTGTTGTTGTGGAGCACAGGCTCCAGACGCGCAGGCTCAGTAGTTGTGGCTCACGGGCCCAGTTGCTCCGTGGCATGTGGGATCTTCCCAGCCAGGGCTTGAACCTGTGTCCCCTGCATTGGCAGGCAGATTATCAACCACTGCGCCACCAGGGAAGCCCCTCCTATATCTTCTTGCTTCTTTTCTGTTTAGAGAAGATCTTTCAGTACTTGTTTTAGGATAGGTTTAGTATTGCTGTATTGTCTATTTAATTTTTAAGTTTTGTAACCACAAAGAATCATATCCACACTGATGGAGAGGACTGCATATCCTTAGGCTTTTATGGCTTCACAGTCCTATTTTACCACAAGGTATGTAATCCATTACATAAAAAATAAAAATGAAAATAAAATATAGATATATTTTCAAAATGAAAAACAATTTATTCGCTCTGGTATATCTAGTGTTAATTAAGTTCCTCATGATGATTAGTAGTTGAATTTAATTTAATTGCTATCAATATTAATGACTCTTCATATTACACCAGAAGAATTTTGACAAATATACATTTACCATCATGCATGATAATATTAACTAGTAATTTTTAGAGAAACAGATTGACATGGAAAAATGTAAAAGATAACAATTAAAGTGAAACTAAGGAAATGGAAGTATATATATAATATAATAATATATAACTTGATGTAAAATTTATGTCTCATAATAACTGAAAGCAAATAAAAATGTATTTATGCAGCTGTGCATGCAATAGAAAAATACAATACTTACACTTAACATATATCAGAATATAATTGTAATATTAACATATAATATTCTGTAAATATGTATTATTATCCATTATGCACATCTGTGTATCTGTGTAACAATATCTGTATGCCTTTACATTTGTATCTTCTTCTTCCCCAAAATTATTTTAAAATATTTATAAATTATGCTAATATATTGCTTTATTCTACTTTAATTTTTGTTCTAATTTACAACATTTAAAATATTATATATGGACTTCTTAATGCAGTTGTATGCAATTGAAATTGTAATTTAAATTGAGAATAATGTAGAAAACATAGTCTTTTATTCTAAATTGAAGAATAAGAGAATGCCAACACTTCATTTCCCACCACACTGTAATAGAATTCTATTTGCTCTGTGTAAATGTGTTGCCAGTTTTTCTAGTTGTTTCCATCCTAGGTGTAATGGTATCTTATTGTGGCTTTAATTTGCTTTTCCCTAATGACTAATAATCTTTAAGAGCTTTTGATAGGTTTGTTTGTTATCTATCTATCTATCTATATATATGGAAGAATATTTTATGTACATATATGTGTGTGTGTAATTTATATATTTTTGGTTAATTGTTTATGTCTTTAAAAAAACTGAGCTTTCTGATCATTGTATTAAAGTACAAAAAGAAAAAAACCTATGTTGAGCTATTTCACTGTTTGAGAAGTGATATAGACAGACTTATAAAATGAGTCAAGTATTTTTGTGAAGAAACTACTTCGTATTACTCTTAATTCTTACTTAACTGAAAATCACATGTATTTTTCTTCAATTACTACATACAAGATAGGGAAAACATGAGGTAGTTTATTGTGTATTAAATATATATATTTTTGCAAGTGATGAAAAAAACGCAACATTTCAGTCAAAGGAAAATGTTAGTTTATATTGTTTAAAGTGACCTTTTTAACAAGTCTATATATTTTTTAAAAATCTGTATTTCAAAAGTAGTATAATACATAGTCAAATTGTGAATTACAAACTAAGCTTCTAATGTACTCATTCATTTCATCTCATTCTTCTTAAAGTATATATTCCCATCTGGCAATAAAGAGGTACTAACAAAAATATTTATAAATATATCTACTTTATGTAAGACTTATATACTGCCTTAATTTTCTATTGCTGTGTGACAACTTAATGCAAATTTAATACCTTAAAACAATTCAAATAGTTCAGGAATCTGGGTACTGTTAGTTGAATCCCCTGCTCAGGGTCTCATCAGGCTGAAACCAAAGTGTTAGGTGGGGCTGCAGTATCATCTGAAGCTCAGAGTCCTCACCCGAGTTCAATAATTGTTGGAAGGATTCAGTTTCTTGCAGTTTCAGGACTGAGGCACCACTTTCTTGCTTGCTGTCAGCCAGATGCCATTCTTAGCTGCTAGAAGCCACCCACTATTACCTAGCATGTGGCCTTCTCTAAAACATATGGCAGGTTGCTTCTTCATGGCCAGCAGGAGACATCTGCTTTCAGGTTCTGATCTCCCAAACTCCTCTTTCTCTGGCCTCTAGACATACTTTTAAATGGCCTTACCTGATTAGGCAAGACCCACCCAGAAAAATCTCTATATCTGTTTCTGAATCCAGTCTCTTCAAAATCCATTCACAGCAACACCTTGATTAATGTTTAATTGAATAATTGGGAATGGTGTGTACACCAGGGGCAAGACTCTTAAGGACCATCTTAGAATTCTGCTTACCACACACACATGGAGAAACAGAATAGGTCACTTTTAGAGCAGCCTGCTGAATTAATTGGTTTCAGATGCAAGATCATATCCTGGCTCTCAGTAAGTATCACAATATCCTATAGATAGCTATACTCTGAATTTATAAAAAAATATATATCTTGAAAATAAGTTGAGGTATGCAGTAAAGTACAAAAATATATCTTATGCTCTAAAATTATGTTTACATAATTTAATTCTATATTTTGAGAAAAAATAAAGTTTGAATTTGGCCACTTTATTATGTATAATATGAAAAGATATTTAACAATATTTTTAACTATACAAAATATTTTTCACATCTCAGGGATTCAGTCATATATTTATTTTGATAAAACAAATGTTCAAAATGTACATCTTTTCAATAATTAGTAAATTTTATTAAGTGTAGTTTGGACTTTATATTCTTGAATTATCTTTTGAAGATTAATAAATGTCATATTATTTATCCAGTTAGATATCTTGATGACCCCCCTGTATAATATGGAGGCTTATTTTAGACATTGCAAATTTGGATGTGTACTTTATTTCATTTTATTTTTTTAACGTCTTTATTGGAGTATAATTGCTTTACAATGGTGTGTTAGTTTCTGCTTTATAACAAAGTGAATCAGCTATGCATATACATATATCCCCATATCTCCTCCCTCTGGCCTCTCCCTCCCACCCTCCCTAGCCCACCCCTTTAGGTGGTCACAAAGCACTGAGCTGATCTCCCTGTGCTCTGCAGCCGCTTCCCACTAGCTATCTATTTTACATTTGGTAGTATATATAAGTCCATGCCACTTTCTCATTTCATCCCAGGTTACCCATCCCCCTTCCTGTGTCCTCAAGTCCATTCTCTATGTCTGCATCTTTATTCCTGTCCTGCCCCTAGGTTCTTCAGAACCATTTTTTTTTCTTTTTTAGATTCCATATATATGTGTTAACATACAGTATTTGTTTTTCTCTTTCTGACTTACTTCACTCTGTATGACAGACTCTAGGTCCATCCACCTCATTACAAATAACTCAATTTCGTTTCTTTTTATGGCTGAGTAATATTCCATTGTATATATATGTGCTACATCTTCTTCATGCATTCATCTGTTGATAGACAGTTAGGTTGCTTCCATGTCCTGGCTATTGTAAATAGAGCTTCAATGAACATTGTGGTACCTGACTCTTTTTGAATTATGGTTTCCTCAGGGTATATGCCCAGTAGTGGGATTGCTGGGTCATATGGTAGTTCTATTTTTAGTTTTTTAAGGAACCTCCATACTGTTCTCCATAGTAGCTGTATCAATTTACATTCCCACCAACAGTGCAAGAGGGTTCCCTTTTCTCCACACCCTCTCCAGCATTTATTGCTGGCAGATTTTTGATGATATGGCCATTCTGACTGGTGTGAGATGATACCTCATTGTAGTTTTGATTTGCATTTCTCTAATGATTAGTGATGTTGAGCATCCTTTCATGTGTTTGTTGGCAATCTGTATATCTTCTTTGGAGGAATGTCTATTTAGGTCTTCTGCCCATTTTTGGATTGGGTTGTTTGTTTTTTTGATATTGAGCTGCATGAGCTGCTTGTAAAATTGGGAGATTAATCCTTTGTCAGTTGCTTCATTTGCAAATATTTTCTCCCATTCTGAGGGTTGTCTTTTCATCTTGTGTATGATTTCCTTTGCTGTGCAAAAGATTTTAAGTTTCATTAGGTCCCGTTTATTTTTGTTTTTATTTCCATTTCTCTAGGAGGTGGGTCAAAAAGGATCTTGCTGTGATTTATGTCATAGAGTGTTCTGCCTATGTTTTCCTCTAAGAGTTTGATAGTGTCTGGCCTTATATTTAGGTCTTTAATCCATTTTGAGTTTATTTTTGTGTATGGTGTTAGGGAGTGTTCTAATTTCATTCTTTTACATGTAGCTGCCCAGTTTTCCCAGCACCACTTATTGAAGAGGCTGTCTTTTCTCCACTGTATATTCTTGCCTCCTTTATCAAAGATAAGGTGACCATATGTGTGTGGGTTTATCTCTGGGCTTTCTATCCTGTTCCATTGATCTATATTTCTGTTTTTGTGCCAGTACCATACTGTCTTGATTACTGTAGCTTTGTAGTATAGTCTGAAGTCCAGGAGCCTGATTCCTCCAGCTCCATTTTTCTTTCTCAAGATTGCTTTGGCTATTCAGGGTCTTTTGTGTTTCCATACAAAGATGTCACAAAGAAAGAAAACTACAGGCCAATATCACTGATGAACATAGATGCAAAAAGCCTCAACAAAATACTAGCAAACAGAATCCAACAGCACATTAAAAGGATCGTACACCATGATCAAGTGGGTTTTATCCCAAGAATGCAAGGATTCCTCACTATACGCAAATCAATCAATGTGATATACCATATTAACAAATTGAAGGAGAAAACCCATATGATCATTTCAATAGATGCAGAAAATGCTTTCAACAAAGTTCAACACCCATTTATGATAAAAACCCTCCAGAAAGTAGGCATAGAGGGAACTTACCTAAACATAATAAAGGCCATATATGACAAACCCACAGCTAACTTTATTCTCAATGGTGAAAAACTGAAACCATTTCTTCTAAGATCAGGAACAAGAAAAGGTTGTCCACTCTCACCACTGTTGTTCAACATAGTTTTGGAAATTTTAGCCACAGCAATCAGAGAAGAAAAAGAAATAAAAGGAATCCAAATCAGAAAAGAAGAAGTAAAGCTGTCACTGTTTGCAGATGACATGATACTATAAATAGAGAATCCTAAAGATGCCACCAGAAAACTACTAGAGCTAATCAATGAATTTGGTAAAGTAGCAGGATACAAAATTAATGCACAGAAATCTCTTGCATTCCTATACACTAATGATGAAAAATCTGAAAGAGAAATTAAGGGAACACTCCCATTTACCATTGCAACAAAAAGAATAAAATACCTAGGAATACCTACCTAAGGAGACAAAAGACCTGTATGCAGAAAACTATAAGACCCTGATGAAAGAAATTAAAGATGATACAAACAGATGGAGAGATATACCATGTTCTTGGATTAGAAGAATCAACATTGTAAAAATGATGATACAACCCAAAGCAATCTACAGATTCAGTGGATGTGAAGTTTACAAGGAAGGTCCTGGTGTGCATTAATTAAGCTGCAGACATTAGAAGCTCAGTAATCAGTATACACTTTTGACATTTTCAGAAATCTGTGTTAAAGCTTTCTCACTACCATTCTAGTTTCAAGTCACATTCAGTATGAATTTCAGAATTTATAAGATTACAGCATTAAAAATTTTATTGGTATGTAATTTTTTTTTACCACGAACTGCATACAGTTATGTTTATTAATTTTCAGTAATGCAGAGAAAATAGTTGTCATATTTTTGGAAACAGGTAAGGTCAGTGACAGATTCCAGATGGTCATGCTGTACACTTAGGCATTTATGAATTCCCCAGCACATCTATGCCAGTTACCAAACAAATATCCATTCATTATCTGTGTGACATTGAGCAACTTCATTTCTTCTGCTTTTCAGTTTTTTTTTTTTTTTTTTTTAGCAAGGATGGCTGCTTTTATTTTTTTTTATTTTTAACATTTTAATGTTGCTATCCATTTATTTTTTTTTTTTAGAGATAACATACATATTTTATTTAATTAATTAATTAATTTATTTTTGTCTGTGTTGGGTCTCCGTTTCTGTGCGAGGGCTCTCTCCAGTTGCGGCAAGCGGGGGCCACTCCTCATCGTGGTGCGCGAGCCTCTCACCATCGCGGCCTCTATTGTTGCGAAGCACAGGCTCCAGACGCGCAGGCTCAGCAATTGTGGCTCACGGGCCCAGTTGCTCCGCGGCATGTGGGATCTTCCCAGACCAGGGCTCGAGCCCGTGTCCCCTGCATTGGCAGGCAGATTCTCAACCACTGCGCCACCAGGGAAGCCCTGCTTTTCAGTTTTATCATCTGCAAAATAGGGTGTCTCTTTCTTGTCTGCAAATGCTGTGAAGTCTATGAAATGGAGAATGGCTAGACATTTTTTCCCGAATTACTGCTCTGAACTGTTCTTTACAAGCATTCTTACTATGGAGAATGATGTAAGATTCTCTCTCTCTCTCTCTCTCTTTCTTTCTCCCTCTCCCCATGTTTCCACATCTCTCCATCTCTCCATGTCTCCATCCTATCATCTATCTAGGTATCTATCAGTCATTTATCTAATAATTTACATACTTATGTATAACATTCTATATATGCTTTATTATTACTATTCCCAGATAATGAATTATTAGACTGGCTATAGAGAAGATTATTTTATGTGTACGTCCAAGAAGTAAACAAAAAGAAGAAAATAATTTAAAAAAAACCCGACATTAACAACCAAATGACTTTCCTTAGCCTTCTAAGACCAAGGATAAAATGTTTCTTACAAATAACACAAAATAAAACAAACAAAAAAAAACTTCTATTGAGTTAGCATTTTTCAATATTTCATTGCATAAATTTTATTTATAGATAAGGCTGGTATAAAAAGTCTAAGAGAGTCATCAAACAAAGGAATCTTCAAATTAAATACTTAGAATGTGAAATGTTTAATGGTTTTATTGTTTAGACTCAGTATTTTGCAAAAAATACCTAAATTTCTTTAAGTACATGGGATTTATTTACTTATTTTTATTATCAATACACTAGTTTTTCTAGCAGTTTTAAATTTACAGAAAAATTGAGCAGATAGTATAGAGTATTCCCATTCACTCCACTTCCAGTTTCTCTTATTATTAACATCTAATATTAGAATGCATTGTATGTAAAAATTAGTGAACCAATATTGGTACATTATTATTAATTATAGCCCATAATTTATTCAGATATTCTTAATTTTACCTAATCTCCTTTTCCTGTTCCAGGATCCTATTCAGGATACCACATTGCACTCATGTCTTTTTGGATTTCTGTTGGTTGTGACAGTTTCTTGACTTTTCTTGTTTTTGATGACCTTAATAATTTTGAGGACTACTGGTGAGGTATTTTGTAAAATGCTCTCAACTGGAATTCTATTTTTTTTTCTTTCATGGTTGGACTGGGGTTTGGGATTTGGGGCAGGGAGATCACAAAGGTATATCAAGGACTCAGCTGAGCTGGTGAGAGCTGAGCTGCTAGATGTGAGAGTAGCCAATTATAACACCAGCCAAAATGAAAGTAACAGCCAGGCCTTTAATAAACAAGATGCTAATTCAGGGAAGGTGCCAACCGCCCCTGTTCCATATTCCCCCAGGGACGGTGTGAGATGGAGAGTCAGGTGGGTCAGTGCAGATGAGAGTTGTCTCACTGCTGAGGGAGCCCAGACAAATGGCTTGTGTAGTTTTATGGATCTAGGGGCTGAGAGGAAGAAGAGAGGAAGAAGGACGAGGAGTATAAAAGTACTGAGTACTGAGTCAGATAGAGAAAAGTGACTTCACATTTCCCCTTCCTTTCTCCCCATGAAGCAGTTTCACCAGCGGTGCTGGGGAATGCTTGGCCCGAAAGCCCAGAAGGAGGACCCTCAAATTGAAGGGTCCTGGGCTGGGAATGCAGACATTCACAAGAGCCTGAGCAGCCAGCGGGCCTGAGACCTTGACTGCAGCCCCTTCAGAGACCGCAGTGCCCTGGCTGTGCACAAAGTGCCCTGGCTGTGCACAAAGTCTGGTGTGAGGAGGGCAACTTCCCCTGTGGGATCTGCCAGGTAAAGCCATTTCAGTGGCCTGTGGTCAGGCGTGGAAAATCCACACATAGGATTTTGGCCAGACTCTTCAGAGTAAAGTGTCATTCTCATTGCATTGTATCAGGTGTACATACTGTCAACGTGACTTGTGACTACAGATACTGATAGTGGTCCCCTACCTGAGGTGTTTGTTGAGTTTCTGCTTTGTAAAATTACTCTCCCCCCAAACCAAACCCCCTGCTTTCCATACTGTCCCCTTTGGAAAGAAGTCACTGCATACAGCCCACACTTAAGGAGTGGGGACTTATGCTCTGCTTCCTTGATGGCAGAGCAACTATTTAATTTATTTGGGGTGCTTCAGCACAGGAGATTTGTCCCTTCTCCCTGATTTATTAATGAATTCCATCATGTATTTATATCAGAACACTCATGAGTATTTATATTCTGTGTTATATTTTAATACTACTTTAGTTTGTTTGCCCAAATTTTCCAGCTCTGGCTATTGATCAGGGGATTTATTTTAAGTTTTAGAAATGAGAAAGGTGTACACTAGGACCACTGAGCCAAGCTACTGAGCCCTATCGGGGTAGTGGTACAGTGCACAACTCTGAAAACAGCAATGACCTTGTCATGTATCTAAATGGGACCCTACGGAGTTCACAGGACAAAGCTTGTGAAGTCAATCAAACCCAGCATCCCAGTCTATAGTTATGCATCGTGGGGACTGGACAATAATCCAGACATTTCAGAATTCAGTGTGTCTTTTTAACTTGGAGATATCATCATCACTGCCAGTAAAAGTTAGGTTTATTCTGTTTCTTTTTATATCTTCGTTCATTGCTTCTGCTCTTCTGAACTAACTGCTTCTTACTCCACTGTTCTCTAGGCCAGATGTTAAAATCACTTCAAGTGTGAGATAAATCTGGGACTAAAATAAAATATAATGTAAAGTAAACTATAATATAAAAATAAATCAAAACAAATTTGATTTTTAAATTTTGGAGTTATTATATTTTTATTGTTATACGGTTTAATTCTCAGCTTCTCAGAATTTGCACTGTGATTTAGAAGCAATCATTTTTAGCCTTCTCTAATGTTCAATGGCTCCTATAATTCCTACACAAACAAAACACTAAGTAGACATATACTTAGTATTGTATATGTGTATAGTAAAATCTTTGCCCTTGATATCATGCAAGAAATCCTTGCACCCTCAAGGTACATCACTGTGGTCACTTATCCAGCAGGTTCCAGCAAAGGAACTATTTTCTCTGCAAGCAACCATTAGTATGTTAGTATTGCTACCTGAAAAATACAATAAAAAGGTATTCTTTTGCGTCTTTTAAAACATGTCATTGTTGGCTATTCCATCATGTAGCTATAAGTACATCTTAAATGCTCACCAGTATTTGAAAGTGATTATTCATATATTTAAAATAAATCCCAGTAAAATATCTTGCTTGTATTATTGTCATATGGTGATTATATATGATAATAAATGACTATATATGATAATAAATGAATATATATGATAATAAATGATTATATATGATAATAAATATGCAAATGTTTGAGGTTATCAAAAATAATATCAAAATAGACATTTTTTAGCTATTTATTCTTCCAGTGTCCAAAGCTGAAATTGAAAAAGAAGCTGAAGGCTAAATTTTGGTTAAATACTGAGGCCAGAGCCGATTGTCACTCTTGCTTCCTTATTTAGTACCTCAGTTTCTTTACTTTTAATCTCACCTTCTTCTTTGCCTTAATACTTTATTAACTTTTTCTTACTTTTTTCCCTTACTACCTTTTGATAAAACTCTTTCAGTTTTTGCATATTTTGGCATGTAATTGGTCAGTTATAAATCATATTTTTTGATAGGCCACTCCATATGCAACCTGTCAGCATGATACAATATAGCATATGTATGTGGAAGGGTTTTTGTTGTAATCCTGGTGGGCATGACAGGTATTTTTGTACTTTCTCATAAAAGACTGTTATAAACAAAACCATAAATACAAGTCAATTCACATTACAGTTATTTATTAGAAAGTTTAACATTTCTTGTAAGCTGTGGGGTTTTTTTTTCCCCAGTTTGCTTATGCTCTTAATTTTCTTGTTCACAATTACATGGTATAGATAAAGTGGTGAGATTGTTAAGTGAGATATCCATTTTGTCTCTATTGTGAGTGCAGTGCAAAGTATGTCCAGTTACTGGTCATAAGTGACATGCTTATAAAAATCCACCTCAGTGAAAAGGAGTATGAATACATTGTACTAAATAGATAATATATAATCCTAAAGGAAATTAAGAACTTATAAGCATTATGTATGGAGTTAGAAACTGCAACAGACTGTGTTATCATTTTAACAGTAAAAGCAGTGGTGTGGAAAGTGGGAGTTGTAGAGAAGGAAGACAATTCCTGTGAACTTTTACTGTGAACTTCCTCTGTGTCTGACATTAGGTTTTTCATGCACATTATTTCACCAGCTGCTAATTTTTAATCTAATCCCCAGAGTTCTTTGCATACATTTGCCGATTAATGCTAATTAAAGATGGCTTGTTCACACTGAAAGAAGTATTAAAGGAATAAGAATTTTCTTCAAGAAATTTCTCCACACTGAATATGAATTAGATAAAAATTGAGGAAATATTATATCATCAAAAAATGTAGGGGCTTCTCTGGTAGCACAGTGGTTAAGAATCCACAACAAGAGAAGCCACTGCAATGAGAAGCCTGCGCACCGCAGCAAGGAGTAGCCCCTGCTTGTCACAACCAGAGAAAGCCCAGGCGCAGCAACGAAGACCGAACACAGCCATAAATAAATAAATAGATAAATAAATAAAGTAGATTCATTTGCCTAAGTAAAAAGGTAAACGTAATTTTGCATAGCAGCAATATGAATTAACTTCTCTTCCCTGTGTGTCTTTCCTAAATTTCCTCATCCTCTATTCTATTTTATTCATTTGTACAATAATTTTGAATTCAGCTGGCCATTTATTCTCTTACCAGTCTATTTAAAGTAATATGTATTAAGATATTATTTTTGTTTGAATTTTTCAGCATTTCTCATTATTTATTCTCCATATCTCACACAGCACCTAAACATGACAGACATTTAACAAAAATATATTAAATAAATCAGTATAATGCCATCACATGTGTACAGTTAAATACAATGCAGAGCATTACTAAAATAGTACCCCTACTGCAGAGTTGTCTATTAATCAGGAAACCTACTTTGCTTATTGTTTTTAAATATCTTAAAAATTATTCATAAAATAGCTAAAAATAATTGTATTATTTGAAAGAACGTTTGTTATGTAGCATCAAATAATTCAAACCAAGATGATACTTTACCATATAGAAACTAAGCCTCTACCATACACTATTTTTAAAATTAAAACTAGAATCATATTTAATTACAGTAGAAATGAATAGAAGTAGAAACCAAGTAGAAGCAGTGCATTAAGTGAATCAATACCATAGAGGGGGAAGAGAAAGAGGAAGCATTTTTTATCCCAAAAGGTGTATACAGTCCACTTTCCTATTAAAAGCACTCCATCAGGGATATGACTATCTTACAAGAAAACGTTACTCAGAAAGAAAATATATATGTAGTTCCTTAGTGACTCGAGCTAGAAGATCCTACAGGAAGTAAAGTAGGATGGTCAAGCAATAAGGGTATTTAAATCTGAGCAGCTGGGAAGACTCAGGAAAAAGTTCTAATCTTTATATCCAGCCTTTGGCTAAATTGCAGTGTGAAACAGATTTATTTGGAATGTCTTAAACTATAAAGTTGGGCAACCTTTGTTAAACTCTGGAGAGGACAATATTTTATTTTGAGCCTAACAAATTAAAGATCAACCTGGGCCATCTGCGTCTGTAATAAGAACAAATAGCAGAAGCATAGTTAGCAAATATCATGGCATGGTGAAAGGGACGTTGCAAACATAGCTGTCTATAGATGCTGTAATTTACAGACATTTTCTATTTCCTCTGATAATAAATTTAATTTATTCCTTTGGCCCTTTATTTTGGATAAATTTTCTTTCACTTTATCAATACACTCCCAAGGAGTACAGAATAAAGTTGCATATATAAAACTCGGGGATCTGATGCATTGTAAGTCACACAGTCAAATCCTCATAAATTTGCCACATAGAATCTTTTCTCCTAGATTTATTATTTAACAAAAGTTATTCAAGTGAATTATAAATCTGATATTTCTAGTTTATTCATTGTCTATTAGATTAGCTGGGAAAGCTTTTAAAAAAATGATCACAGGCATTTTCCATGAGATATGCTAACCATATGAAATACTTCCAGAAAGACCACCAATTTTAAATTACACCATAGAGTCACATTTGTTTTTTCCTGTCTCTTTTTATACTAGCGATGCTTTATTTTCTCTTTTAGATCAAATACTTCATTCTTATTGGCAATTTAAAGTAATGTGTACGTGTAAAGATGAAAATGAGATGCAAAGAAAATACATTTTGACAATAGCAAGTTGATAATGGGGTAGCTTATGCTCATGGGAAACTAGCTGTACATTCTTGGTTTTGCATTTGGTTCCTACTCACTTCCATAATTCCACATTGCTTTAGAAAATAAAATTACTTTATATTTTTCATTTTTATATAAAAATCAGTGCTACTAATTTACCATGTTGAGATAAAAATATTTTAAAATATAATAAACTGATTTTAAAATTGTTATCCTAATTATTAGTTGCAGTAGAAGAACTCTGAAATGACTATAATTTAATTATCAGGGGAGGAGCTTTTAAAAGTTGGACACATATGTCTTTATGCAAAAATTTATTACAGTTATTTACAAAAATCAACTAACTTCTTAATCATTCAGATTGCCCCATTTTTGACATTTCTCATTTTATCATATATTATTGGCCACATGTTTCTTTCCATCTACATTTCTTCTTCTTTATCAGTAGCTGAGGTTTTTTTCTTTTCCACCTAAAAATATTCCTATACTAAACTTCCTCTTTTTCTTTCACAGCCCCAATTCCTTTCCCCACTTGAACCTTAGTCTTAAAAATTTAGTTCAACCTATCTTTTACAGAGATAATTCCATAAGCTCTAATAAATTATTCCCTATGTTCTTCTTAATCACCCTACCAATTATCATCCTTATCTCTGCTTCTCTATTCTCAAATGGAAATGATTTGTTCTCTGCCTTCTAATAGCTTAACCATCTGTATTATTGATCACAACCTCTCCTACCCATTTCTGACATAATTTCACATATATCTTAAAAAAAAAACCTCTCTGTATATATAGATTACCTCACAATGTGTCTGATAGGATCATACAGCTGTGATTGAAAGAAAACTCTACCAAAATACTTTAACCAACAAAAATGGAAAGAGTTATCAGTGGAGGGCTGTTACCAATGTTTGATATCATCAGAAAACAAGATTTCTTCTGTCTTTATATTTCTTCATATTTAGTAGGTTACCTTCATGATTATGTTCCCATCAGATGTCTGCTGCACCTTGGTCTTTGTATTATCATGGCAGGAAGCTGAAAGCATCCTTCTCCTTGTGTTGTATTTTTAAATTTTCTTGAAGGGAAGAAAGCCCAGGGACATCTGCGTGTACCTTTTTGGCAGAATTCGGCCACATGTTCACCCTTAGCTGAAAGGAAAGTTCAGTGTGTTTGGTTGCCCATTCTTTCTAATCAAGAAAGTGGTGGGTAATGAGGACCAGCAGTGGGCCCTGGGTATATGTTCTACAATGTCAGCCACAGCATTTAGCTGCCTACGGCCTCATAATCCACCTTCCAACCTAATTTGTTGTCTTCTTTCTCAGTGATTTTCAGCTAGGGCTGGTACCGCCTCCTTTAATGATATTTGGAAATTTGGGGAGCATTTCTGATGGTTAATGACTGAATATTTGTACCTGCATGTAGAGTATGAACGTCAGAGATGTCAAAATCCTGCATTGTGCGGGGCAGTGTTAAATGGCAAACAGTGATATTCCCATTGATTGGTGGTGGTATCCACTCAATAAAAAAATACAAAAACAAAAACTAAAACAACAAAAAAGACTTGTTTAACCTTTCCAGACAGATCAACTTAGTATTCCTTTTGTTGTCAAATCCTAATTATCATATATTTTAGTTGTGTCAAATTCCTAAAACTTTCAGTTTATTTGGATGAAGCAACTTGTTTTTAAGTTTCAGCTGTTTGCCAGCATCAGGGCAGGGTGCAGGCTGTAGATGCACAGCTGGACCATCAAGATATATCACTCACCTTGATGGAATGCTCCATCTAAAGGGGAAGACATATTACACAAACATGTTCAAGTACAACGGACATTAGGAAAAGAGTAATTGATACCATGGTACTAATAACAAAGGTATTGCATGTGGCAAGCTGCATCACTGCCTTTACTTTTTTAAATTTTATTTATTTATTTATTTATTTATTTATTTTTGGCTCTGTTGGGTCTTCATTTCTGTGCGAGGGCTTTCTCTAGTTGTGGCAAGCAGGGGCCACTCTTCACCGCAGTGCACGGGCCTCTCACTGTCACGGCCTCTCTTGTTGCGGAGCACAGGCTCCAGACACGCAGGCTCAGTAGTTGTGGCTCACGGGCCTAGTTGCTCCGTGGCATGTGGGATCTTCCCAGACCAGGGCTCGAACCCGTGTCCCCTGCATTGGCAGGCAGATTCTCAACCACTGCGCCACCAGGGAAGCCCTGCCTTTACTTCTTATATCTCATTTTCTTCTTAAATTTATATTTTGCTTCATCACCTACTAATCACATTTTCTTAAGGAAATTAACATCCAATGTACTTCATTTTGTAATCTGTGTAATTGAAATATTACTAGTTTTCTAATCTTTCTAAAGTTTTGTTTGTTTTTTGCACTGTAGGGATAAAGGGTATTAATTGTGATGATGCATTTGAGAAGCATATCTTCAGTGCCTTTCATATAATAAAGCATTATTAAATGTTGTATCTTCCTTGATACTTCAAAAGATATCCTTGATATTATAAAACACTTTGGCTAAGAGTGAGGCAGAATCCCAGGAATCACATTTCTGTTACTTCCATGACGTGAGAACTTGAATATCCTCTCTGCCCCAGAGTTTCCTCATTTTTAAAACAGTGACATCCCCATTTGTTATAAGGAAAAGTTATGTAATATATGCAAATTACTCAGTACAGTGCCTAGCACAGAGTAGCATTCAATGAAAGTTATAGTTTTAATATGTTATTAAGCTCACATTTTTGCTTTAGGTTTAATGGTATAAAAAAACTTAAATATCCCTTAGGAATATTATTATAGGCTAATAATTATATTTCAATAGTTAATGTTTTAATAAGGACAAGGGATATACCAAAAATCCCTAAATACACATTTTTTAAAAAAAAATAAATTTATTTATTTATTTATATTTATTTTTGGCTGTGTTGGGTCTTCGCTTCTGTGCGAGGGCCTTCTCCAGCTGCGGCGAGCGGGGGCCACTCTTCATCGCGGTGTGCAGGCCTCTCACCATCGCGGCCTCTCCCGTTGCGGAGCACAGGCTCCAGAGGCGCAGGCTCAGTAGTTGTGGCCCACGGGCCCAGTTGCTCCGTGGCATGTGGGATCCTCCCAGACCAGGGCTCGAACCCGTGTCCCCTGCATTGGCAGGCAGACTCTTAACCAGTGCGCCACCAGGGAAGCCCCCACACATTTTTTTAATTCAAAATTTTAATGATTAACCCTTTTTAGATATTATCTTAGTTTCTGAGGGCTGCCATAACAAGGTAAAACAAACAAGGTGGTTCAAAACAACAGAAATTTATTCTCTCAGAGTTTCGGAGGCCAGAAGTCTGCGGTCAAGGGGCTGACAGTGCCGTGCTCTCTGAAGTTTTGGGGGTGGTCCTTCCTTGGCTCTTGCAAGCTCCTGGTGGTTGCTAACAGTACTTGGTGCTCCTTGGCTTGTAGATGCATCGTTCTGCTTCCGTCGCCACATGGTCACCTCGTCTGTGTCTTCTGTGTCTTGGCATAACATTCTCTTCTCTGTGTGTCTCTGCTTCTCTGTGTCCAAATTCCCTCTTCTAATAAGGACACTAGTCACTGGATTAGGACCCAGCCTAACCTAGTGTGACATCGTATTAACCTGATTACATCTGCTAAGGCCTTATTCCCGAACAAGGTCACATTTCCACATTTCTGTTGTCAGGGATGAGGACTTCAACATATCTTTTGTGGGGACACAGTTCAACCAAAACAGTTGCCTACTATTTGAAAGCAATGTTTTGAGCCCTTCCTATATACTTTCTTAATTAATTTTCTTCTGTCATTATGTGGTAGGATTTTTCCTTATAATTATGCTTTTATATGTAGCTAAAATGTGAGGCACATGTTAAGTGAATTACCAAAGTTCACACAAAAGGTAGGCACTGGAGACATTTCTCAAACACTTGGGTAATCTGACTCCAGATACATGTAAGAGTAGATTCTAAGGGTCTTAGGCTGGGAGCGCATGAAGTATGAGGCTGTAGGAAAATATTGATTGACATGGGTGAACTCACTCATAACTGGAGATTCCCAGGTCTGGCAAGAGTACAGTTCTAAGAGTTTGCTGAGTTGGTTCATTAAAGCTTGGACAGAATAATAGCCTTAGTTCATGAGGTGGTAATGTTGGGACATTTTATTGTAATATTGAGGAAAGGTTAAAAAGCTCAAGGAAATAGGAATGTTAGATTTAATTTACTTTGCAAGATGTAAATATCCACCACTTGACCGTGTTCCTTCACTTAGTCAATCACTAATGCCCTGATGAAGAGCACAGTGGCATCTTAGTTGCTCGGTGGTGGCTACAAACTACATTGAATGGTGGCAGATGGTTCCATGGAACCAGGCTCTTTACTATGGAAGGGGATAATGGAGTTCTAGGACAGTGGAAGCCAGGTGGCATCACTCACGTATCGGAGATGGGATGCACAAAATCACCGTAATGTGCAGCAATGGGAGACTGAAATTCAGGATGCCCAGATCTACAGGGATCTGGAGCAATATCTGATGTATGATGATTATTTTAGGAGTTACAGCGTGAGGCAGACACCAGAATGTTGCTGACTTTGATATTATCACAAAGATAACAATAAGAACTGGTGAGCAGAAAGGTGGTGCTACTCACAGATGCATGAGTTGCATACTCACAGATGCAGCTACTCACAGATGCATGAGTCAAATAAACGACCGTTCTTTTAAATCACTATATTTAGGGGTAGTTTGTTACTAAACAATAACTTATTAATAAAATTATGACAGAGTTTGTCCAGGATAAGATTTTATAATGTCCAGAAGATCAAGTAAATTACATGACCTGATGACCAAGCCTCCCATTTCATCTACTTCCTTTATGGGCAGTGCCTTTCCTTCTAATCATATCAGTGGTCTCATAGAGGCTTTTCTATGAACAGTGAAAAAAAAGGAAGGTATTTGGGTCAATTTTCCAGATAGACTGATGGAATAGCTGGAAATGGATTGCTGGTACATTCTATCTGATATATCCCCACTTTCACATGGCCCTGAAAGACAATTATGAAGAAAAGTATTCTTAGTAGCAGAGCTGAAAGCAATATAGTTAAATAACCAACTTGTAGATATGGGAAAATAGTAAGAGGTGAGGATACATGGTGACTCTTGAGCAACTGAAAATGTCTTGGGTAGTTGTCAGAAGCTTGGAATGAATAAGATGAAAGAAATGGAACACAGAAATTTGAGGGAGATGTGAGGCAGTGGACATATGGGACTGGGGGTGTTTGGATCTTTCTGTTTCATATTATACCCGTAAATGAGTATCTGCCATCAGTGACTCTCAGTAATTAGGTAGACAGAATGGCTGATTTTATGGCTGTAAGCGAGACTCTCTACTTAGCCAGACAATGCTTTTTGTTCAGAATACCCATTAAAACAGTGGTCATCCTGAAAGGAAAAGACTCTTTGAATGAGAATACCAACATACGGTAATAAATTAGTATCTCCATAAAATTGGAAAACATGCTCTCCCTTGATGAAGTAAGTTTCAGGACCCTCAGATATAATGGAATAACACAGAATTTGTCACAGTAACACCATCCTGTAAAACTTCTTGACAAGTATCTGGTTTCTCATACAAGAGCATGATATTACAATTTTAAAATTTCACAAATAACTGTTGAATATATTTTTCTAATGACCTAATATTTATCCTTTCCTATATGTAAATTGGAGAAAGAAAATAACATCATATATGATTTTTGAAACATTAAGTAATTTGTCAAGATGACCTTGTTATCTTTGTATCTTTTCTATCCGTTAACATTTTTGTTGAGCAAGAAGTATAACATTAATGACGATCTAGAATTTGAAGAATTTTCACTGCCACACTAAAAACTTTCCCTGCGTCTCCTTGTTCTACTATGTCAGTGAATAATTTACTTTTCATGTCATTATAAAAACAATTTTTGCCATTAATATCTGTATTAGTACATGTGCAGAAACATGAAAATAGAATAGACTTTCATGCCAGAGTGACCTAGAAATACAGAAAAATCATTTTGTTTGTACTTTTTATACCTAGTTCTATTAAATGCCAGATGGTCTGGAAAGGTAAGATAATGCTAATGAGTCTCAAGACGTTACGTGGCAATTAGTGTAGCAACCAAGGTCAAACTGCCATTGTTTGGCTCAACAGAAATGTTTAATTTATAAATAAATTTATTTCCCAGAAAAGGAGAAAGGAAATATCACTAATGTTTGTGAGTGTGTGTTTTTTAACTGTTAGACTGTATTAGACCTCCTGAATACTAGTCCACAGTATTTGGGGTTCTCTCTTATGAAACAAAGAGTTATCTCAGCAGGTTTGGGTTTTCCTAACTCTGCACGTTCCAAAGAGAGGTTTGGGCTTTTCCCAGATCCTGGGATATAATCTTTAAGCCTTTGATTATTTCCTGTTAACGGTGTCTTTGTTTACCTGAGGCCATGGGCCACACCAGATACCTTAAGCTAAGAATGTGCTTTATGGAGGCAGTTCTTGGGCCATACTGGATAGTTTATGCTAGCAATATGATCTGGGGTTGGGGCCTCGGATCACATGGTATCAGTTTGACCTTAGGAGAAAGTGGAGATGGAAAGTAACATGAGTGGATAGCCATGCCAATGCAACTGACCCCCAATATACCCCTGGACACCAAGGTTCCCGTGAGCTTCCCGTGGTTGGCAGTGCTGCATCGTGTTGTCACACATCACTGCTAGGAGAACTAAGCACTATCTGTATGATTCCACTGGGAGAGGACAGCTGGACCCTTGTGCCTCATTGCTCTTGGATCTTAACCTATGTATCCTTTTCCATTCCTGTTTTTAGTCCTTTTGCTATAGTTGACTATAACCATAAGTTAACAGCTTTTCTGAATTCTATGAGTCCTTCTAGGAAATTAATTGAATCTGAGAGTGGTCTTGAGGACTCCCAACCATGTTTGTCTTTTCATGTCTTTTCCCTTTCTTGCTACTAGTGAAGATAGGATTTTGTTTTGTTTATCACGAGCATGTTAAATGGTTTCAAGAATAGTAATTGTTTTTTATGTAGATGAAATACAGTAAAGAATATGAAAATTAGTGACAAAAGGAAGCAGATTCCACTGGCATTCTATCTTTCACTGTTGAAGGTAAAATACTAGCTGTAGGTTTTTTATATAGATACCCTTCATCTTCTTGGGGAAGATTCCTTGTACTCCTAGATTGAAGATTATTTAAGCATTTTATTGTAGGTATTCTACAGGGAATGACCATTAATCTTTCCTGCTTAAGCTGCCCTACATGACTTTTTTTGAAGCTTAATTGTTTAGTGTGTTCCTTGAGTCCTGAGTACATGAGATTGTCCAACAAATCTTCTAATACTTTCCTATCCCATATGAACCAGGTGTGTTCTGTTACTTACAAGCTAAAAAATCTTAATTAACTCAGGTGGCTATTATTATCCTCATATTAGAATATAATACTGAATTTCAAGTAATTCTGCATGAATTATCAAGGGTCACACACCTGATAAGTGATGAAGCTGAGGCTCAGAATGAAGACTAATTATTTGAATGTATATATACTGTTTGAGCCACTAGGCCAAGTTGCACAGGGGATGCCAAGAAAGATAATTTTTGCCATTAAGGGAGTCACATCTCAGAGGGTAATGTTAAGATGTAGAACAATAATTATATATAGAACATGTCAAGTTCTACCCATGTGGTACAAAGAAAATAGAAGTGCTTGAGCTTTTGTCTGGGCCACGGTTTCCAGATACTGGGCTAAACATTATTCTGGATGTCTCTCTGATGGTATTTTTGGACAAGATTAAATTTAAATAGGTAGACTTTGGGGAAAGCAGATTACTCTCCATAATATAGGTGGGCCTCACCCAATAAGTTGAAAGCCTGAATAGAGCAAAAGACTGACCTACCCCGAGCAGAAGGGAATTTTCCAGCAGATGGTTTTTGGTCATGAACTGCAACATTAGCTCTTCCCTAGGTCTCCAGCCTCTTTCCTTGGTCCACCCTGCAGGTTTTAGACTTGCCAGCCTCCATAATTGCATGAGCCAATTCCTTAAAATAGATCCCTTTCTGTGTATGTACATATTGTATGGGTCCTGCTTCTCTGAAGAACCTTGTCTAATACACACGTTTTAATGCTATATTTATATATTTCAGTCTTCCTTGTGTTATATTCTATTCATCTGAATTTGATTATCTTACCTGTCCTCTAGAGCCTAACTCAAAAGTTAAATTGTCCTTGCATTGAGACACCGCCTGTATCAGTTTTCTATTGCCATGGTAAAACATTACCACAAACATTGTAGGTCAGAACAAAAGAAATTTTTTCTCTTATAATTCTACAGGCCAGAAGTGTGAAATAAGTCTTATGAGGCTACAGACAACGTGTCAGAGGGCTGTTTCTTTGGAGGTTCCAGGGAAGAATTCATACCATGCCTCTCCCAGTTCTGGGTGGTCCATCATTCCTCTCTCTGCCTTTGTCCCCACATTGCTTTCTCCTTTTCTCTCTGTCTCCCTCTTATAAAGACACCTCTGATTATATTTAGAATCCATCCAGATACCTAGAATAACCTCTCCATCTCTAGATTCTTAATTATATCTGTGAAGTCCCTTTGCCATGTAAGGTCACATTCATAGGTTCCAGGGATGAAAACCTGGATATTCTTTGGGGCCATTACTCAGCCTACCACCCCTCCCCACCCCCCAAACTCTGATCTCTGTTGATAGTAATAAGTTGAAAGAAAATTATATACATAATATATATGTATGTAAACATATATGTACATATATACACACATATAGTCTAGTTTCATACTATGTACACATTTCGAACATTATTTGTTTTAAAAATACAAATTGATGGTAATTCCCTGGCAGTCCAGTGGTTAGGACTCCACGCTGTCACTGCTAAAGGCCTGGGTGCAATCTCTGGTCAGGGGACTAAGATCCCACAAGCTGTGTGGTATGGCCAAAATAAATAAATAAAATAAAAATTGATTACCATTATGATTATTACTACCACTCTTGTTTTTAATCCTTACAGTAATTAATATTTTATTGTGCTCAATCTTAATGTGTCATTTTGATAGCAAACTATGAAGATAGCAAAATATCAACTTTATTTCTTTTCAAAATGCAAAATGGTTATGATGATTTTAACAAGTTACACAGTCTCTATTGAATGGACCTGATGCTACAATGCAGTAATTCAAAATGCATCTTGCCAAAATATTATGCTGTTTATATAAAATGAAAAAAATATTTTTATATTATGAAGTAATAAGAACTTGAAGTAATGTAAAGGCTCTGTGATTATATAATGCTATATGGGATACTAAGGTGATGTCTGTTGATCTAAAAATAGACCTAAAAATATAAGACCTAAAAATGTCTTATTGATTTACAGGAGTTATTTGGCCCAAATCCATCTTATTGCAGTAACAAACATGAAAAGCTGGATTCTAAGCAAAGTTTTATTTCAAAATATGTAATTATTGTCTACTTGGATAGAAATATGATTACAAATTACCTATTTCGTGTATTTTCCTTAGAAAAGTAGTCAAAGTTTAGGCAGGGGGTAAGTGCAGTTCTTCTGCATAAAGAATGCCACAAGGATTTTTTTTCAGTTTTTCTTTTTTTTAGTTCAACTCTATGGACTTATGTTAAATTTCTATGTATGTTTCCCTTTGCCACAATATTTAATATGAATTCAGAGTAGCTATACGTTGGTATGACAGATTAGTGTTTTGGAATAATTCTCTTCTAGGTGATGACTAATTAACCTGGACAGATATTAAAATTAAGCTGACATTTGCCAAGTCAGTGGGAAAATGTGCAAATAGAATAAGAAAAGAGAGAAGCTGAGAGAAGTGAGCCCAAAATTTCAGACTTCTTTTCCTCTATAAGGGATTTGATGATTCTGGGTGCACAGCTGAGATGCAGGGCAAAACTCACCTGAATCATGCGACAGGGGAATAAAAATTAAAATTCAAGGTTACTCAGGAAGACAGGTACAAGGTAGGTAGCTCTGTAAGGCTTTGGGATGAAACTCAAAAGTGATACACCCTGGCTAACAGAATAAAGTCCAGCTCTCATAAGGGCTGAAGCCCAGATCAAATCACTTTGATCCCTGACTAGATATTTCTAATCTAGGAATGTTTGTATATTCAGCCTAGCTGCCTCTCAGAAGCAAATTAGAATTCTTCTGGAGAAAAAGACATGCACAGAGCCTCAAAGAATCTGTAGATTTTTCTATACAATGTCCATCATTAAATATAAAATAACTAGATATACCAAAAGGCTAGTAGCAACACACTGGTACAACAAATTATTTTGACAGTAATGCAATTTAGATTATAGAGTCACCTGTTTTAAATTTACATTTTACTACATGGCTTTATCCAAAAGTTAAAGCAAATTACTTTAATGATAAATCTAGTACTTTTCTTATCACTGCAGCAGTAAGAATTGATTTGACTGGATATAATAGAATACCTGTCTAGTAGTTACTTAACAATTAATGGTTTATTTTTTCTATGTAAACAAGTATTTAGGCATGTGGCTCTAAAATTAGTTCAGTTACTCAATAAATGAAGGTATTAGTTGACCTTAATGACCTTTTCTTGGCTCTTTTCTCATGGTTTAAATTCAGCTATTGAAGCTCCAATATGTTTCAAATAAGAGCACCACCAGCAGGAAAGGATAAGAGAGCTCTCTTTATCAGCAAGGAAAGATTTTGCCAGAAGTACCCTAGTTGGCTCCCTTCCAAGTCCCATTGAACACAACTGTTCATTGCAGAGGAGGGTAGGAATTGAGGATGAAAGGAGAGATCATTAGGTCAAGCATGATTCATTCCCCAGCGAAGGGCTCATTGAGTCCTGAATGGAACTGTGAATCTCTTGGTAAAAAAGTGGGACAACAGGGGATTTATTTGGCTAAGACAAACCCTAGAATGTGTACTAAGATAATTTTTGTTTTGTTTCCACTTTTATTAACCACTCTGTAATTGGCACCAAAAATATACTTAGTACATGTTTAGCATTAATAAATATTTTTGGAGTGAATGAATGAATAAGAGGATCTGCAACAATCCTTTTAGTAAGAATTGATACCTGCCACTTTTATTTGTTTTATTCTTTCTCTGTTAGGAAAACATTAACAGGAGATGGATATTTATTAATAAAATAATACATTTGTAGATGAATATTTATTATAAGAGCAATTGAAAGAATACAGTTTTATTAAATTATGGCAATAGATGAACAGACATTTATATTCAAAATTGTAGATTTTACATTTTAAAATATTTAGCTAAGTTGTTGAAGTATATTAGCTTGCTTTTATTTAAAATTTTTGAAAAATTGAAAATATGTCAAGTGTAATTTCTCAAATCTTATTTTGACATATGCTTTCATGTTGAACATAACTTGAGGCAACTTCTATTTCAGTTTTGCTTTAGCAAAAAAGTGTCCATTTCATATTAACTCATTTAATACGAAGTTTTGTAAAAATAGTTGTAGGTGGTACATACACAAGAATATATTGTTTTAAGCATTTGTTTATTAAAATAAATGTCTTAGTATTAAGTTAACAGCACAAGCTACCATTGTATGACCAATTTTTAAATCATTCAGATATTATCTAATAAGTCGTAAAAAAGCAAATATAGTGGCATATTAGCAATCTGTATACCAGTCAATATCAAATAGTAACTTATTTAACAGTATTTTGAGAAAAAGATAAACTTTTTCTAAGTATTTTTATGACACTATTAATATTCCATTTTAATCTTTATGTTGTTTAATTTACTAACAAAATGTCACTATGCAATTTTTCAAATCCCAATCTATTGAGATGCAAATTAACAACATTTGGTAATTCATTTATTTGATAGTAATAATAATCCTAATGGGTTTGATTGAATAGTATTTTAATTTTGCATAAAAAATGTATCTTGGCCTCTAATGGCTAAAGTCAAAGTTGCCTTTTACATCATAATTTGATTTTATAAATTATTTGTGGTCACGTGAGATTTAAATTCATGTAGCTTAACTTATTTTTAACATGTTAATATTGTCTCCATGTATAGTTCAATTGCATTCTTGACTCATTCTTCTGACATCAATAAATGGGAATAGGTTATACAAAATATTTGATAAAGCATCCAGAGTACAATTTAATTAAACATTTGTTTTGTAATGTAAACATTTCCACTTTTGTTAACAAAATAGCAGTGAATATAGATTTACAACAGTATTTTCGGTTAGTGTTTTATTATCAATTAGAACTCACTAAATAACTTTTCATCAATAGTTTTATGGCAAAAGATACAAAATACAGAAATTAACTTGAATATGCAAATACTACCTGCAATTTGTCTTTGATCTATAAATAACGTTTAGCTTTTATCTCCTCATTTGTGTGTGTACAACTTTGTTTCCTCTTCTTTTTTACTTTAATTTTACCCCAAAGGAAATGGATGAGGAAAATGAGAACTGTATTTATTGAACTATGTACAAGGGTTTCTGCTAGACGCAGAAGTAAGTTAATTTGCCCAAGTTCACAGAGCTAGTAATTAATATAATTAACCAGATTCACAAGAGTACAAACTAAGCTCTGTTTCACTGTAATAATTGTTCTTTTTTATGATGTCAGGTGATTAGTAACTTTATTAAATCCAGACTCTAGTATTTGAAGACCCTTTTGAAAATAATCACAGCCTTAATCTAAATTGATACTTTATAACTCATTTATAGCTTAGTAATTTTGTAAGACTGTTCTAGTCAGTTTTGTAAATATTCGAAAAAAGCTAATTTGTCATTTATCCTTTCACCTAAGTTTTTGACAACTTAGACTATTTCTTACCACTGTCAATCCAAATATCAGCCCTTCTCAAGTTCATGTTCGTATCAAATATTTATATTGATTTTTCCTTAAATATCTTATCCATGTTGATTTCATATTTATGGACTTCAATTGGTATTTTAAATTGCACATTGCTTTAATATTTATATTTAATATTGGCATTATTAGGTCGATAGGTTTTATAAATTTTCTCTGACAGTTCATTTTCTGATATCTATCAATAAGCAGTAAGATTACATAAAAAGAACAAATATATATTGGCATGTGTATAAATAATATTAAGGTAACTTGTGTTTAGGTGAAACATTTATAGATTAGTTTATATGTTAGCGCATTTTAAATAATTTTAAAAATTACAAATTACAGATATTTTAAGTACAATACAATCTTCTTCTGAATTTACTGGTACGTAACTGAGCTACTGCCAAGAGAAATAAAAATAGTAAGTCCTCTCCTCTGGTTAGAAGTATTATGTATAAAAATATAACATGAAGAAGACATTATATATATATCTGTTAAATATTATTTATTGGCATATAGGATTAAATATCAATTAGACAAATTACATGCTTTATTTTGATAAAGAGAAATGATTCTCATATAAAAAAGAATTCAAGTGCAATAATAATTATAATAGTAATGACTAGTAAGCTGTACAGAGAAATTAGAATAAGAAAAATGCATGAGAGAGAAATGAGTATACATTTGCAATAAACACCAGGCAACATTTCAAACGGAGAATAGACCCTCATTTTAGAGGGTGCAGATAGTGCATGGAACTTTTGCCAATAATGCAAGATAGATCAAGTCAACCTTCTTCATAATTCATTTTTTGATGAACCCCTCATAAATATGTTATGCTTTGCATGTGCAGATAAATTTTAGTGAGGTCATTATTTGAGCTAACTATGAAGAGTAGATTTTTTTCTTTTTTATCTGAGAACATAAAATATTTTCTGCAGGTTTTGCTGAAATAAAGCAAGTTGGTAATTATAGAAAGACTTAAGCGTCTCATTTTATTATATATGTATATACATAGATAAACATCAATTAATTATTCAAAATCTTTGTCATATCCTTAAGATGCTCAGGTTTGGAAGACCCATCTTGTTTTATATTTTAGGAATTCCTGTGGTTTTTCTAACATGTAAGATCATCTGCATTCAAATTCTTCCTTTACATGTTCTTTCTAAACAGAACAGTCAGTATAAAACTACTCTGTCTATTGCTTTTTTGGAATATATTTGCTGTAATATAGTATGAGCCTAGAATAACAGTAGTGTTCAGTGAATTTAGAAAATGTGGAGACTATTAAAGTAATTTAACTGGGGTTAGAATTATTCAGGTTAGGCCACTTATATTTATATTTATTAAGAAGATTATTGCATTGTGTTAAAATTTCTTATTCAATTCTACCTTTAAATAAGTTCTTCCATACTAAAAGGCTGAAATTGTCTTAAATTACCCAGAATCTAATACAGAATCTCGAACAGAGAAAACACTTAATAATTTTTTGATTGAATGAATTAATGATACACTTTTTCCAAAGTCAATTTATTACAAAGGGCTCATCTGAATTTCTAGACATAAGGCTGGCTGTCACTGAGGAGGGAATTTGATCAAGAATGGCCTATTCAACTACTTTAAACCCAGGTGACAGGGATTGGCCCAGAGGTGGGCAGTTCGGAGACACAGGGTATAAATAACCTTGCAAAAAACACATATTCTCTGCAGTCATGACAATTATATTTTAAATCCAATTATAATTTAAAATGAAAATCATCCTGTAGTTGACAGTAAGTCACTTATAGCAATTATCATTCTAAATGCAGTTTGTTCTTCAAAATGAGTAAGTAATATGAAGTTGAATGTTGATAGTAGAAAAAGACCAAGAGAGTTATATGTAAAAGTTTCAAATATAATGACATTTAACTATGATAGTCTGATTTATCTACATAAGTTGTAGAAATGACACAATAAAAAAGAAAAAACCCTAAACCTATTCAACCTGGAAACATTTACAATTAACCTTGCGATATTTTATTTTGTACACAAATTGCATACATATTATCTGTTGTATCAGTGTTCAAGATAAGATAACAGTAAGATAACATACTGAAGGACTTTTCATAGGGAGTTGGCTAACACAGTGGTGGGGACAGCTAAGCAAATCCAAATTCTGAAAAGTAGACCATTAGGAAGGAAAAGTCACAAGCAAATTGGAACCTCGCAGGATGGCCAAAGCTGTTGTCCACAGACAGTCAAGATGGGAAGACCTAGGGCAGGCTGGAATTCCATAAACAGGGGCCAAAGCTGTTATTCACAGGTGGAATTCTTTAGCTCTGCTTTCAAAACTTTCTAACTAATTAAGTTAGGCACACAGAAAAATATCACTAAAAGTCCACTAATTAGGGAATCTAATTACATGTATAAAACTCCTTCACAGGAGCAGTAGATTAGTGTTACTAAGCAACCAGGGACAGTAATCTAGCCAAAGTAACATATCAAAAAGCCGTCACATCTATCCATTACTTATTTAAGTCCTAAAAAATATGTAAAATCCTGTTTTTATTTGGCTTATTAATGCAAAAAAATTTCCATGTAAAGTTATTTATAATGTCTCAATAATACCTATGGATATACCATTAATTTACTAACCATTTTCTTAATATGGGGCATAAGTAGTTTTCAACTTTTCATTTTCATAAATAATACCATTCTGAATATATTTGTATGTAAAACCTTATCAACTGTGTTACTGGAGCCGAGATTATGGGCACTCAAATTTGATATTCGATATTGTTTTCATTAGTTTTAAATTATATACTAAATGTTCTGTGAAAACTCAGGCCTTCTCTTCCGCACATCTCCTTCTCTATAATTAATCAAGCCCTACAGTCAAGGTCACAGTCATGTGTTCTTTGGGCCTATGGTATCAATGAGTAGAATTTTCATGAGAAGATCTAAATGGATACAAATTGTTTATTGTATACGGAGTATATAGTATTTGGGATTTGTTCCTCTCCTGTGATCTCTGTTGAAGTGCTCTTGTTGCTTTATTCTTCTTTTTTCCTGTTGGAACTACATGCAACCAAGGCAACTACTGTAGAAAGTTATGTGTAGGCATCACTTGGAAGAATGTCTTAGCCCTTGGGAAGCTCTTGCAAGTACCTTAGAAAGCCAAGAAGGGTCAGCTTGATTTCCAGGACATGGCACAAAAGGTTAAAACAGTTTACTCTTGCCCTTGGAAGAAACTGTTTTTCTCCTGGGCAATCTTTACTTCTAACATTATAATGTAAAGAAGTCAAGAGCCAAGATTTAACCCAGTTCTCTAAATTAAAGGGAACAAGAGAGACACTAAAGCCAGAGGACTAGTCCCCATGGCTGATAAAGAACCAAACATCTTCCAAAGAGGGAGTTTACATAATAACTGGAACTAAAGCATTTGGATGAAATAAAGAACATTTGTATAACTACAGTATGCTGGGCATACATCTAATAGGATTCTAAGGGTTCATGGCAGTCAAATGTCTGAACACTTAGGAATCTAGGAGCCTGACTGCACACATGAGTAATATCACTGTAGCTGGTAGAAATATTAGTGACAGTTTTTATGCGCTGGAGTCCTAACAGGATGACTCAGATCTTCAAATTAAAGGAAATGTTAAAGTGTTTTAAATAAAAAATCTCATGTAAAGGGTTATGTACATCAGAAGTGAGACCAACAAAAGTATCCATTTTGTTGGAAACTTCAAATGTATTTATCTTATTTGGATTTCGATTGGGATACTTCTAATAATTAAATAGAAAAATAATTAAAATATTATTATATCCTACTGTATGGAGATGCCATGTTGGCACATATGTGTGGATGGATATTTCAATGGTTAATAGGTGGATGTATAGATAAACAGAGATATATAGCTATAGATAGGTATATATCTCTATATATATCTATAACTATTGTCTGTCTGCTTTGTGTTGTACACTATTCTATGTTATACTCACACAGCAGACATCAAAATAGTAATGCCACTGTCCTCATGGATTTAATATTCTTAAGGGGGAGAAATAGTTTAAAAACAAATACAATTATTTAGAATATATTGTATTATAGCATAATATCATGCTGATTTCTGATTAATACAGTATTTCTTAAATAGGGAAACATATCACTAGCTGTGAGTAAACAACAGATAAAAATGACCACATTGGGCTTCCCTGGTGGCACAGTGGTTAAGAATCTGCCTGCCAATACAGGGGACACGGGTTTGAGCCCTGGTCCGGGAAGATCCCAAATGCCGCGGAGCAACTGAGCCCGTGCGCCACAACTACTGAGCCTGTGTTCTAGAGCCCACGAGCCACAACTACTGAAGCCACCTTGCCTAGAGCCTGTGTTCTGCAACAAGAGAAGCCACCACAATGAGAAGCCCGCGCACCGCAACGAAGAGTAGCCCCCGCTCGCTGCAACTAGAGAAAGCCTGCACGCAGCAACAAAGATCCAACAGTCAAAAATAAAATAAATAAATTTATTTTTTTAAAAAATGACCACATTAAAATAAAGAACTTACTCTTGATGAGCAAATAGTATTAGGAAAAATGAATAGGTGAGCCCAAAATGGGAAGGCTATATTAGCGAAATATATAACCAGCAAAGGACTCATGCTGAGAATATATAATAGACTACCATGTCAATAAGATAAAAACAAATGACAAGTAAAATGGACAAGAGAATCAAATAGCTAATTTGCCAAACAGGAAATCTAAATGGCAAATAAACATGTGAAAAGGTGTTTGACTTCATTAGTAATCAGATAAATTTAAAAATATGAAGTACAAAAGTACTGTTACTGGTGTGACTAAAATTTTAAGATTGATGGTATAACATGTGAGAGTTTAGAGTCATGGAAGTTTTGTACATTGCTAGTGAGAATATTGATTCAACCATTTTAGAAAACAACATCACTAATGTTAAATACACATGTCTATAATACAGTAATTTCATTCTCTTAATATATATCCAACTGAAATCCATGCATATATACTTGCATACGTATATACAGAAGACAGGTCCAAGAGTATGCATAACTGCATTATTAAAAAGAGCTACAAACTGGTAAAAATAAGATATAACAACAGGGAAATACGTAAATTGTATTAATTCATACAGTGACATGCAATATATCCTTGAAAATACATGGACTATGTACCTAAATACAATAACCTGGATGAGGCACAATCAATGCAAAGCGAAAGATATACAATATGACATACACTGCCTAATTCCATTTATACTAAGTTCAGAACAGGCCAGACTAAACTCTAGTAATGTGTACTGAAATGACTGAATGCTAAAATGAAAATGCAAAACACAGTCAATGTAAATGCATATGGAGGGTCGTTGAGTCCTGACGACATTTTATGTCTTTATTAAGGTGAGGGTTTTATGAGTGTTCACACTGTAAAAAATAAAAGTGTATAATTATTTTATACATTCTTTTATATGTGTGTTATATTTCACAATAAAAAGTTGTGTAAGGGTAAAACTTTCATAGGTATTTAAAAAATAATCTGCATTATCCAATTCAATTAACTCTCATTTACTATCCAAATAATTATTTGCTATGGAGTGTTGCCTATGATAGGAAACTCATTTAAAATCCCTTCATTTAATATTTTTGAGAGTTTACTATAATTGTATCTGTCAAGTACTGTTGTAGGTAATCATGATTCACAGGGAAGAATATAGAGTCTCTGTACTCAGAGAGCTTATAAATATTCTTTTTAAATGTTATGGTCTTTAGAATGTGTGTTTTGCTCAGGAGGCCATTACTAATTTAACTTTATTGAAATTGTACTGATAAGCATGATACAATGATTCTTCTTGACCAATTCATTGTGATTTACCAAGATTGAACATGGGTGAGCCAAAAAGGTACTAATTAATCTATCAATTAATCTATCAATCTCATATCTGGTGGCTTGAAGAAGCTCCCTCCCCCACTAAAGGATCTGAAGAATTGTATACCTACTTTCCTCATGAACTGTTTATTTTCTCTGTAATCAAAGAGATCTGTAGAGATGAAAATTATTATCTTTTCTATAGGTTACATTTTTCTGAAGTGTGATTATTTATAAAGTCTCTGAATGTTATGTAAATTAGGACAGTGTGAAGAACACTAGGAAATAAAGTTGACTGTAAAATATATTTCAAGTGACTTAATATTAATAGCATTTTGACCTTCTTTCCTTTATCCTTGCAAAGCAATGTGAATGTGAGAATGAACATTTTCTGTTAGTTGTGAATGGTGTATATTTTCTGACAAGATAGTTTGCTATTTTCTTTAAAAACAATTTCCAAAAGGTTGTATTCTTTTTGAGCTCCAATACAGAGAATGAAATTTTTATCACTAAGTTGTAATATTATGATTTTGAAGCAAATGTATTTTGTTCATATAAATCCATTGAAAAGGAACATTTGTTTGAACAAGTTTAATAAGCTGCTGATAATCTTCCACTTTTCTTTTTCAAAGTAGATATCAGGAATATCAGCTTGATTACTAACTGAATTCACAGTGTGTTTATTAGTATCATCTTGCTGCTCATTTCTGATTAGCAATAAAACTCATAAAAACAAGCCAAACATCTAAGGATTTCTAAGTCAGATGGCTTGAGTACTTAGTGTTTAATATTTACTTCTAGTATTTCTGGTGAAATATGCCCTGGGATGGTGGGAGGAATTCTATTTTTGCCAAAAATTATGGAAGCAGATGCCCAGATAGACTTGGGAGAGGTCTCCTGGGAACATCCAAGAAGGGGTGGCCTATCCCTATGAAAGAAGCATAAGACATCCAAGCGTCCTTTCTCTGCTTCTGGATATTGTTGTGTGTGGATATGATACTTTCGCCTATCTTGAAACCATAAGAGGGAATTGTCTTTGAATGAAAACCTGTCAGTGAGGAGAACGTTGTATCAAGTGGCTTAATCTTCACCAAGTTTGTTCAGTTATCTTCCTCTCTATACTTATACATTGTACATCATAAGTACTAATATTCTCTTTAGTTTTAATATGTCAATCTGTTAATCTGAAATACTAATTTATATTTAAGTTTTATTGCAAGAGGAACAGAGGCACATTATTTTTTATTTACTCTTTTTTTTTTTTTAACATATATTTATTGAGTTCCAGCTATGTGCCAGGAACTCTTCTAGAAGAAAAACAAACAGAAGGGCACACAATATACATTCATGCCAGTTGGTGACTCAATCAAGGTGACAAAATATTATATGTTCTATATGCAAGGTATGAAAATCTCAAATTATTGAATAATATAATCATCTCATTTAAAATATTATAATTCATATTAGTATACCATGGCAATAAGATAACATTTATACTTCCAATATACATTAATTTCCCTCTCTTTTTGGGTCCAGTCAGAATTATTGAACAAAACACATTACATGAAGAATCCAGCTGGAATTCAGTCAAGGAAGTAGAATAAGGAACATGCAGATTTTGAAATTTAAGTTAAAATAGTCAATAGGAGAAGAGCAATCTGAAATTTTTTAATGAGAAAAACTGTGAAGTATTTTAAAGCTCACTGAACCAAAAATGGGAGCATCTGAGTTTTGTTCCTGACTTAGGAGATATAAGATTTTACTTTAGTGAGTTGCTTAATATCATAATGGTTCAATATCATAATATAAAATATTTATTTCAGTGTGTTAGGAAAGGCAAATAAGAATAGAGATTAAGGATTTTTAAAATAAGTATATAGAATTGTGTAACCATAATGTATCATCAAGAAAAGTATCAAGAGGACAAGAGGAATTATCTGATTCAGAGTTAGATATAAGTGAATAAATAAGAAAAACTGTAAATACATTCATCTATGAAGGTGACAATTTTCGAGCCTCATTGCAATCACTTCTTTCCTGTGAGGGGAAACAATCCCATCTGCGGTACCGTTTTCTGTTGTCTAAGACTTGTGTGCTCTAGTAACAGAATCAAAGAGAAGATTTTGCTGTTGCTGCAGGGAGCTGGCTGTGTTGCTGATGAAACACGTGTTAATTACTCCATCTATTGACGTGTTTGTGTGTGAAAATATATTCACAATTATATAACTATTTTCACTGTAAATAAGTTTATTTACACATTTCCAAGCTATCTCTCATTTCATTTGTTTTTGATCTTATTTTTCTCACATACAGTGGTGCAAAGTATAATAAATAATCAAACAAAAAACTTCCAAATGAAATCAGTAATGGAATTAGAGGGAGAAACATGATATAAAGTAGCAGTGACACAGGGTAGAGTAGAGGAAAACAAACAAGGTCAGTTATAAGAAATCCAAATGAAATTATCAAGAAGTGAGTAAGAATCAAAGCTCAGAACCTGGGCAGAGGAAGCAACAGGAGAGAGGAGGTGGGGGGAAGGGGGCTCGATTGGAAAGTGTTGCCCTAACCTAGTTAATTTCAGCAATGTGAATTTGTTCAGGCTTTAGACTAATTTTACAGGTTCTGGAGTGCATTTGCTTTCTTGGTGCCTCATATTTTTTTAATGTTTTTCTAAATGTACGTGTCCCAGGCAGACATACATCTGTAAATATACAAACTCTTGACACTGAGTACATTTAAATACATGCAGTACACTTATATAGTCAGTAAAATTGCATTTTCCATATTAATTCATTCAATCTTAAATGATTATAAAAGAGAAGCAATTCTAAGCATTACAGAGATATATTAGAATAGGATTTTGATTCGTATAAAGTCAACTATTATGTGGTTCATAATACGCTTTGTACACTCTTAAATCAAGCGTATTTTGAGTGCCCTTAATATGTCAAAATGTACTTGGAACTGATACAAAATAAAATCTAAACATAGAATATTTAGACCTAGGATAAAGGAAAAAAATAGACCAGAGGATGATAGGTAGATTACCTATTTTTAAGAAGGAATTGAAAGAAATGTATAAATAATTGATTATAGGAATGGAAGAAAGTGAGATACCAACCAGTTATTTAAAATTAAGGATATTTCACTGAAGATTTTTGTCATTAGCACAATCACAACAGGTGTGATGATACATGGTGACTTGAAGATGGTGAGTCTTGATTTAGGAATAGTGACGGTTCGGTGAATGCATAAAACGTTTAGAAGTATTGAAAAAATTTAAGGCTTCCAGCACAATATATATTTAGAGATTATTTGGTCTATAAATGTTAATTTCATAATTTTTTTCTTTCTCGCTTTGCTTTCGTATATAAGTGTTAGATGACAGAAGAGAGATAACAGAGGAAACAGGTGTAATAAAATTGAAGATGTTAAAACCTAAAATGGCATGTCAGGATTTTCTGTGAATTTATTTTACAATATTCTTTCCAGCTTTAATTTTCATGGATTAAAAATGTTGACTGGACTATCTATATACAGGTTTTCATTTCCTCTTGTTTACTCTAATGAGTCACAAGAGCATCCTGGGTTATTAGTTTTCCCAGCTATTAGAGACTTGATTACTTCCTTTTCCATTTATTTTATTTTCCTCCTTAGCCCTTCTGGCATACAGCTTTCTAAATAATCTTCCATTTACCTGGTTGCCTATTCCCTGTGGATTTGATTATTTTTAGACTGGTCACAAGTATGTTTGAGAAACCATGCATTACTTGAATTTTTTAAGTTCTTTTTTTGTTATGTTTTGAATTTTCTGTTTTGCCATAAGTATGTGTCAACTCCAGAATCTCAGAGGTTTGTCTTCTTCGTAATTTGCTGAATTACTTTATGGGTATATAGTTAATGCTGCTATTTAGACAGTTTTAAAATAAGTATAATACTATCTTTATTCAATGTCTTTATCACTTACACTATTCAAATTTACCTATTCCTATCTCCCATGTCTATAAACTAACTTTAAAGAGTTTTATTAGCTTTCATCTATTCTTTAGTTGATAAAGATATCTGTATATATATGCCTATGTCATATCCAAACCAGTCTCAAATATTAACAGCACAGACATGTATTTTAATATTCAATATGAAGAGTCCATAAAGACAGAACACTAGAACTGGAAACAAAAGATCTAGGAGCTCTTTCTGATTATTCTGAACTTGCTTCTTTGGGTTGTTTCGAGGATAACTGAGTTATACTATTTTAAAATCCTTTGCAGTCATGTGCCATATGTATGTCACGTACCATTTAATATGAAATTTAATCCATCATCGCTGACAAAATCTGTGTTTCCTAGCATCAAAATTAACATAGTCTTTATTTCAGTCCCTAACTGAATCTTGGATACATATGAGACCTTTAGGCAAGCACTTATGAATTACATCGATAAGCATCCTGGTAGGCACAAACAAACAAAAGGAGAAACAACTATTTGGGGAAAAAAATACATATCTTTTTTCCCTCTTGAATGGAACTGTCCACATAGAACTTAAACACATTGAGAAAAAGCTTAATTAAAAGTCTAACAATATTCTCTGTGTATTTTGAGATTTTTGTTTGGTTTGTTTTTTCTCTTAGAAGACAGGGTATTTCTTTCATTTTAAAGCTATATATAAACCCCAAATTCTTGGCTTTCTAGAATTATTTTTATCAAACCTAAATGATGTAGTAATAATTACCAGACATCATGGCCTCTAGAAGCACTCTTTACAAAATAACAACACAAACAAAAACATATACAGGAACTCATCCCCAAAATGCTCAGGCATTATTTACTATTTACTTTATACTCATAGATTTCTTTGAGAAATAGTTTGCTCTTTGGCATAATTTCAGATGTATAAAATAACATATATACTGTCAAATAAATAATGGTAATATCATAACTCTGAATGGCATTGCTTCACCGAATGGTCTATAAATGAGTCTGTGAATAAGGATATGAATGCTATTGTTTGCAAAGAGATGGTAACCAAGATTATTCCCCTGAGCTCTAGGATACTGCTCATATTTCTTAAAATATAACCAAGATTTTATTTAAGACAGGATGTGTTGCAATTGTTGTCTATATAGACCCCGTCTATACTCCTATTACTGGATTCTTAAAAGACTAGGTGCATTTCAAGGACAGGACCGTGATCTATTTATCTTTGTACTAGCAACAAACTGGGTGTCTTGCACACCACATTCATTCGGTATATGTCTACTAAATGGAAACTTCCTGTTATTTATTTTTAAAAAAATTACAAGACAGAAGATGACTATTTAGATTTGTTGTTACAGAACCCAGAGGAAGATTTAGTTTAAGGAAGTAACCATCAACTGTGTCAGTGACTTAGGAACTTAGCAATCAATCACTTTGTCTCTCTTGGGTTTTCATATTTTAATCAGAGCAGCACTGTGAAATGCTTTGGACCTGACTTCACGCGTAATCTGTGAACTTCCACAGGAGGTAAAAAGGGGACAAGTGACAACCAATTGGAAAATGTGTGGGACAACAGATTGGAATAAAATGAGCAGTAATGAAATTAACACCCAATGATACCAGCGGAAGGCTTCTCCTAATGGCTTTAATCAGCAATCACGGACCATAGGAAAACTTCCAAGGCAGAATTAATTGTGTTAACAGTTTCCTTGGAGAAACTGTAAACATTCAACTCACCTGCTTTGTAAAATTAGGATCAGAAAACTAAAATGTAGTTTGTTTATAGATTAAAGAAAGTTAAAGATTTTTTTTCTTTAAAGAGGAAAGAAGAGATACAGTCAGCTATGGGAAAAGGAAGAAAAAAACATACGTGTAGAAAAAAAAGGGGAGAAAAAAGAGGTACGTGACAGATAAAAGAATAAGAGAGCTGGACATAAGAACTTAAGCAAAATCAGTAGAGAGAAGCAGAAAATGCTGGCTCAACATAGATTTCAAAAAAAGAGAAAGAGTAAAAAGGAGAGAAAAGAAGATACAGAGAGAGTGAGGAGGAAAGGTGGGGAGGACAGCCTGAAGCGAAATGAGGGAGGTAGAGTTCGGGGGTGGCGGGGGGGATGCTAGAGGAGAGTCAGAGGGAGAGGAAGGGAAAGGGAAATAGTGAGAGAGAAAAGGAAACTCACCTATAACGGTTTGGGTACTGCCAAGCAGAGCAGACAGCAGATGAACAGCCAGTAAGGCTGCCCTGGTAGAGGTGAGCTGCCTACTAGCCTGCACCAGTCACAGACTTATTTTCTAACACAAATCTCACCTCTGAGCTCCAAGGCTATGTATTTAACTGCTTAGCTGACAGTGCCTGTTGGATTCACTGTAGGTATCTTAAAAATACAGTGTCCAAACCTGTCCTTGCCACCCAGCATCCTCACTGAGGAGTGGACATCACCATCTCCCCTGCTAGCTAAACATCCATCTTTCCCATATTTATATATTTTTAAAAATCCTATAGTATGTAGATAAAATAAATAGGGACAAATATTTTAAAATATTTATTCATTTAAATATAGATATCATTAGAAAATAGAAAATAAAATTTTATTTACTTATTTTAATACAAATTTATACACACACACACACACACACCCAAGGTGTGTATGCAAGAGGATCCATTGTTAATGCAAGCAGAGGCAAGAGAGGATATGTTCTTGAATATTAGATCTCAGTAAGGCTAGATATGTTTCTTTGCTTTTTTGTTATCATTTTTGATATTTTCAGCTGAGTTTATTCCTTAGCCATGAGCAGTTCAAGTGGTGAGAGTTAACACTTTCTGGGATTGATGCATCAGAGGAAAGAATATTTGAGGCCAATAAAGCGGCTATAAGTTGGGGCAGAATCTGTAGATTCAAGAAAATCACAGAGACAGCGAGCCACTTCTCTGAAAAAATCTTGGGTTGAAAGCCAAATTATGCATAAACGATGGAGAGCCCCAGGGGGCCTGATTGAAAGGCAGCAGAAGGAAATCATAGTAGTAGAGGAGAGAGAACAGCTGTTGCATACTAGGAGAGAGACGACATTTGCAGTTTGAGTCCAGGCAAGTTAACTGCATACTACAACTACAGCAACATCAGCAAGAAAGTACCTTGAAAGGAATACAACAGAATATGGGAATGGCTGCAGTCTAATCTCAACAGTGCCCACCCAATTTTCAACCAAAAATAAGCAGACATGCAAAAAAAAAAAAGAAAAGAAAAAGGAAAAAGATCCGCAAACATAGGGATTTGTGACCTAGTCAAAAAAATAAGTCCAAATGGGCAGAGATGGTGAATTGGACAAACGTTTTAAATCAGCTGTTATACATTCATATAAAACTTTAAACAAAAATGTGTTAGCAGTGAATGAACAACTGAGCCCTATGTTACAAAATACACAAAAATCAAAATGGATTGAAGACTTGAACAGAAGCCCTGAAACCACAAAATTCCTAGAAGAAAACAAAATCAGTAAACTTCTTGACAATGATTTCTTGGATTTGATGCCAAAAACAAAGGCAACAGAAACAAAAATAAAATGTGAGACCATATCAAACTAAAAATCTTCCATTCAGCAAAGGAAACCATCAACAAAATGAAAAGGTAACATATGGAATGGAAGAAAATATTTGCAAATCATATATCTGATAAGGAATTAAAGACCAAAATATGTAAAGAACTTTTACAATTTAATAGAAAATCTGATTAAGAAATAACAGAGGAATGGAATAGACAGTTCCCCCGCCAAAAAGACATAAAAATAACCATGGAAAGGTACATGGAAAGGTGCTCAGCATCACTAATCATCAGGGAAATGCAAATCAAAACCACAACCAGATATTGCCTCACACCTGTTAGAATGGCTCTCACCCAAATGACAAGAGATAACACGTGTTGATGAGGATGTGCAGAAAAACAAACTTTTGTGCATTGTTGGTGGGAATGCAAATTGGTGCAGCCACCATGGAAAACAGTATGGAAGTTTCTCAAAAAATTAAAAATAGAACTACCATATGATCTAGCAATTTTACTTCTGGATACATATTCAGTGAAAATGAAAACAGGGTATCAAAGAGATACATGCACTCCCATGTTTACTACAGCGTTATTCACAATAGCCAAGATATGGAAACCACCTAAGTGTCTTTCAATGAATGAATGGATAAAGAAAATGTGGTGTGTATGTATATGCAGTGGAATACAGCTCAGCCATGAGAAGTAAGGAAATGCTGACATTTGCAACAACATGGATGAACACTGAGAGATTATGCTAAGTGCAGTAAGCCAGAGAGTAAAAGACAAATACCACATGGTATCACCTATGGTATCACTTACATGTGACATCTAGAAAATAAAAAAGTCAAACTCATAGAAAGAGTTTCTAGAAACTACTAGAAAAGTAGTTGTCAGTGGGTGGGGAGTGGGAGAAATAGGGAGAGGTTGGTAAAAGGGTACAAACTTTCAGTTATAAGATGAATAAATCCTGAGAGTCTAATGTAAATCATGGTGACTATAACTGATAACACTGTATTGTATAATTGAAATTTGTTAAGATAGTGGAACTAAATGTTCTCACCAAAAAGAAAAAGATATGTAGATAGCATCCCAAACTAAAAATACTTAGGAATAGATTTTTTAAAATGTGTAAATCTTGTTTATTGAAAATTACAAATCACTGATGAGAGAAATTAAATGAGACCGAATCACATCAATAGCTATACCTTGTCTACCCAATGGAGATTTCATTGTTCTTAAAACATCTGTTATCTCCAAATTGATCTCTAGATTTAATGCCATCTAAATCAAAATCCCAGCAAGGTTTGTTGTAGAAATTAATAAGTTGATTCTATAATTCATATAGAAAAGCTAGTGACCTAGAATAGCCAAAGAGGTTTTAAAAAAAGGAAGAGAAAAAATGAAGGATTACATGATAGATGCTAAGACCCAATTTAGGCCAATGTTGATCAAGACAGTTTGGTATCCATTAAAAGGACAGACATAAAGATCATGAAAGAAAATTGAAAGTACACAAACAGGCCCAAATAGATATAGTAAATTGATCTTTGCAAAAGTTATGGTGGCAGTTCAACGAGAGAAGTGAATATCTTTTTGACAAATGGTAAACAGAACAACTGTATATAAATAAGGATAAAATGAAACTTGACCCTTACCTCTTAATATACAAAAGTTAACTTGAAATGAATCACAGACTGAAATATAAACAGTAAAACTTTAAGATACCTAGAAAAACATAGAAGAAATATTTTACAATTTTGAGGCAGGCAAATGTCTCTTAGATAAGATACCAAAAAACATGAAATTTATATAAAAAGTATACATTTTTATATGTAATGGTTTATATATATGTTAGATGATAGATGATGGATGATGGATGATAGAAAGACAGATAGATGATAGAATGATGTATGCTTCAGAAAGTCAGTGATCTTTGCCTCTTATGATTCTGTGACACACTGTTATATATTTGTTGGATAATGTTTTACAAGATTTAACGATTCTTTGATAGTAGGACATACAACAAACTGACACTTGGGTAAATGAAAGGTAGAATTCTTTGTTACTTATAGTTCCAAGGAAGAAAAGACTGTTAGCATGGCCACAGGAGGGGTTGCTCTTGAGGACAGGGTAACAAGTTGGAGCTTTAGCGGGCAACTCCTGTATGGCATGCAGGAACAGGTGGGTAGCTAGACTTTGCTCTCTGTGGATTGACTAAGTTGGGTAATTTCACTGGTTTAGGGATACAGGGACAGTCCCTAGTTGTCTGGTTCCTGGCTATTAGGGTGGATGCCTAGTGACCCAGAGAGTGAGAGCTCTACAAGGGAGGTGGTTGGCTTTGTGGACTTAATCAGTTGCTCACAAAGGGGAACTAACTGACAGGCCTCTAGCCAGGGTCTAAAATACTGGGTTGACAGAATTTTGTAAAAACTGTATTACAGATAATTGTAATACAATGATTGTACCTTGGAAAAAATCCTAAATTTTGAGGGTCATGTATAACAAGCAGAAAATTTTAAGTAATAATCTGAACTAATGTAAACACAAATAAGTTAAAGTTATACTTATTAAAGAAAATATTTTCTGCAAACAAGCTACTCTCCAATGTGAGATTCATAGAGCTGGAACATCATTTAATATTCATGACTTTATATTCACCTCTGAAAGAAATATTTATAGCATTGTTTTCAGAAAGTACAGCAAATAGTACATAAAACATCTTGCAGACCATTTCCTTGACCACTTAGTAGTGTTCAGAAATACAGACCCAGTGGTTTGCCTGCATCGCCTCTAAGTCGTTCAGTTGAAATTGACCCAACACAGATCATAGGAGTCCACTGCATTATCTCTGCTCTAAAGAGATGCTCACTGTTTAGAAGAAGCCTTGACTATTTCATTAGATCTTTTATTTGGGGATTCATACTTGGAAAAAAAAGTCATTCTCCATTTCAATCAAATCTGAAAGAGAGAACGTCAGCATTTTCCCCTTTGCAAAAAGTCAAAAATCATATAACTCCAAAATATGTATTTCCAAATTTTCAACGCAATGCAATGTACCTAACTTTAATTTCCTAGCATTATAATACCTTAATATATAAAATGTATACTCTGGCTCCAGCCCAAACAAAATATCTATCTACATGAACATATTATCTTTTATTCTTTATTTCAGTAGTTCCTAACATAATGAACATTTTCTTTTTAATTTGAATTCCAGAAATCTTCTTGCAGTATACTATCCTAGGAAGATAGAAAACATTATACTGGTCCATTATAAATTAAAGCTTTGGGGTAAATCACAAGCTTTTGTAATTAATTAAAGCCTCCCCCCAACAGTATCTTCAAAAATGTTTGCTTATTTCTCCTCTATCCAGAAACCAACAGCTTCTCTTCCACTCTATTCACACTTTGATGCATTTCCTCCCAGTGTTTACATTTTTTTAAAATTGAGGTATAATTGACCTACAGCACTATGTTAGTTTCAGGTACACAACATAGTGATTGAGTATTTCCCTATTCATTACAAAATGATCACCATGATATGTCTAGTTACCATCTGCCACCATACAAAGATAACACAATATAAGTGACCATATTCTGTATGCTGTGTATTTCATCCAAGTGACTCATTTATTTTGTAACTGGATGTTTGTAACTTAATCTCCCTTACCTTTCTCACTCATCCTCCAACTCCCTCACCTCCAGAAACCACCAGACTGTTCTTTGTATCTATGAGTTTGTTTTTTTTTTATATTCCACATATACATGAAATCATACAATATTTGTCTTTTCTGTCAGACTTATTTCACTTAGCATAATATCCTCTAGATCCATCCATATTGTCACAAGTGGCAAGATTTCATTCTTTCTTATGCCTGAGTAATATTCCTCTGCGTGTGTATGTGTGTTCATATACACACACCCCACATCTTCTTTATCCACTCATCTATTGATGGACACTTAAGCTGATTCCATATTTTGGCTATTGTAAATAATGCTGCAATGAACATAGGCCTGCATATATCTTTTTGAATTAGTGTTTATGTTTTCTTCTTAAAAATCCTCAAAAGTGGTATTTTTGTTGAGGATTTTTGCATCTATGTTCATCAGTGATATTGATCTGTAATTTTTGTGTGTGTGTGTGGTGTCCTTGGTTTTGGTATCAGGGTGATGCTGGCCTCATAGAATGAGTTCAGAAGCTTTCCTTCCTCTTCAATTTTTTGGAATAGTTTGAGTAGGATAAGTAGCCACTCTTTTTTAAACGTTTGGTAGAATTCACCTGTGAAGCCATCTGCTCCTGAACATTTGTTTGTTGTGAGTTTATAAATTACTGATTCAATTTAATTACTGGTAATTGGTTTGTTCATATCTTCTGTTTCTTCCCGATTCAGTCTTGGGAAAATCTATATTTCTGTGAATTTGTCCATTTCTTCTTGGTTGTCCTTTTTATTGGGATATAATTGTTTGTAGTAATCTCTTATGATACTTTGTATTTCTGTGGTATTGATTCTAACTTTTCCTTTTTCATTTCTGATTTTATTTATCTGAGCCTTCTCTCTTTTTTTCTTGATGAGCCTGGCTACAGGTTTATCGACTTTGTTTATGTTTTTTAAAAACCAGCTCTTAGTTTCATTGATTTTTTTTCTACTATTTTTTTTTTAAAGTTTTTGAATTTTCTTGAAAATCTTCTTGTTTCCTGAGGTATGCTTGTATTGTTATAAACATCCCTCCTAGAACTGGTTTTACTGCATCCTCATAGATTTGTGGATCATTCTTAGATATGTATTTTTATGTCTCTCATCAGTTTTGGGAAATTATTAGTTGTTTAACTCCTTCAAATAGTTCTACTTCCCCATTCCCTTTTTGGGACTCCAATTACATATATGTTAGAGCTTTTTACAATGTCCCATGTAGCTCTCATACTCTTGTTTATATTTTCCCTTTTTTTCTCTTTGTGTTTCAATCTGAGTAATTTTACTTACACCAGTATCTATTTACTCTTCTGTACTTCTGTACTTAACCTTTTATTTAATTTGTACAGTTGACCCTCAAACAACATGGGGGTTAGAGATGCTGATTCCCCACACAGTCCAAAAGCTGTGTATAAATTTGCCCCCTCCAAACTGAACTACTCGTAGCCTACCATTGACCAGAAGCCTTACTGATAACATACACAGTTGATTAACACATATTTTGTATGTTATATAAAATATATATGTGTATACACACACACATATATTTTATGCATTCATTACATAGCTAACTTTTTCTTACATTTTTCAACATATCTAAGTTATGTGGTTTGTCTGTGAGTTTTTTCAAATTGTTGCAAATCTCAAAACATTTTTCCAATATATTGTTGAAGAAAATCTGCAAATAGGTGGACCCATGCAAACCTGTATTGTTCAAGGGTCAACTGTCATTTAAAAAATGTTTTTAGCTCTAAAATGAGTTTGTGTTTTTGGTATCTACTTGGGTTTTTTTTTTTTTTTTTTTGGAAATTCTCTGCCTTTTCCAAAATTTTCTGATACACATTTACACTAGTTGTTTTATAGTCCATGCCCATGGATGTCTTTCAGTTGTCTGTTTTATTGTTGTCTTTGGGAATTTGGTTCTACTTCATAGCATTTTAAAATTTTTGTTTGGACGCAAGACACTTTCTTTGAAATTTGTAGAATTTTACAGCCTCAAAAAAGGTAAAAGTGTTCCCAGAATATGGGCTCATTTACTGGGGTCTCCTCTTTTCTGGGATTTTGGTCCTCTAGCCCCATCTGCTGTGGCATCCCTAAATATAAACTCTGCCTCCTCAGCCGATGTGAATGTCATTTCTCTTTGAATTCTGTTCAAAGAGTTTGTCAGTATCCTCTAGGAAAAGCCAGTGGTGAAGAAAGTGCATAATTACAGTATCTCAGTCTCCCATAGAGTATAACCATTCAAGCCCTGCCTGTTGTAGTTGCCGTTCCATGCTGTCAGAGGTTTTTGTGTTTTTAAACATATCCAGCTTTCATAGGTTTTTTTGTTGTTTTTGTTTTGCTGTGTTTTTTGTACGGAGGGAAAGTTCGATAGAACATCTTGGTCAGGACTTGAAGTCTCTGTTTTTATTTGTAAGAAAATGAAGAGTGAATTTTGAGGAATGTACAAGAGTGGATGTTTTTAACATGGAATTTCCTTGGACCGTCTCTTCATGAAAAGTGATAGTTGGGAGCAGAGGAGCCCTCTCACATTGGTTTTAAAAAGTGTGGACGCGTATTTAAAGTGCTTTTTATTTTTAGAGGATCCACAGCTTTCTTAGTTCAGTTTGGTAGACCCTGGTCTTGATTTCTGTATGTTAATAAAATTAGTTTTTTAATACTGTATATTTATTTAATACATTGCTTATATAGCACACAGTAATTCTTTTAGGAGTTGGAGATAAAAGGATTAGAAAAGATATTCAATATAAATAGAACAAATATATTGTAAGTAGGGGAAAAGAATGCTGACGTATAAGACAGACAAAGTCTGACTTTGAAAAGTATCTAGCACTCTATTTCAAGTTTGAAAAAGAATGGTAAATACATTTTTACATCAGAAACATTCTTTGAAAGTATATATATTATTATGTGAACAAATCATTTAAAAACAGAGATGTAATAAATCAGTTATAGTGAGCATTATTTTAGTTATTTAAGTCATAGAACTTATGATTATTTTCTGATCTAGAGCACACCCACTATAATTTAACATTACATAGCATCTATATAACACATAGGGACTGTACTACATGGAAAATTAATGATAGTGTTCTTTATTTCTAGGCCAATTCAGTTATACTTACAATTCTTTTAACTTTCGTTCAAGTGCAGAAAGCAAAAATGATTTATATGATAACTTAAAAAAGAACTTTCCAAAGACAAGAAAATTATATTTATCATACTAATTTTTTTCAAAGAATTCTGGCAAGTTACATAAATGTAATTTTGTTTTACAGAGGGTATATAGCTCATTCTAACTAGCCAGTGTTTGCCCAGAAGCTATAATAATAAAGCCTCAATTAAATATCATTCCTCAATTTCTCTGATTAAATATCTTGGTCCTCTAATGTTGTACCAACATTTTATATTTTCTGGAGGTTTTTTTTTTTTTTTTAATAAATTTGACTGGTTTAGAATACATTGTATAAAACAACATTTTAACTTTTTACACAGTCAGGTAAGCCAAAAGTTACAGTGAATATTTATAGAAAACTGAAGTTTTACTGTGTTGATTAATAATATGATCATAATTAAAACAAGTATTTACTGAAGAAAATAGGTCTAGTATTTTTTGGTAAAATAAAAATTTGAGGCAGAACAGGTTAAAACATATGGCGGGTATGAATTCTACCATATGGAAGTTAAAAAGAGCATTTGCATGGTTAAAACCATAGAATGTACATAAGAAAAATATTATTGAATTCTTTATAGAAAAAAACAAGAATAGTATTTTCTCTGGAATTAACACCAACACCACCAACAACCAATAATCTATCTGGCAGAAACAGAAGTGGTTAAAGCTCTATTTGTAAAGACTAAAAGGAAGAAAAAACCCAAATATTACACATTGATATATGTCAAGACATCTCATAACCTAACTTCAGATACTGGATCAAGATTTAGAGGCTGTCCCTGGCTTTGGGTCTCTCTTCTACCCTAAATCCGAGAATACAGAACAAATTAATGAACAGCTCTGAAATATCAGAAGAATGTATAGAAATTAAGAGAAATCACAGAAAGAATAGGACAAATTTAATCAACTTAATAAGTAATTTGTAGCCTGAGGTAAGGTAAGAATGAAATGCTATAAATGTTCACGGAATAGGAAAACTCCTGGGGCCACTTTCAGTTGAATGTTTGAAATTACCAGATAAGGAAAAGCAGGTAGATTTGTTATTTTCTGTGCCTCTTAAGAGAAGACCTAGTCAACAGAGATGTTTGTTCCCAACTGAGATATGAGAATGGGTATGTTTGGGTTAGGGAGACAGAAAGTGACATGGATGGCTGACCAGAGCTCAGAAGAATGGAGATAATTCAGACATCCAGCCACGGGAAAAATCTCAGCAACACATTCCAAAGCGGCCCCATAATCACAAGCAGCAGGTGTAAGTAAACGGTATAAGATAGGACACTTATTCACAGAATGGCTGAGGGGATTCTCAAATTCTTAAAAAGGCTCCGTTCTTCTTCATGGATAAATTTATACAGTATCTTTTAGAACTGAATATATTGTAGTTGGAAAAATAGTGAAGGCACACTAGTTCTGCCAAACTCAATCAGTTTGCTTATAGTGAGAAAACACTTGCCTTTAGTGATCCCATGAGTTATCACAGTAGACCCAGGCAATAATTTAACTGTTTGGACAATGCATATTATGAGCTGGCAGTCTCCAGGCCCTTAACTGTACTCACTACTATTAGCTTTTTGAAGACAGATAAGGAATTCAAAATTCTACCCATTACCCAGAGGGTCAGTTGCCCACAGTCATTTCTGGTAAAAATGTCTGTATCATCCACGGTTCCTAATTTCAAGAAACAAAAATCACATCTGGCTAATTTAAGAACACTACAGATTTAATAAAAAGAGACTGAATGCCTTTATGAATCCCTGCCAGCTCCAGAAAACTAGATTTGGAGGCTGGACAGGCAGGAAAAAATATTCACAACCTGCCTCAGAACTCTCAGAGGTTCTCAGTGCGGCACCACCAGACTAGAACAAGGTACCTTGCTGCAATAAAATTATCAATGCCGAAGTCTGTGCACCTAAAGTGTGACTATGGAAAGTATATGTTGTTCCCTCAATTGCACTGAAAAATATGCCATGTGGTCCCTCTTTTATGGAGGGGGTGGGGTCTTTTTATCTTTTCTTCTTCCTCCTCTTCCTTTTTATATTTTATTTTTTCATTAATAACTTCTAATTCCAAGTCTAAGCAACCACTTTTGATTGCCCAAGTCACAAATTCAAAGATGGTTAAAAAAAAAAGTATGTATTTGACCTTTACAATTTTTATATTGGGTGGTGGGGTCTATCTTAAAAAGTAGAGGGTTGCTCAGACACAGGCTTAAATTGGGTAGCTAAATGTACTGACAGATATCTACTCATCTGTGGTTATACTCCTTGATATGAACCCTAAAGAAATGCCCCTAATATGAACCAAGCTCTGTTAGATAGTCATTGCAGCATTAATCATAATAGAACAAAAAAAATTTTTTTAAAAGAAAGAAAATTAGAAAACAATTAAGTGATCTCCAATAGGGGATCATTAAATAAATCTTGATACATCATACTATGGACTACTTACTATGTGGCAACTCAGATTGATTCTATAATGGAAAGATTTACGAAACATTGATAGAATAACAATTAGATTTTGAATGTAATATATAGTGAGAGGCCCGTGCACCGCGATGAAGAGTGGCCCCCGCTTGCCGCAACTAGAGAAAGCCCTCGCACAGAAACGAAGACCCAACACAGCCATAAATAAATAAATAAAATTAAAATAAATAAATAAATAAATAAAGCAAATAATTAAAAATATATACATTTTATATGTAGTTTTCAAGTAAATGTATAAAAAGTGCATTACCTCTACTATGCAGTTTGCTACATTATTAACATATAAGGAAAAGGAAAAGCAATTAGAAAGATGAAAATAACTATTTTTTTTTGTGCAGTATGGAGTAGAACAGCATCAGCAAAATTTTTCTGTAAAGGGCTGGGTGGTAAATGTATTATGTTTTGTTGGACAAATGATCTCTGGTCACAACTACTGAAATTTTTCCTTGTAGTGAGAAAACAACAACAGGTAATAGGTAAATGAATACATGTGACTTTGTTCTAATAATACTTAATTTACAAAAGTAGGTGGCTGTCAGGGTTTGGTCCATGGACCATAGTTTTCTGACCTCTGAAGGAGAGCATCAAGCAAACTAGGGAGGAGAAATCCTATGGGCTATACAGCAGGCAGTTTTACTAAATTGAAGGGAAAACACTCTCCATTTCAATTAACATATTTTTATAAGTGAAATTGATACATAGAGATCAAGAGTACATGTAATGGTTACAGGTATACCTCAGGTATTGCAATTTCAGTTCCAGATCACTGCAATAAAGTGAATCGCAATAAAGCGAGTTACATGAATTTTTTGATTTCCCAGTGCATATAAAAGTTGTGTTTACACTATGTATAGTCTATTAAATGTGAGATAGTATTATGTCTAAAAGAGCATTATAAATTAAAAGACACTTATTCCTAAAAAATGCTAACCATCATCTGAGACTTCAGCAAGTTGTCATTTTTTGCAACTGTAACATCAAAGATCACTGATCACAGATCATCATAACAAATATAATAATAATGAAAAAGTTTGAAATATTGCAAGTATTAACACAACGTGACACAGAGACGCAAAGTGAACAAATGCTGTTGGAAAAATGGTGCCGAGAGACCTGCTGGTTGCAGGGGTGTCACAAACCTTCTGTTGTAAAAAACGACAGTATCTGGGAAACGCGTGATGGAGCGAGGTGTGCCTATATATTGCCTGAAATGATGTTCACCAAATGCTCGTAAAAATTGTTTAAGTTTGTGGGGTTACAGGTTTTATTTTGCCTTTATATTTTTTTAAGTAATTCAGTGACTTTTAGTTTTTAAGGTCATTTTTTTGTTTGTTTTACCACGAGTTTATGTGAATTTTATAAATCTTATTTATTTAAAAATAAGATTTAATATATGTTATTTTTACCTAAATTGAATGCCAAATACTGGAATCAATAGCTTGTGGAGGTTCTAGTTGCTATATAGTCAATAATTTTTCTCCTTTATATCTGTTGGAATTATAAAATAAACACCTTGAAGAGGCTCCTTGGTGTGAACCCAGGCTATTTAAAGTATTTTTCAGTTTTAGCTAAATAAATTGTCATAATCTTTGTATACTGAACATCATACATTGAGAAATAAGAAATATATGAGGAATTGGTATTGGAGGGAGAAAGAGAAAGACGATCCTAAGTAATTTCTAATAAGCGTGGAAACTTTGTTAAAACATGTCATTTTAAACTGAGATATGCCAAAATGTAAAATAGCTAGCTAGTGGGAAGCAGCCACATAGCACAGGGAGATCAGCTCTGTGCTTTGTGACCACCTGGAGGGGTGGGATAGGGAGGGTGGGAGGGAGACGCAAGAGGGAGGGGATATGGGGATATATGCATACGTATAGCTGATTCACTTTGTTAGCAGCAACTAACACAACACTGTAAAGCAATTATACTCCAATAAAGATGTTAAAAAAAATTCTAATTAAAAAAAATAAACTAAGATATGTGGGATGTAACGTTAAAATGAATGTGTAACAAACCAACCAAATGATGTGGGAATGGGTTTATATCCTTATTTATTTATTTTTTTTTAAATGAAATTGTATTTATTTATTTATTTTTGGCTGTGTTGGGTCTTCGTTTCTGTGCGAGGGCTTTCTCTAGTTGCGGCGAGCAGGGGCCACTCTTTATCGCGGTAAGCGGGCCTCTCACTATCGCGGCCTCTCTTGTTGTGGAGCACAGGCTCCAGACGCACAGGCTCAGTAGCTGTGGCTCACGGGCCTAGTTGCTCCGCTGCATGTGGGATCCTCCCAGACCAGGGCTCAAACCCCGTGTCCCCTGCATTGGCAGGCAGATTCTCAACCACTGCGCCACCAGGGAAGCCCTTATATCCTTATTTTTTCCCTTACAAAGTTATTTTTCCCAAGCTCTGTAGGCTGAAGTTCTTTTTCAAGGCTATATAAACTACTAATATTTTCTGATTCAAAATACAGATTTACATACACAAGCATTTACCACATGCATGCAATGAGTTGGTTGTGCAGTTCATTGATCAGTCCAGCCAGAACGATGGCAATAAAAAAAATCTTAATTGTGTTTTGAGGTTAAATTTTCAGTTCATCAAGCCTTTATCTTGATATAAAAATCAAATAAATATTTGCCACAAAAATATTTCTGAAGGCAATAAAATAGAAAAGAATATTATTTTATAAATAGCAAAAAATAATAAATATCAGTAGTAAAGTAAAATATGTACTCACTGGAATGCTTTATAATTAATATTGTTATAAGATGGTATTTTCCTATCATCAGTGAGGCTGTTTTTATTTATTTTGCAAGTCATCATCTTGGAGAGTCACTGATCTCTGCCTCTATTATAAGAGGTATTTATTTGGGAGCTAGAATTTTGAGTCTTGTCTAAGGCTTTGAAAAAGAGAGAAAATCACAGTCTTTGGAGGAAGTTTATACACTACCCTATGCAGCTCTCTTTTCTGAGCCAACACTCTTAGTTTTTGATATATTTCTTTAGAAAACAGGAAAGAACATTTACTATAATCCTTGTTTTCACTATCAAACAAGGATTGCTTATGTAATAATACAAAGTGACTTAGTTTACAAAGTTAGCAAACTTGAAATATTTTATATAGAGCACTTTATGTGACAGTTATTAAGTTGTTTTAATACCTATGTCTATAAAATCCAAAGTACTCCCCTCATTCTCTGCCTGTCAAAAAGGAGACATTGTAGAACTAGAAATGATTGTAATTTGCAGCTCTTGGATGTGGAAAGAGAATGAATATTAAAATCCATTGTTAAAAAAGCAGTATAAGCAAATTTATTTTAATTTGTTCTATTTTTAATGTATTTTTTTAAAGTTTTAAAGAAAATCACATAGAGTTTAATGATAACTAATGTAGAAATTAAGGAATCATGTTAAATTTAACACTTAAGGAAAATATACATTGCGTAATGGTTCTACAGAAAAGAAGTTTAATTCTGACTCAAATAAAGTAAAAATCATGGTGTTTCTAATTGGCAGGGACTATAGTAATTCATAGACCCTGCGTCTTTTCATCTTAGGGATCTGTTGTCTTTAATATATGATTTTAATGGTTCCTTGTGATGGTTAATTTTATGCGTCAACTTGAATGGGCCACAAGGTTCCCAGATTAAACATTGTTTCTAGAATTGTCTAGGAAGGTGTTTCCAGATGAGATTAGCATTTGAATTGGTGGACACAGTAAGTAGATTTCCCTCCTTAGTACAGGTGGGTGGGCATTGTTTAGTCTGTTGAGAGCCTGAATAAAGCAAAATGTGGAGGAGGGAGGAATTCACCGCATTTTTTTTTTTTTTTTTTTTTATCCCATTCTGCCTCACTGGTTGAGCTGCACATCTCATATTCACTTCTGCTCTCAGACTTTACATCATCAGCTCCCCTGGTTCTCAGGCCTTCAGACTTGAGCTGCATTGCACCATTGGCTTTCCTAGGCCTGCGGCTTGCAGATGCAGATCATGGGTCACCCCAGCCTCCACATTTGTGTAATCCAGTTTCTCATAGTAAACCTAGTGAGAGAGAGTGGGAGAGAGAGGGAGAGGGAGAGAGAGAGAGAGAATCTTGTTGAGCCATTAGTCAGTAAGAGAGGAAGAAGACCTGGCAGAGAGTCTGTATTGGGTGGGGGGTGGAATTTCTCAGATCTGGTTTCAGTTCACATAACATCTACTTAATTCCCATTCTCAAGGACTTAGTGACTTGACCACAACTAACTGTGGTGAGGTTGAAAAATGAAGTCCAGCTGTCCATGAAGACAAGAAAATGGACTTGGTGAACAGCTGGCCAGTCTCTGCCACATAGAATTTAGCATTTAAATTGTGACTATAAATTGAGCACTTTTAACGTAGAGTCTTTATACAGTTAAAACTATCAGAAAGACTACTTTAAAATCTATAATTTCATATTTGTATATTGTAATTCAAAAAATAGTATGAGTTCATAGTTAAAACATAGATACCATGCCCCTTCTTATTGGTGCAAGAAATGTGATGTTAAACACAATTTCAGAGCGAGTTAAATTCAGTGAATGCTTCTATAAAAAATTTTTTTTGTTTCATTTTTTCTTAATCTGGCTTTCTTAGTATTCTGTGTTCTGATTTGATTTTGTGAATGTTGCAAAAATGGCCAGAAATTATAACAACATAATTTCAGTTTTGTTAGATAAAAGTGAACATTTATGTAATGACGTCAATCCATTAAGATATTTCTATTTTTTAATTAACCAATATGATTGCTTTTGTTCAAAGAACTGTGACCAATTAAGTTGATTATAAAGAAGTGTCAGGAGTCTTCAGTCACAAAGGCAGCTGAAATCTAGAATGTTTATCATAACATGCAGTTTTAACCTCGGGCTATTCAAGCCAACATGAAAGAAGAAACAAATAAAAGACCGGGAACTGATACTATGCACTAAGCAATATTAGCTTCGATACTGATGAGATACCAGGGATAATGGACATAGTCTCAGAGACTTGGATAATACGACTTTATTGTTTGGTTCTATACTGGAGGTGTTCTGAGACTCACATAGGGCTTGTTCTGTCAATCTTCTAGCAATTTCCATTATTGCAGTGATAAAAGAGCTTTATTCTCGTGGTAGAGGAGATAAAACAGTGAGCCATTGTGTCTCAGTGCAATCTAATAATCGTACACAATACTGTGTACACCACACTCAAAATTAGTAGTTCTACTGATCTTGGCTTCATATGTGCTGAACAAAATACTTCTTCAAACTCCAAGGGGAAAATAAGTTTTCCACCCAATTTCATCTCATGTTCTTTGCTTATATTATACCTGGATGAATTAGAGGAAAAGGGAAAGAGAAGGAGAAAGGAAAATCTGTGTGTTTAAATGAACACATACATAAATAAAGAAATGTATTTTATATATATATATATATATATATATATATATATATACATTCCTCACAAAGCTTGTCATCAATCGATCATTAAATATTTAGTCGGTGTCTTCTCTAAGCTAGAAACAACATGAACCCTAGCATAGCCCATGATCTCAAGGAACTTTTATTCTAGTAGAGGGAATTAATAAACAGACAAAGTCCAGACATAATTAAGTGTCTTGAAGAAAATAACATAGAATATAGTAGGACTGTTTGAGGAGGAGGGTGGTTTGAACAGATACCTGGATGCTGAGACTCTGTCCCTGACCCAGTACTCTCCACAGTCATCAAGAAGCTGCTTTTATTTTTGACTATTCTCTAGAAAATATGGAACGACTTAGAAATTAATACAGCTCCATCAAAGTAGCTAACTGGTGTAGAAGATAAAAACGTGCTCATATAACAATCTAAGTACTTAAGAAAATATAACTGGGTACTCTCAATAGTTGTCAGGACCTCTTTTCGATTATTCTTAGAAATGGACACTTGCATAACCATCTCCCTGCCCTATCACCTCATCTTCCATGTTACATGTCCATGTTACAAGGAGGAAAATGAGGCTTTATGAGGGAAAATAGCTTTTTCAGCTATTTAAGTCCAAGGTCTAGAATTCTAAACTTAGATCCCATGACTTTAAAATCCGGTGCTTTCTTTATAGCAATCTAATCTAATCTTTGAGCCCAACTGTCCTATTGACTGTGGAACTGAAACTTAACCCTTCAATGTCTCAATTCCTCGCTTGTATATCAGAGATGATAAAACTTACCTTAAAGTTTTGTTGTGAGAATTTGAGAGGTTAATAATGGGTAACACATGTAAACTGCTTGGCATATATAGTAGACAGTAAAATATAATTTTTAAAATTTATTATGTTATACATTATGATAACATTGATAATGATAAAAATAATAATAATTTTTTCCATTTCTATATAAATTGAATGCCCGGGTTAGATAAAATTTTAATGAGAAAAACTACACATCCATAGTTGCTGGGCTTCCCCGGTGGCGCAGTGGTTGAGAGTCCGCCTGCCAGTGCAGGGGACACTGGTTTGATCCCTGGTCCGGGAGGATGCCACATGCTGCGGAGCAACTGAGCCCATGAGCCACAACTACTGAGCCCGCGTGCCGCAGCTGCTGAAGCCCGCACGCCTGGAGCCCGTGCTCCGCAATGAGAGAGGCCACTGCAATGAGAGGCCCGTGCACCGCAACGAAGAGTAGCCCCCGCTCACCGCAACTAGAGAAAGCCCGCGCGCAGCAACAAAGACCCAACACAGCCAAAAATAAATAAATAAATTAAAAAAAAAATAGTTGCTAATAACTTGCTATCAGAATCTAGGTAAACACAGGAATGTGGATTTATTTTTTAAATCCATGGAATGGCCCTTCCAGGTTCCATAAAAAACAAGCCCATCAGTTATCTTTGGCTGTGTAATTGAGTAGAATACATCAACAACCACTTCCCACATCTCATGACTCTGTAGGCAGCTGGGTGGGCAGCCAGGTGCGCTGGGCGGCTTCCCCAGGGTAAGAAGGGCAGTTTTCGGAGGGGCTCACTCATGTGGGACTTGGGGTTCTTCTTGCCTAGGCCGCCTTCGCTAGGAAAGCTGTGCTCTCATGTGTCTCATCCTTTCCTGGGACCAGCTGGCCAGCACAAGCATGTCCTTCTCCTGGCAGTGGCAGGAAGGCAAAAGAGTATATCAAGTAACACAGACACATTTTCAAATCTCTACTTATTTCACACATGCTAGCATCGTATTGGCCAGAGCATGTTACACTGGCGAACAAACTTGAGGGCCATGAAAATATTCTCTGTCTTTTGAAGGGAGGAGCTATAAAAACAGAGTAGAAGGGCATGGACCCAAGGAAAGTTGAATAATCTACCAAAAGAAGTAAACTTTCTCCTGGGAGAAAGTTATAACAAAAAAAAAAGAACATTTTTGTGGTTTAAGGATGGATTTTCCTCTCCTTGGTAGAAGAGAAATTTAGTGTATGGTTGAATATGTGCTGTGTGACCTTGGGAAAATTATTTAAGCTTTCTGTGGTTTAGTGAAACAGTATAATAGTTCGACCTATGGCTTAGAGTTTCTTTGACAATGAAACAAGATAATCTATAGAACAGGCTTAAAACAAGGTCTGGCATATAGTAAGTGATCAGTAAAGGTTTTCTGTTATTTGTACCTGGTCCTTGAGGAAGGAAATTAACAATTTTACACAAAGATCTAAAAGCCTCCTGTGACAAGGGGAATCTAGGACTCTAGCCTCTTTATTTCAAGTTTTGAAATCGGTAGGGTAAATCTTAGAATTGTTTTCAGATTATTTTGCCTATTCTGATACTGTGTACTTCCATTTAAATTTTAGAGTCAGCTTATCAAAATCTGCCAAAAACCTGATGAAATATTGAATGATATTCTGTTGAACTTTCCAATAAATTCAAAGAAAATTAACATGTTATAAGACTTTGTCTTTCAACACATGAACATGGTGTATCTCAGTAATTATTTAAATCCTAAATTTCTCTGTGATGCTCTGAAGTTTTCAGTGTAGAAATCTTGCACATATTTTGTTACATCCTTGAACATTTTATGTATTTTGATGTCATTGTAAATGGAATTATTTTTATTTCTCAATTATTTATTTTAACTATATAGAAATAAAATTAACTATATTTTAAAACTGCTAATGCTCATTTCAGAAAGCTTTTTTTGTAGATTTCTTAAAATTGTCTGTTAACAGAACCAGACTGTTCAAATAATGACAGTTTTAACTTTTTTCTAATCAGTGTGAATTTTATTTTTTGAATTTGAAAAATGACTAGGACCTCCATTAGAGTGTCATATAGAGCGGTGAAACTGGCCATTCTTGCCTTGGGCCAAATCTTTAGTTGGGAGAGAAATTGGTCTTTCACTGTTTGTTGATGATACCTGTAGTATTTCATGGATGCCTTTATTGGTTGAGATGTTTCCTTTTACCAGCTGTTTGCTGAAAGTTTTTATCATAAATAGATGATGAATTTTCAGATGCCATTTATGCATCTATTAAAAGTATCACTTCATATTTCTCCTTGTCCCATTAATATGGTAAATAGATATATTTTGAATAAAAATAAAATTTTGCATTCCATTGATAAACTCCTATTCTCCTTATAATTAATGGACTCCATTTATTTTCATATTGTTAAGGCTTTTAAATATCTATGTTTATGAGTGATATTGATTATAGATTAGTTTTTCTTTTTAAGGCACTATTTGGTATTGGTTTTAAGAACATATTGGCCTCATAAAATAAACTGAAAAAGGTGCTCCCTTTTGTACTTCCTGGTTAATTTTATATAGACTTTGTGTCATTTCTTCCATAAATGTGATAGCATAAATCAATGACTTTACCTGAGTATGGAGTTGTGTTTGTGGGAAAGTTTCACATGATAAGAATGTCGTCAGTAGACATAGGTTGATCAGAGTTTTCTATTTCTTTTTATATCAGTTTTGGTAATTTTTGTCTTTTCAGGTATTTGTCAATTTTTTCTAAGTTTGCAAATAGATTGGCAAAGTTGTGCAAAATGTTAACTTTATTATCCCTTGGGTGTCTTTGGAATCTCTATTAATGACCTTTACTTATTCCTGATATTGAAAATTCCATTCTACTTTCCTCCGACTTCCAATTTTTTCTTTGAGAAATCACGTATCAATTGGGTTTTTCTACTTTGGACATCATCTGCTTTGATCACTGACTAATTTTCAGATTTATCTTTTCATTTTTTCATAGCTGTTATTATGAACTTACCAGGCATAGTTTTATCTTGATTTGTTCCGCTTGGGGTTCATGGTGCCTTTTGAATCTGTACAAGGAACTTTCATAACTTTTGAATACGTATTAGGTATTATATATTAAATTGTTGCTCTGTTCCATTGCCTAATTTTCTTTGATTCCAACTAATTGTCCTTTATCAACCTTACTTCTTTCTGCTTTGTCCACCTTCTTGTACTTCTCTGCTCATTCTGGATTTTTTCCTGAACTGTGTTTCATTTTTTCAGTTGTATCTTAATTTGTCTTATATGTTGTTAAAAATCCCATTGAACTTTTAATTTTATGTTTTTATTTATAGTATTTCTTTTTTTATTACCTTGCACATTTTTTTTTTTCATTTGTATGTCCTTATCAGAAATTTCAGTCCAAATTGCCTAGAGTATCATTGTCAGATTTGGAAGGCCAAAATGATTTTATGTCGACAATATTTTATATTTTCATAACTATTTTTTAGCTATTTAAATAATTCAGCTAACTGTACTTACTGTTATTCAAATTTCATCAACATTTCAGTGACTGTAACTTAAATTCACAAATTGACTCCTAATGGAAGACAGAATGTTGAGCAAAAGACTTGTTAAACCAGTTTAATTTTTATACAGACTTCAGTTAGTGCATTCTAGCATATATATCAATTTCTCATATGCTGGATGATGGCGAGAGTGTTTTCTTGGCTTCTCTTGGTTTCAATCAGCTGAAATACACAAAAAATAGCTAAGCTTTCTTCTTAGCCACTCTAATAACCAGACTTTAGTATATGGTGACTCTTTGAAGAAAATATCCATGCTCTGGAGGCTTTTTCATTGTCAGGCAGCTAGCCTTCCTAAGAAATACTTTATCCCCTTATAACTTTTCAGTCATCAATAGGTGTATAAGAGGTTAATTTCACATTTATTTGAGAAAAGTTATATAGTAACTTCTTTCTTAAATATATTTAAAATAGTCTGATTTATTTTTCTTTCATATATCACATGATGAAAATTACTGCTGATAAAATCCCCGTTGAATGGTATAGAGAACCCACTCTACACAGTCAGGAATAATGTTAATTAGTTATTTGGATAGGGGTTTACCTAACACTATAGTTAGGGTAAAGGGAATCACTGTCACAAGAGAAGGAAAGTGTTCAAGATCTAGCTTAGTCGACAAATTAATAACATTATAAATATAACCATATTTTAAAATAGAAGATGCTCTTCCTCATTTTTGCAAATTAAACAGGTCGTGGGAACATCTCACCCTTTGCCGTACGAAATTGGTAGATGAAACCTTGAGAATAAAGATGGAGGATCACTGGAATCTAACAATAAGAAATGAGAGTTACATGTGTTGCCTTTAAGCACAGAAAACAACATTTAAGAGAAAAATAATTCAGAAACAGCCATATAAATAATATACACCAGTGGTGTTCTGCATCTCTAACGAGTAACTTGACTGTCAACAAGCTTACATAATCTAAGCTGAAATAATATAAAGAGAGTAAGTAGTGGAGCCAGTCTAATTCTACTGCATTGATTAGAAACACTGAAAGAATTGTGCTTAATTTTGGAATTCTTATTTTAAGAAATCCATAGATGAGTCATACTGTTTACATAGGAGTTTCATTTGGATGAAGAGAAAGCTAGAAAATGAATCATATCCTATATGGAATTTTAGAGGAAGTGTGAATTTTTGCCTGAATAAGAGATAAGTATTTGAAGATCTGCTATGCAGAACAGGGGTTTGGGCTTATTATAATGAATAAGATACTGACAAGTTTGTCTAAAATATAATTATTGTTCTGCCACTAGAGTTGTTCAAAAAGAAGCTGAAGTGACTTCAGACAGAATTTTAAGAGGAGATTCAAATATCTGATGAGATACTCAAATAGAAAACTATATAACCTTTAAGATTCCTTTCAATCAAAAGATTGCCTGACTTTGTGAAAACAAACTAGCAAATTAACTGTTCTTCAGAAACACTATATCTGTTCTCTTTTCTCCTGTGCTCAGTAGCATTTATATTTATCATACTCTTTATATTTTTCATATTCCTTACATAACTTTTCATGTCTTATAAATGTCTAATTTATGACTCAGATTTTTGCTTATAGTCTAAATTGACCTTGTACTCATGGATTTATTTTGAGTAAACTTTTTTCAAAACTGTTCCTCTGAAACTTCTCTTATCTAAAAAACACTCCTGTTAGTTTGGAGAGAGAGGAGACATCATTTTGTTATTACTTGTATTCGTTTTCTAGGGATGCCATAACAAATTATTGCAACCCTGGTGGCTTAAAACAACAGAAGTTTATTCTCTCATAGTTGTGGAGGCTAGACATCTAAAACCAAGGTGTCAGCAGGCCATGCTCCCTCAGGAAACTCTGTGGGAAAGTCATTACTTGCTTCTTTCAGCTTCTGGGGGCCCCAGGTGTGTCTTCCCTTGTGGCAGCATAACTCCAATCTCTGCCTCTGTCTTCACATTGCTTTCATCTGCTTGTGCGTTTGTGTGTCTTTTTCTGTACCCTTATAAGGGCGCTCTCATTGCATTTAGAGCCCCTTTTAATCCATTATGATTTTTATCTTGAGTCTTACCTTAATTAAATCTACAAACGTTCTCTTTCCAAATACAGTCACATTCTGGGTGTCTTTGTGAATGAATTTGGGGGAACACTATTCAACCCATAGACACTATTCAACTATTATTACTGTGTTGACACAAGGAACCCCTATGCTTTACATTTCAGTGAGAGCTTCAATTTTAGGGGGAGTTCTCTCATATGATGGATATTAAGCACCTTTACTGAAGGAAAAATATATGACTTGTGACTCGTTTTCATGAAGCAGAAGCAGAGCCTGTGCACTTGGTTCAGTTTCTTTCTGTGATTTGCTTGCAATAACCTGATGAAATTAATTTCAGAAAATATTTTATAAAAATTTAGAAAAACAACTCATGTTTAAAAGGTATACCATTTAAAGCATTAAAAATAATCTTTAAAATTCACTTGATAGTAATTTTATAAGCAAAGTTTCCACAGTCTATTACCAGAATACTGATTTTCTTTCCACCCTAGATGGTCTAATTTTAGCTTATCAATCCCAGAAGGTAAAGATAATATCATTGCATTTTACTCAGAGCATATAGATATATGATATCAGAACAGTTACAGAAAGAAGGTGCTTTAAACAAATGACAAAGAAGTCAAATTATTTTAAGATTCGTCCTTAGTACCGCTAATGGCACGTATCATAAACACCTTAAATTAATTTTGTTTTAACTAAGAGAACTGATGATCTAATCATAGTTCATTCTCAGAAGCCAGATGTCACATGTTTAAATAGTTACTTGGGACTAAAATATTATGTTTTATCCTTAGTCATTTTATCAACACTTTATAGAACACTAAGCAATTAGATTTTAGAGCTCTATTCCTTCAGAAATTCTCCAACTGGTAGAATCTTTATGTATTACTTATTCATCTAGGTTGTCTTTGGGGATTTTAAACTGTTGTCTTCAGTTTTGTTTTTTGAATAGAAAATATCCTAATAATTGTAATAATAATAATATCTCAAAAAGGTTCATTCAGGAAGTATGTCATTAACAGAGCCTGTATGTAAACTGTGAGTCAGATAGTAAACCAGAAACTGAAATGAAGCAACATTTATTGTGCACTCAGAATAAATCAGACACCAGAGGACCAATTTTGTGCTGATTGTGTTTTGAAGAATACATGGGTTCATGGGTAGTGGGTTTGGTCTGTGGTGAGGAGGAGGAGGTGAAGGCATTAATGTGGACATTACTTTGAGATTAGCTAGCAATGTCCTCTAAATATGACATGGTTCTTCTATTCTTCCAAACAAGAACATTCCTCCCAAACTTGAGAATTTTCCTCCATGTTGGGATATATTTCCTTTCATATGCAACTTTCTTTCTTTCTTTTTCCCAACAGGTAGAAGGTAAAGACTTGAGGGGTAGTTATCTTTTTCCCCATATGTTTTTCACATGCTATGTTAAGATAATGATTGATCCTATAATTTTTTGTTGCACTAGTACAATTAAGTTTTGGTCTAAAATCAGGAGCAAATAAATTTTGACCCTTTAGGACATCAGTGACATATAGATATTTTAGAGAAAGAATTTCAAGTGCTAGTGAGAAAGCTTAGGAATGGCAAATTTAGTCTTTGATTTATGTAGTTTAAACTTAAATAAGCCTAAAAAAATCTTTTATAACTCAGTTTTTAAATTTCTCTATATATCTCCTGAGAAATGAAAAATGGCCGCACAGTAACTGCCTTTTAATTACTCTTTGAAGCCCTGATGAAACATGACACTTTAAAAACTCTTGCTTAACATCCACTTGTAGACTAAGATCATTAAATACTGTGTCGTGGGATTTGAGTACTATTATTTTCTGCCCCTTTTCTATCACATTAAAGCTTTTCTTAATGAGCACCTAATAACCTTCAGGCTGCCCTGCCCTTTTCCTGGAACTAATGAGAGAAGAGTGAGATGGAATATTAGTAAGCTTATACCCAACATGTAATACAATTTTGAAATGTTTATTTCTGCTTAACTCCTGAGATTGGGAATAACGGGTGACAGTCTTCAAAATAGATCAACAGGGGAGGCAGGTCACCTGCACGGTTCACTCTTACCCTTGGCTTTCGATCCCTGTTGAGTCCTACACCCTCCCCATTAATGAGTGTGAATGGTAGGCAGCTGCTCTGTACCCCAGCCTTTTGTCAATGTCTTGTTTTGCTTTCTTACTTAAATAATCAAAACAAAGTAAACATTTTTCTTCAATAAAGAAGATTCAGTAGATGGAAACCACTGGTGGATAAAAGAGTGGTTGCTATTTGTTGGAAAGAATGAAAAATTTCACACAGATGCAATGAGAAAGAAGCTAAATATTATAGATTGTTAACTAATCTTGAGGTCTTTATATCCATGAAATTAGCTTGGAGTATAACTAAAACACGTTACTTTGTTAATGACAGGTATTTAGAAAAGCATATAGAGCATTAACTGATGTCAAAAACAAAATACAGGACTCTGCAAAAGAAATCTGAAGGTTGCACTTTGCAAATTGCCTAACAGTAATCAAAGGCAGTAGAGCGTTTATATTTCATAGAAATATATTTGATGAGAAATGATCGGATTACCTGGAAAGAAGATGCTTTGCTAAGATAATTCTTACATTATTAATACAGTGAGGAATTAGGATTTCCTCATGAATTTTTTCCAAAAGGATTTCAAATTTATTTCATTAAATAAGAATCTCATTAACTGAATTTAGCTGAGACCACATTTTTTTTTCTTCTCAGATAAAATCTATATGGATAATTCTGTGGCACTTAGCTATATTAATGGCAAAGGTAAAAACGATTATACAAATGATGAGGGGTTACCAAACTCATCCTTTATAAAAAAAAAAAAGCAAATAGCATGTATTATTATGTAAAAAAATAAATTATATGAAACATTTGGAGAAAAGAACTGTGCCGCAAAGAGTTAAATAAGTTCCCCGATATTATGCAAAGATGATAATATGTGTCAGAATAATGTGGCAAAGAGTTTCTGACTAAAATCGACGAATGGACTTATCACAATAGGGATAGCAATGCTTTGTATATTTTCTATTCCTCTCTAGCCCTCACTTCCTACCATCATTATCCTTATCCCAGCCCAGTCCTGATCTCAGTATCTAAATGGATATCTGATATCTTTATTATGTTACTGTACATTTGTTTTTAAGGGTAAACATCCTTTCAGAGGTCAGTTCCAATGCAGAGGTGGTTTCTTATGACACAGTAGAATTCTTTAAAAAAATGCTGAGAAACTATGCAGAGATGTAATTAAATGGTTGTTAAAGCACTGCTTTTCTAATTTTTCTGCTTTCTTTTGTTGAATAATTTTAATTTTCTAATTCAAAGCTTTATATGACTCTGAAATGCAGATTATAATCAAAGTTATTAGATATATAGCTGTACATACATGTAGCAACAATTTAAGCACAGTATAAAATTAAAATAGGAAAGAGATAAAAACAAGTAAAACAGAAAAACAGAAAAAGACATCCTGGTCTAAAGATAATGATCTGGCAGGGTCATCGTTATAATACTGTCGTTTGTATTGAAATAACATAGGTACTAGATTTTAGTAAATATGCCGAGGAAGAAATAATTGTTAATCTTCCCAGTAACCTAAAACCAGAGTTGTGTACAAGTTTCATTTCTTAAGAATATCTGTGCAGTTTAAATATTGTAGATTCATTAGCATTGCTCCTTATGACAGGTGAAGTATATGAATGGGTCAAGTGCATTAAGGGTACTTATACTGCAGTACCATTATATGTTGATTAAAATAAATGATAAGAATTCACAGTGTACTAAGCCCTTCCTCCTTTAGGTGTTAATTATTATAATTATTATTGTTATTATTATTGTTTACCTTTAACGCTCATGATAAAATTTGTTATAATTATTATTGTTATAATTATTATTGTTTACCTTTAACGCTCATGATAAAATTTTAGAACTTTTTTCCCTACTGGTTAAAATGATATTTGAGTCTACTTTATTTATTTTTCCTCAAACTATACCTGACATCCAACATAATTGAATGTTTAGAGCTGATAAATTTGTAGAGGTAGGGCATGTTTTTTTTCTTCAAGCTGTAACACACTTTGCATTTTTTTTCTCATTTGGTTTTTATTTTTCAGTTTATTCTCAACTTACAAAGTTTACTCAAACTCTTGATTTATTCTACGGTCAGCTATGTTGGCAATATGTAAGGGTGTTATACAGCATAATTAATTGTGACACTAAAAAGAAAGAAAAAAAAGGCCATATCACATTTTGGAACATGCCAGCACTCGCCAAGAAGGGCTTATTTAACATTTTCCTGACTCGGGGTCATGTGACCATAAATTTCTTTGGCTTTCAACCTCACAACAATGCTGTTTATTATGCTTTTTTATTAGTCGCCATCACCCATATCCACAAACGCAGACACTTTTTCATCTTTTCCATAGCTTTATCAAACACTTTAGATGTTATGTTAGCACCTTCCAGAGCCATCTCATGCACAGACCAGCAAATTTCCTCCTTCTTTTTTGGAAAGTACAGTATTGTTGATTCATTAACATTGAACTCACAGCCAACAGTACTATACCTCATGCCTGAAGGAAACTTACCTAACTCACGTTTTTTTCCCTAAGGCACATCACAGCCATCTTGTTCTTTGCCACTCTAGACAGCACTTCATTACTACATTTAGGGGCTATTTTAAACATAGAAATCATCCAGTAAACCCCAGGAAAGTGTGAGAAACATGGCAGTAAATAGCCTGAAAATAGGGCACTTCTTTACAATATGAAGCTGAAACAATAAGACATAGTGTTGCTTCCTTGGACCTCAGCTGGGAAGCTGTGAGTCACGTGACACATATTTTGCTACTCTGCACATGTCTGCAAACGATCACAAAAGCCTGCCAGTATTTGTCTTGAGGTAACAAATTTTAGGGAGCAGGTGAATCATTGAATAATGAGTATCTACTATAGTTTGATTAGACTGGAAGCCTAGGCCAAAGGACACTGTTTAAAAAGTGAGTCAAGTTGATTTGTTCTCCATAATCAGCAATATGAATGAACTCATGCCTTATTTTACATTGTTCATATAAGACAGCTTTTGTTTTCAGTCTTTTTTAAATTAATGAAAACATTAGATAAATGAAGTAGTGCAGGATTTTGGCATTTTTTAATACAGAATTTTAACCATATATGAATACTCAGGTTAACAAAGCAAGAACAAAATACTGGTATTTTCTTTTCATTTTTATAAATTAAGATAATTTACATTTAGTAAAATTCTCCTTTTTTAGTTTGCATTTCTGAGGGTTTTGACAAAATTATACAATCATGTGAATGCAATCACAATCAAGATATAGAAGAGCTCCAACACCATAAAAAAGAAACTGCCCATCCCATATTTTTGTCAGCTATCTCCTCCACAGCCCCAATCATAGATCTGTTTTCTTTCTCTATGGATTTTCCTTTTCTAGAATGTCAAATAAATGGAATCCTAAGGTACATAGCTTTTTCAGTCTGACTGTCTTCACTTAGCATTATTTATTTGAGATTCATCTATGTTCTGGCATTTATCAATAAATACTTCTTTTAAATTGCTGGGTATTATTCTCTTGTGTGGATGTACCTCAGTTTGTTTATTAATTACCTAGGTAAAGGACATTTGAATTGTTTCCAGTTTTGGGCATTTACAAATAAAATTTCTATAAACATTCATGTACAAGTCTTTGCATAAGTATGTGTTTTTCTATCAGTTGAGTAAATACCTAGAAGTGAAATTGCTGGATATGTTTAACATACTTCTGAGTAAAGCCCACTTGGTCATGGTGTATAATTGTTTTTATAAATTATATATTAGGTTGGATTGCTAATATTTCGTTGAGTATTTTTGCATCTATGTTCATGACAGATATTGGTCTATATTTTTCTTTTCTTGTAACTTTTTTTTTTCTTGGCTTTGACATTAAGGTAATGTTGGCCTCATAGAATGAAGAAGTATTCCCTCTGCTTCCGTCCTCTGAAAGAGATTGTAGAGGATTGATATAACTTCTTCCTTAAATATTTGGTAGATGTGTGTGTGTGTGGGAAAAAAAAAAAAAAAAAAAAAATATTTGGTAGAATTTACCAGTGAACTCACCTGGGCCTGGTGCTTTCTGTTTTGGAAGGTAATTAACTGTTGATTCAATTTCTTTAAAAGAGAAAGCCTTATTCATATGGACTGTTTTTTCTTGTGTGAATTTCGGCAGGCTGTGTCTTTCAAGTAATTGGTCCATTTCATCTAGTCTGTCAAACTTAGGGGCATAGAGTTATTCATAGCATTCCTTTAGTATCTTTTTAATGTCCATGGGATCTGTATTTTCCTTCTCTCTAAAGAGATTCATTTAACATTTCTTGCAAGGCAGGTCTGCTGGCAACAGATTTACTCAATTTTTGTATGTTTGAAAAAGTTTTTATTTCTTCTTCACTTTTGAAGGATAATATTATAGAGTACAGAATTGTAAGATGATGGGATTTCTTCCTCTTGATACTTTAAATGTTTTGGGATACTCTTTTCTTACCTGCATGATTTCCGAGAAGTCAGTGTAATTATTATCTTTGTTCCTTTACAGATAAAGTGATTTTTGTTTTTGTTTTATTTTTTACGTTCATCCGGCTTGGCATTCTATAAGCTCACTAGAGCTGTGGTTTGTTGTCTGACATTAATTGGGGGAAATTCTCAGTTACTATTGTTTCAAATATTTCTTCTGTACTTGTCTCTCTTTGTTCTCCTGGTATTCCCATTATGTGTATGTTACAACTCTTGTAGTTGTCCCACACTCCTGGGGTGTTCTGTTCTGTTTTTTCTGTCTTTTTTTTTTTTCTCTGCTTTTCAGTTTTGGAGGTTTTTTTGATGTATCCTCAAGCTCATAGACACTTTCTTCAGCTGTTTCTGGTCCACTAATAAGCCCATCAAAGTGCCCATTAAAAGCCCATTCATTTTTGTTAGTGTTTTTGATCTCTAGCATTTCTTCTTGGCTTTTAGGACTTCCATCTTTCTGCTTACATTGCACATCTGTTCTTATACGTCTGCTTTATCCACTAAGGCCCTTAGAATTGTAATCTTTGATGTTTAAATTCCCAGTCTGACAGTGCCATGTCTAGTTCTGATGCTTGCTCTGTATCTCCAAGTTGTGTTTTTTGCCTTTTGGTATGCCTACTAATGTTTTCTTGATAGCTGTACATGAAGCAAAAGGTACTGCAGTAAACAGGCCTTCAGTAATGTGATGGTGGAGGTGAAGCTTTCTCTAGTCTGATGATTAGTCTTTTTGTGAGCCTACGCCTCTGAACTGTGAATTTCACAAATGCTTCCTGGTTTCTTTCCACTCCCACTCCCCTTAGGTGGGACAGAGAGGCTAGAGTGGTTTGGAGTTAGGTATTTCCCTTCTTCTATGCAGAAAGCTAGCGCTGGCCCCCAAGTCAATTAGACTGATAAAAGCCCAGGTTAGGTACTGGTTAAATAGTTTTTCTTGAGGGTGGCCTTGTTGAGAAGGACAGAATGCTGGGGTGTATTTCAAAGTGGTTCCTTTCGCCCTTCCCTGGTGTGAAGCACGAGGGGATTTTTCTCCAATATTTACTGTGAGAACCTTGTCAAGCTTCTGAAGGCAAAACTCACAAAAGTGTGGGGACCACTGATTATTGGCTCCCTATATAATATGTAACTCAGACTTATCCACACTGAGCTTCCAGTAATTCATCAATTACAGTTCTCCTGGAACTGGTTCCCATGGCGGTGTCTGTTCATAAGTGTCTACTCAAGTAAGCTGTCACTCCCTGTATTCACCTGTCTGTCTCCAGTCTAGGGGGCTGTGGTTTCCTTTGAGTCCTCAACTCTATACAGATCCAAGAAGAGTTGTTGATTTATCAGACTGTGTGGCTTTTTACTTGTTCAGAAGGAATGGCAACTTCCAAGCTCCTTGTGTACAAAACTGGTAACTTCCCTGAAAATCTTTTTAATCTTTATTGTAAGGTGTGTGTGTTTGTAAGTGTGTATGTTTGTGTGTGTGTGTGTGTGTGTGTGTGTGTGTGTCTGTTTAAGTATAGTAAGCATAGATTTTGTTTTCCTTCTATGTCTGATTATTCCAGTTTATGAATATTCATGGCTCTGTTTCCCTATCGATTATTGCATATATTACTTGGTTGCCTTGTAATTTTTTTTTTTTAATTTTAAGCTGTGCACACTCTCTTGAGAAATTATTTTGGAGAGTCTTAAAGTTTTAGTTTTAAGATGATTTCCACCATAAAGGTTTACCCTTTGATATGCCAGGCACCAGGGAGTATTACCTATCAGGTATTTTATACTTAACTCAGAATTTGTATTTTTAACACCTAGGTTATGTAAATTTGATCTGCAAATGCAGGTGAAGATGAGCTTTTTGCTTTAACTTCTCAGATACTCATTTTGCCTTCTAACTTTGTTTACTGCCACAGTAACTTTTATATCAGTTCTCTTTGGGTAAAGGCTCAAGAAAATATATTTTAGTTTCATCAAGCATTGAAGGTGCTTCCTTTTGATGTTTCTGCTTTATTTGGAAGGATCATCCACCTTGTAGTACTGGAGTTTGTCTATTTCTCCCATTTTAGACAAAGCCAAGAAAACTAAAGTTCAATTTTTATAAGACTTGGCAAATATCATCAAAACAAAATCTGCTTCTCTAAGTTCCTGTTTCACTGAAATTTTAACTTGATATTTTCCTACTGTCTTTGATATTTTTGGCAGTTTATTCAGTTCAATTTTTGGTCATTGGGTCAGACCTGCTAGAAATGGACTCCCTTCCAAAGATTTTAATTCTTCTTTACCTCATACACTGAGAAGACTATGCTTTGACTATATCACTAACGTTTTCCAGATTCTTAGTACTGTTTATGAAAGTGTTTTGCTTTAGAACATTTTTCTCTGATTTCCCAGAATTCCTATGTTATAATATCCTAATATTCCTTATGATGGCATTGTGTAGATCCTCAGTTCCTTACAGCCCATTTTCTGTCTTTCTTGTAGTCTTTTAGGTGAAGTTAAAGTATTGGTCTCTTAACCAATACTCTTAGTGTTGTTTTCCTGAGCAAGGGTATAAGTGACATACAAGTTTTGAGTTCTTGATTTTTTCGTATGTTCTTTGTTCTCAAATATGCATTAAGAATACTATTGCATATAAATTCTAGATTCAGAATATTTTCTCATTTTGAGGGGATTGCTGCAACACAATTTTGTGAGTATACTTTCCAATCTTGCTTATATTAATCTGATGTCAATCAGTTGCTTGTATCTTTGCTTGTAGATTTTGTTTTCTTGGGGGAGGAGAATTCCGTTCTTTTTAGCATTAGGACTCCTTTTTTATGCATGATACAGCTATATAGAGACAGTTTTAATTTATTCTATATATTAATCTGTAAAATTGGTTTTGAAATTCCTGTATGACTTATATAATGAACATATTGTAGTAAATGTCTATGTCCCTTACCTTTCTCCTGCCTCATATTTATATTTTTGATTTTGTCTTTCTACTCTACTCTCTAGAAATTTACCTCACAATTGGGTGGGTTTTGATTTGTCATTACTTTTCTAACTTCTGGAGTTAGAAATTTACATTAATGATCTTTAATCTGTCTTCTTTTCTAATATACTCATTAAAATATATAATTTTATTTCCATTTCTGGTTTAGCTGCATCACAGAATTTGATATGTTGCATTTTTATTTTCTTCAAAGTATTTTCTAATTTATTTTTCACACCTATGGATTATCTAGAAGTATTTTTATCTATTTTTTTTGTATTTCCTGGTAATTTGTCAGCATTTACTGTATTCTGTATCATTACAATTTTTGAAATATTAGGACTTGGTTTTTGACTCTGCTTATAACCTATTATGGAAAAGTTCCATGTACACTTGAGAAGAATACTGTATATTCAGCATTTGTTGGAAAATATCATGTTGGTAAGTCATATTGTTCAGATCACGTTTCCTTTTGGAAGATGCACAGAATAATTGAATGAACTTAAATTTCTGAAAGTTTGTGTTTTAATTTGGTTAGGTCTTATTTATTTCAGTTTTGCCCTAATTCCTAGGACATAGTTCTTAATCCTAGTGTGTGCACTAATACCTTGAGTATGTACCTTAATCCCATTTCTTCTGGACTCTAAAATGAAAGGAATTGATCAAAGGTCTTCTACCTTAGCTGGATTTTGAACTCAAAGCTTATTCTCTTCACCCCTAAAGAGCTGTTAATGTATCTGGGTATTAGAAATTAACCTCTTGGGAAAAATAAAAACATGTTGAACCTAATAATTACCTCAAATATATCCTCCGTTCTATAGGAAAATGGAGGCTAAAGTGCTGGCTGAAATGATAGCACTCCAAGACTTTCTAATAAGAGTTTTATTTGCTAGAAGCTATTTCTATTGTGGGCAGCACCAAAAGTCCTTGGTAGCCTTTCAATATTTTTCTTTTATAACTGTATTTTGAGTATCTTTCACATACTGTATTATAATAGCAGCTGATACTTATGGAATTCTTACTGTATGTCAAGCCCTCTTATAAGCTCTTTAAGGATGAATTCATTTTACCTGATAAATTCAATACTATTACCATACTTATGTTAAAAATAAGGAAGCTGAGCCACAAACAGAGTAAGTAATTTTTACAACATCCAAGAGCTAGAACTCAGGGGATCCTGGATTTGAACCTATGAGTATGCCTCCAGAGCACTCATTCTTTAACCACTGCATTTATGTGTCTACTGTATGCCCTTGATAAATATTAATAAGTAAATGAGTGACATCAATATGCATGAGTAGATGAAGTGACAAAAATAATCTCTCCTGGACTTAAGACAGAGATACTCTTATATTATTGGTGGTTTTATATGGTCGCTACTTGTTATGCATTGAATTTTGTCTTGCAAAAAGATACATTGAAGTCCTAACTCCCAGTACCTCAGAATGTGACCTGATTTGGACTGAGATATATTATATATTGCAGATATAATTAGTTAAGGTGAGATCATAGTGGAGTAGGGTGAACCCCGACTCTAACATGACTTATGTTCTTATAAGAAGGAGGCCACATGAAGCCAGACACATGAGAAGAACACCATGTGATGATGAATGAGAGATTAGAGTTATGCATTTGCAAGCCAGGGAATGCCAAAAATTGCCATAGAAACCCCAGAATCCAGTAAGAAGCAAGAAGGATTCCTCTGCAGGTTTCAGTGGGAGCATGGTCTTGCTGATAGTTTGATTTTGGAGTTTTAGCCTCTAGGACTACAAGAAAATAAATTCCTGATGTTTTAAGCCACCCAGTTTATGATACTTTGTTAGGGCAGTCCCAAGAATCCAATACACTAATAATGTATTTATTAAATCTTACTACAAGGAGTACATAATTGAATACTCACAACTACTGCTTTGAATCTACTGCTTCATGAGTCATTATAATATTCAGAAGGAAAATTGTAAATTTTAACCAAGAGTTTGACTGAAAGTGAATTTCTCTAAAGAACACCACCACCACCAGCAAAAAATTGATAATTTTTCTTGAAACACTTATTAGGAAAAAAGTGCTACCGTAAAGTTAGGAATAATTGATTTCTCTGTAATTCTGGACTGTGGAAAAAATAAGGAATTTTATAGTTTGGATTCTAACAATTTATTTATTAAAAGTAATGCTTGAAATATTAGAAATAAGAAGAAATCCTAAATGATTGAGAATCTTTGTAATTGAAACTATGTATTTATGATTAAATCACAACTACTACACAGATGCTTCTGTCCCAAATTTTCAATGTTTTAATGGATACTTTTATTTATTTAAAAAAATACATATAGAAACATATACAGTGTTTCCTATAGTTTTCTACAGGAACTGTCTTATTTAAAATAACATTATTTTCCCTCAGAATTCATAATGTGGATAAAGTATGCATGATTAGAAAACTAAAACAAGATGTTAAATTTTTTCTCACAAAATAACGTGTTTATCATAGAGTTTAACATCTAATTTGTAAGAGAAATGAATACAAAATGAGAGATTTATAGCTACCATATGGAGATCAGATACAGTGCTTGAGTTATATCTGGTTTGTATAATTACCTTTTAAAGTAGTAATTCCCTAAACTTCACACACACACGCAGAGTCAATAACACCATTTCCCTGTATGGGAAAAATAAAGCAGACCTTGGTAGTGCCTCATTTATTTAAACTTGTAGCAACTTCAAGCCTACTAAGAATGTTCTTATTGAAAATAAATCACTTGTCTTGAATTCCATGCTGCTTTTAAGTTGATATCTTGCCTATTTAGTTGTTTCTTAAACTATAGTCTATCCTTAAATAATTGTATCCATTCACAAAAATGCAATTATCACCTATACTCAAATGTGTCATTACTTTTATAACTCTAACTTGTAATTTTTCCATTGAATGCTAACCATTTACCTAAAATCCTAATTGAAATTGTACATATGTGAAAGCAACTGCAATCATTCCCCTTCCTTAACACCTTAACTGGTACATTTAAAAAATTTTTTAAATTTGTAAAATTTCATTTATTTCTGTAAGTGGCAAGGTTCAGTCGATTTTTTTGCAGGTCACAGAACTAGCAATAAACCGTATGTCCAGCTGCCTCACTCACAATAGTTAATCACTAAGGCCCCTGTATTTTTTCATCCTCAGCATTTCTAAGATCCAGTCCACTTCTCTCCCTCTCTGTCACCAGTTCAAACTCACAACACCTCCCATGGGGACTTTTACAATATCCTTCCAAGTGGTTCACCTGCACTCACCCTGCCATCTGCTCTTGACATTGCGGACACAGTGATCTTGTTTTTATCCCCTCCATCATATATCTGATTGTATAAGCTCTCCCAAAACTTTAACCGTCTCAGAAGATTTTCATTGTTCTTAGAATAAAAATAAATCTCCCATAACACGTCTTACAAATTTCCCATTGAAATATTCACTTCATATTGCAATATACTTTTAATCTTTCTATTTTAGCCATTCTGAACTTTTTCAGTAGCCTGTCATGGAGGATTGCATCTGATTTTCCTGAATCTTGAAGCACAATTACCTCTTTTCTTTATTTAGATGGCTCAGATGCAATTCAGCTTAAAATTCTTTTCCTCAGAAAAGTCTTTCCTAGCGTCTCTGATGAGATCAAATCATCTGTTTCATCCTCTCCTATAAAACATTTTAAGTCTCCTGTGTGGTATTATTCTGAATTACAGTTTCATGTATTTATTTTGAAATTATCTGGCTAAAGTGTATCTTCCTCTCAAGACTGTAAGCTCCTATAAATCATGACCATGTTTGTTTCCTTGCAAGATGCACTGCATCTGCATGATGCCTGGTATTCAGTGAATATTGTCAATCATTCATGCACTTATTAAATAATTTACTAAATACTTTTGTGGTTACAGATGCATATGGACTAAGGATATAATGTTGAAGGAAAACACACATGATCATTTGTCTAGGTGCTGTTGATCAAACTGAACAAACAAAAATCCTTGTTCTCTTAAAGCTTCATTTTATTGAAATGAGATTAAAAATTGATCATATAAATATGAAATATCAATCCTATATAGAAGAAATGAAGCCTGGTAGGTCATTGTGTGACTTAGATTCTATTTTAAGTATGGTTTTCAATAAAGGGCCACTTGGAGAAATGTTTTTAAAAGAATTATTGTAGTTGCTGAATGAAATGGATAATCATGGTTAGTTACTTAAAATGGTAAACTTAGAGAAGTTTGTTAGGAAAAAATCCCAAAGGAGTGGATAATTGAAGAAGATTTTTGAATCAGAAGTTACATGTCAGTAAATTATGTGCTAATTATGTGCTAAAGATAAATTATTAGGATAAATCCTAATAATTAAGTTATAAGAAAGATAACTTTGTAGTAGGGGTCAATGAGGGTGATTTATACCCAAATATTTTAGATATAAGGTAAAAAAAAGGTTAAAAAATAATCAATACAGCAGTAAATTAAATTGGTAGAGGATGGATTAGGTAAACTTAAGCAATATATGGAGATTTCGAATAAGGACAGTCCAACTCTGTAGAAAGCCATGCACTGGCAACAGAACCTGTATTCGTTTTCTAGGGCAGCCGTAACAAAGTACCACAAACTGGGTACAGAGTTTATTGTCTCTCAGTTCTGGAGGCCAGAAGTCCAAGAATAAGGGGTCATTTTGAGGTTAGTTAGCAAGGTTAGTTCATTTTGAGGGCTCTGAGGGAGAACCTCTTGGATGCCTCTCTCCTAGGTTCTGGAGGTTTACTGGTTCGTAGAAGCTTCACGAATCTTTGCCTTCACCAGCACATAGTGAGTTCTTCCTGAATGTGTGTCTGTGTCCAAATTTCCCCTCTTCATAAGGACATCAGTCATGTCAGATTGATTGGAGGAGGGCCTACCCTACTCCAGTATAATGAAATCTTAGCTAAATAGAGCTGCGACAACCCTATTCCCAAATAAGATCACATTCTGAGGTTAGGTACTGGGCGACAGCACTTAACATACGAATCTTGGGAAGGACACAAATCAACCCGTAGGATGCGCTCACACAAACTAACAGGCAAGACATTTTACAGTTAGCTACTTTTTTTTATCTGATAGAAAACTATGTACTACTAATATTTCTATCATATCACATCTTTTCTAACTCTATCCATAATTTTAATAGTTTAAGCATTTTCATGTAAAATTCCATGTCATCTACCCATCACTTCTATGTGGTAGGTATTGTTTTCTTATTTTACACATAAAACTGAGGCTTAGAATGGAGAAATAACTTAGACATTTTTCAGCTAGTGAATGATGGAGTCCTTATTTCAACCCTAAATTACCAGTGTCCAAAATTCATTTAGACCACTAAGTGGACATTTTATGGAGAGAGAAGTATAATGCAGGAAGCATGAAGCAAGCATCTGATGTTTTTCATTGTGAGGATGTAAAAAAGTACATCAATTTGTAACATTATAAAATAGTCTTTAAAAAATATATTTTTATAGTCTCAGTAATTTACTTTAACAATACTATATTTATTTGAAATTTTACATGACTGGTTCTTTTCCTTTTCTAGTTATCAAACTTGTTATTCAGAATATTTAAGTAGTATTTGTTCTGTACTTCAATTTTTTACTTGCAGTAAGTAATAGTTATCAATGAACTCATTTCCCCTTTTCCCATTTTAAGACAAATCACCAATTTCTTTCACTACTGTCTTGAAATGTTCTACTTTATTTTCTATTCTAGCAGTTCTAGAATTTAAGGGAACTGAAGGAATCTGTCAAATATTGATTCACATCTAGTGACAGGCAATGAACTACTTACCACCAATTCTTCCTGGTGTCTTAAGAAGACATAAGAAGGGGAGGAAAAAAAAGGCATATTTTCTGTTACCCTTTTCTGATGATAGTGAGTCCTCTCAGTGTTGATTATATAGTTGGAACCTAAGTTCAATTGGATGTCACTGAAAAACACCATCAGCTTAATTGACTATAGAACATTTCCATAAATCTGGCAAGTGATAGGGGCTCAGATGTGACAGACAGGAAGACCTTCCTTTATAGAGTTGCTCCCAATGCAGCAAGTAAACCTAAGTAAGACAGTATCTTTACTTTTTTTTTTTTGCAATAAAGCTCAGAAAATTGAACAAATTATATTATTTACTGGGAGAAAGGTGGCAAATATTTTAGACAGCTAACCAAAGAGACAAAATGGATTTTAGGAAAAATGATTACTCTAGATTAGACTGTTGTATATCCTTTGAGGTAATGTTTAATATCATTTTTCTATTTGGATTTAAAAACTATCTCAACATTATTTGTTTAATATATTTTATATGTAGATATGGGTATTCTCCATAAAATCATGTTTGATGATGATTGTTTTAAAACTTTGAAAATTGTGATTCTAGAATATTCATAAATAAAGAGAATTTATATTTATTGAAAGAAAATTCAATGTACTTTAATAAAAATTTGGTAAGAATAATTTGGTAATTTCAGTATTTAAACCTATATACTTAAAAATAAAATCACACAAATAAAATGCATTCTACTAATAGAACAGGTGAAATATAATATTATATTAAAATATCTCAAAAAAAGAATTTAAGAATGAAAGTTAAAATAATAAAAGAAAGCATATACATAGGATGAAAAATACATTTTGTTTTTCCCAGAATTGTGATGACTTACATCTGTTCTCCTGGCATGCTTTCTGCTTTAGTATTTGTCCTTGAAAGTTCATTCTTAGTAGACTCTTATTTATCTTATAATTAATTGTGGTACTAAAATAACCCATGGTAGTTTGGGAAGACTGTCATCTTTTACCTATTCCTTTTTCTATTGTCTCTTCTAATTGTAAATGAAATGCATTTGCAGTGACCAGTATATATTCAGAATAATATTTGACTAAATCTAGTAGACAACTGTATTTGTTTTCACTTGATCTTTCCAGACTCAATATAATTACACTTTCCTTTCAATGAAAGGAGGGCATTCACTAAAATACTGAAGAGTTCTTGGGGTGTAAGTGGCCAGGGAGAGACAATTTCTTCTATTTTCAGATAGTGGTGGAAGAGGTATTTGATATTATCGTGTCTACTAGCCTTTGGGTGAAACAGCAAATTGTGCCAAGTTGGCTAGATCTGTGGGAAATGACATGTGCCTGAAATAGAGGATAAGCAACCTACCATTGAATGTATTGAACATAACATGAACTCTCTTATGTCAATGGTAGCATCATTTATTGTACACTGCACATTTAAATCTATTTATTTATGTTATTGTTTGGTAATTTGTTTCTTCATTTTCAATAAACCACCTGGGTTTTGTTGTTAAAAACAACAAAACAGAACTATATATTTAATGAACAAATCAAATACTGAATTTTCAATTTTAAAGAATGTTGATGATGAATGGGAAGTAGTAAAAATTGTAAATGTTTTGCAGCATTGATGTGCAGGGAGGGTTGTAGTAACGTCATTGATTACGCTAAAGTCAGGTGACTCAAAAATACTAACAAAGCATGTAAATCTAATGTTAGTAATTTTAATAAGGCTTTCCAGAAGACGATGATTTAACATGTATGACTCTGAAGGAAGAACATCTACATGAATTATCTGGAATTCCACACAGAAGTTTTGTCTCTTCTCCTTTGTTCATTAATTTATTTGATAATTTATTTACATCAGTGTGGACACTTGGACATGTATTTTATACTTACATTTATAATCCAATACTACTTTATTTTGTTGCTCAAATTGTTACAGCTTTGGCTATTGGGAAGTCTTTCACTTTTATCCTGTGTCCCTTTGACGTACTCCATGATTATGGTTTCTTTTATTATTTATTTGTGTTTTGTGTTTGTTTATATTTTTAGAATTCCTTAATTTCTGTCGCTACAAGATGCTTCATGCCCATCTTAGAAGTTTCCTGCCCAGTCCTAGAATCAGCTACTTCTCCAAGGTACCTTGTTTCATTTTATTACAAAACAAAGATCTGGGTGCAACATGTATACTGTTACTACTGAAGTGTTGTTTCTTGTAGGGCTCTAACCTGACAGGGCAGGAAATATATGAATGTATACTAACCTTACACATGTCTATAAATATTTCTATATGTAACCATCTGTGTCTATACTGAGCTAAAAATAAGTTCATACTGACCTCCCCAACTCTAATTCATTGCTGTGTGATCCTTCTAGCCTTATTGCCTTGGTTATCTGTAATTTTTCCCTTCAAAAGTAAGAAACTTGGTTCCTAACAGTATGGTATCAATTTCCTTAATTTTTAAATTTCAGTGTACATGTATAGTAATATCAGAATTGTTAACTCATACCCTTGTGGGATACAACTTTATCTGGAAAAGTGAAATATTTCTGTGCATGTGATTTTGCCTCTAGTCTTACAGAATCATATCATTTCCAAAGTTACTCAAGTCAGCACCCCCTTCAGTGATACTGTTTCATTTTCAATACAGTTTGATTCCTTTCTCACAGTCTGCATTCCTTCCTGGGATTCCCTGACCTCCTAAATGAATTTTTTTTTAATCGTATACATTAAGGTTTTCTCATTGTGCTGTAAAGTTCTAGGGGTTTTTACAAACGCACAGTACTATGTATCCATCATTACACTATCATTCAGAGTAATTTATCCACCATAAAAATCTCCTGTGCTTCAGGAGATCCAATCCTATGAACCACTCTGAACCCATGGCAACCACAGTCTTGTACCAGCCCACTGCCTTCTGACATGCAAAATTTTTGATGAGAAATCTGCAAAAATATTTAGGAGGATCCCCTGTATGTGATGAATTGCTTCTGTTTTGCTGCTTTCAAAATTCTTTCTTTGTCTTTGAATATCTCCATTTTATTCACACATGATTTTCTTGACCTTCCTCATGTCTTCTTTTAGTTTGTTGAAACATTTTTAAACCAGTTGTTTTAAAGGCTTTGTCTAGTAGGTCCAACATCTGGCCTTTTTTCTGAGATAATTTTTGTTGCTTTTGTTGTTGTTGTTTTTTGCTTTGAATTGGCCATACTTTTAGTTTCTTTGTATGCCGCGTGTTTTTTTGTTGTTGTTGGAAAATTGATATCTGCTTCTTCTTCTTCCCCTAGGATATGCTGTTTTTGTTTTTGTTTTGTTTTGCTTTTTTTTTAAAAAAAATGTTGTCAGCTGTTGCCATGCTGAGGATCAGCCTAACCTGTAAACTCCAGGTCTTCTCACATATTTTTCTGAGTCTGTGCCTTTCTCTCTGTGTTTGTGGTGACTTTCTAATTTCCCCATATGTGAGGTTTTTTTGGAATGTCCTAGTCTTTAATGTCTGGCTCCCAAAAGGGGAAAAACAAAAAAGTAAAGAAAGGAATTAGGGCTTTAGTTTTCTTTGGGTGTATACCCAGGAGTGGAACTGATGGATCTTATGCTACTTCTGTTTTTAGTGTCTTGAGGCACCTCCATACAGTTTTCCATAGCAGCTGTACCATTTACATTCCCATCAACAGTGTACAAGGGTTCCTTTTCTCCACATCCTTGCTAACATTTGTTATTTGTGGTCTTTTTGATGATAGGCATTCTGACAGATGTGAGTTGATATCTCATTGTGGTTTTGATTTGCATTTCTCTAATGATTAGTAATGCTGAGCATCTTTTCGTGTGCCTCCTGTCCATCTATATGTCTTCTTTGAAAAAAAAAATGTCTGTACAGATCTTTGGCCTATTTTTAATTGGATTTTTTAATTGAGTTGTATTAGCTGTTTATATATTTTGAATATTAACCCCAAATCTCATATAATTTGTCAATATTTTCTCCCATTTGGTAAGTTGCCTTTTCTTTTTGTTGATGGTTTCCTTTGCTGTGCATATATTTTAAGTTTAATAAGGCTGTATTTGTTTATTTTTGGTTTTGTTTCCTTTGCCTTAGGAGACAGATTCAACAATTTATTGCTACAATTTATGCCAAAGAGTGTTTTGCCTACATTCTCTTTTAGGAGTTTTGTGGTTTTAGGTTTTACATTTAGGTCTTTAATCCATTTTGAGTTTATTTTTATATATGGTGTGAGAAAATGTTCTAATTTTATTCTTTTACATGCAGCTGTCCAGTGGAATAAGCATCACTATTGAAGAGACTCTCTTTTCCCCATTGTTTATTTTTACCTCCTTTGTCATAGATTAATTGACCGTAGGTGTGTGAGTTTATTCTGGGCTCTCTGTTCTGTTCAGTTGATCTATGTGTCTTGTTTCTGTGCCAGTACAATACTGTTTTGATTACTATAGCTTTGTAATATAGTCTGAAGTCAGCATACGTGATACCTCAAGATTGCTTTGTCAATTCAGGGTCTTTTGAGGTTCTGCATAAATTTTAGGATTACTTATTTTAATTCCATGAAAAATAGCATGGGTATTTAGATAGGGGTTGCATTAAATCTTTAAATTGCTTTGGGTATTATGGACATTTTAACTATTCTTCTAATCCATGAACTTGGGATAGCTTTCCATTTTTTGTATCATCTTCAATTTCCTTCATCAGTGTTTTATAATTTTCACAATATAGGTCTTTCATCTCCTTGGTTAAGTTTATTCTTAGGTATTTCATCCTTTTTGATGTGATTGTAAATGGGATTATTTTCTTGCTTCCTCTTTCTGATCTTTCATTATTAGTGTATGGAAAAGCAACAGATTTCTGTATATTAGTCTTGTATCCTGTAACTATACTGAATTTACTTATTAGTTCTAATAACTTTGTGGGAGGGGGAAACTTTTGGGTTCCTATACATAGTATCATGTCATCTGCAAATAGTGATAGTTTTACTTCTTCCCTTCCAATTAAGTTGCCTTTTATTCCTTTTTATTGTGTGATTACTGTTCCTAGGACTTCCAATACTATGTTAAATAGAAGTAGCAAGAGGGGTATCCTTATCTTGTTCCTGATCTTAGAGGAAAAGCTTTCACTTTTTCACCTTTGAGTATGATGTTAGCCGTAGGTTTGTCATAAATGCCATTATTATGTTAAGATTTGTTCATTGTGTACCAACTTTATGAGAGTTTTTATCATGAATGGATGTTGAATATTGTCACATTGATTGATTTGTGAATATTGAACCATGTTTGCATGCCTAGAATAAATCCCACTCTGTCATGATGTATGATCCTTTTTATATATTATTAAATTAGGTTTGCTAATATTTTGTTGAGGATTTTTTCATTTGTATTCATCAGAGATATTGTCTTGTGATTTTTTTTTCTAGTTTCTTTTTCTGGTTTTGATATCAGTGTAATGTTGGCCTCATAGAAAAAATTTTGGAGTGTTCTATTGTCCTCAATTTTTGGAATATTCTGAGAAGAATAGATACTAGCTTTTCTATATATGTTTCATAGAATTCCCCTGTGAAGACATCAAGTCCAGGAATTTTATTTTATGAGTTTTTTGATTACTAATTCAATTTCACTACTAGTGATCAACCTGTTCAGATTGTCTGTCTCTTCCTCATTCAGTCTTGGGATATTGTATGTTTCTAGAAATTTGTCCATTTCTTCTATGTTGTCCAAATTGTTGGCATATAATTGTTCATAGTATTCTCTTATGATGCTTTGTATCTCTGTGATATCAGTTGTAATTTCTCCTTTCTATTATTATTTTATTTGAATCCTCTCTCTTTTTCTTGATGAGTCTGGCTAAAAGCTAATGAATTTTGTTTATCTTTTTAAAAAATTTGCTCTTGGTTTCATTGATCTTTTTATTTGGGTTTTTTTTGTATGTGTGGTCTTTGTTTTATTTATTTCCTCTTTGATCTTTATTATTTCCTTCCTTCTGCTGACTTTGGGCTTTGTTTTTCCTAATTCTAATTATTTTTGATAGTAGGTTACATTTTTTATTTGAGATTTTTCTTGTTTTTTTGAGGTAGGCCTGTATTGGTGTGAACTTCCCTGTTAATACTAATTTTGCTGCATCCCATAGATTTTGGGAAATTATCTTTTTATTTTCATTTATTTCAAGGTTTTATTTTCCTCTTCCTTTCTTAATTGACCCATTAGTTTTTTAGTAGCATGTTGGTTAGTTTCCACGTGTTTGTTTTTCCCATTTTTCTTCCTGTAATTGATTTCTAGTTTCATACTGTTATGGTCAGAAAAAATGCTTATATAATCACTGTCGTCTTAAATTTGTTGATACTTGTTTTGTGGCCTAGCATGTGATCTATCCTGGAGAACATTACACGTGCACTTGAAAAGAATTAACAATAATACAATAATACTAGGGGATTTTAACACCCCACTTACATCTCTGGACAAATCTCCATACAGAAATTCAATAAGGAAACAGTGGTTTTAAAAGACACTTTAGAGCAGTTGGACTTGATAGATATCCACTGGACATTCCTTCCAGAAACAACAGAGTACTCTTCATTCTTTTACTTTTAACCTATCTGAGTATTTAGATTTAAAGTACCTATGTTGTGGACAGCAAATATTTGTGTGTCCTTTTTCTCCATTCTGACAATATCTGTCTATTAATAGGTGTATTTGGACCATTCACATTTAAATTCATTATTGATATAGTTATATTAATATCTACTACATTTGTAACTGTTTTCTCTTTGTTGCATTCATTCTTCTTTCTTCCCATGTTTTTCTGCTTTCTGTAGTATTAGTTGACCATTTCATTTGTTTCCACATTATGTCCTGTCTTAGAATATCAATAATATATTTTTTAAAAATTAATACTTACCCTAGAGTTTGCAATATACATTGACAACTAATCTAAGTGCCATTTCAAATAATACTATATCACCTCACTTATAGTGGAGGTACCTTATAACATAGTATTCACAATTTCTTTCTCCTTCATCACTTATAAAATCTTTATTTTTTTCACTTATCTGTATACTGTAATCACCCAATGCACTGTTACTATTAATGCTTTAAACAGTTACCTATTAGCTCAATTAATAATAAGAAAATAAAATACTTTATTTTACCTTTTTTATTCTTTTCCCAATATTTTTTCTTTCTTTATATAAATCTGTATTTCTGACATATATCATTTTTATTCTCCCTGAAGAACTTCTTTTAACATTTCTTGAAAAGCAGGCTTGAGGGCAATGAATTTCCTCTGTTTGTTTGTCTGATAAATTTTTTATTTCTGCTGCACTTTTAAAGGCTCATTTCACTGGATATATAATTCTGTGATGGTGGTTTTGTTATTTCAACACTTCAAATAGTTCACTTTCTTCTGTTTTGTATGGTTTCTTATGAGAAATGTGGTATAATTTATGACTTTAAGCTTTTTACATACTGGAGCTAATATTAGAAGCCTCTTTAGAATTTTATTTTTACTTAAACTGCAAATTTAGGCAAACTTACTCTAGATGAAAGATATAAAACACTGAATTAAGGAGCAGAGCATTCATATATTAAAATCTAGAGAAGTGAAAGCAGTGGATAATGATTGGTGCCTAGCAAAGGACTGAAACAATATTATGTTTTTAACTAAAATCATACAGCAACTTCGTCTATAAGAAAACCCATTGTCTATCCAGAAAAAAAAGTTACTTTGGACCTAATTAAGATATTTGTAAGATATATATATGGAGGGGTTTTGGCTAATTGTGTTTAATACAAATTTAATATTATTCGCATTTAATTTTCCTTCAAATATAAAAGCAATCTGGCTGTATGGATCTGTTACTATGCTTTTATATAACTCATGATTCATTTTGTAAAATTGATTGGTTTTGAGATTTTATAGCAGAAAATTAATCTTAAAAGAAATTAATTAAAAATATATGTGTTTATCATTTATATGTATACATATATAGATATAAACATATATATTACCCAATAAGTTCTTTTTTGCATAATTCTCTGTTTTTCTCAAATTATTCAGGTCATTTCTTTATCTTATTGTGATTCACCTGAGATATAAGCTTCTCAGGAAACTCTTTGACCCCTCGGACTGATTAGCTCATTTTTCTAAGTGTTTTCTTGTTTCTTTAAATATACTCATAATTGTTCTAGCACTAATTACATTATATCATAATTTCTTTTATATTGTAATTTCTCTCCATTGGACTGCAAGTTTCTTAAGAACAGTGACTCATTTTTTGTCATTATATTCTTGCATTTTGGCATATGTTAAGTTCAATTTAAAACTGTTGATTATATGAATAATTGAATGAATGAATGAAAATAAAGCAGAATATATTATTTTCCTTTTCTAGTACTTTTCCTTATGTAGGGGAATTCTTACATATATAACTTTAAGATTGATATTTCTGGCTAAAGAATCACGTAAGATCATAAAAATCAAAGGTTCCATTTAAATATATATATTTATTTAATATATTAAATGTATATAATATTTTTCTGAATAATTCAGATCCTTAATATATATGTTAAGATATATTTATGCATATTCAGAATAATTCAGAATATATGTATGAATATATTTATTCATTTATTTATTAAGATATAAGTATAGATAACCTGGTAGTGAGTATGGTTCTGAATTTTAAAGTGCTATTCAGTTGGGGGAATTTTTCTGTCCCAAATATTGGAAAATAGATAAAATTGTACTCACCTGAATATTAGCCTGTCCTTATTGGGCATATGGTCATGTATGATTCCATTCTTTACTGTTAAAATACCCTTATTTTAATATTACCAGTACTTTGAGGGTTAAAGTATAGGGCTATTCTATTTGTATAGTATAATGTATTCATACAAGGGTCAGGTTTATGACCATCTCACCTTCAGTCATGGTCTTGCTTGAAAGCAAGAGTTTGGAAAGATATCTACTTAGCTTCTCTCCATCTCTCATAAACCTTAGAAGCCTTGAATACTCCATAAATATTAGAAGGCCCCCTCTCCAAAGAGGCATGATGCTGAGTAGCCTACTTGTGTTGAATTGGAACTAGAATACATTTTAAAGTGAGGCAAACATGGGACTAGCCACCATCACATACTAGCAGGTATTGTTACAATAACTAGCTCGGAGGTAGTGAGGATTAAATAAGGTGACGTATGAAAGGATCTGGCACACTGCCTAAAATCTAGTAATTACTCTTTTTACTTGACAGTTAAGTATTAAATGATCATCATGCATAAAGTGACTTAAAGTTGGGTTGCACATGTTGCATATGCAAACAGAATTTGATTTTTTTTTATTTTCTCAAAAATCACTTGAATCAGAATATCGATCCTAAAGAGTTCTTATAAAAATTCCTGGACTTCCCTGGTGGCTCAGTGGTTAAGAATCCGCCTGCCAATGCAGGGAACACGGGTTCAATCCCTGGTCCGGGAAGATCCTACCTGCCGCGGAGCAACTATGCCCATGTGCCACAACTACTGAGCCTGTGCTCTAGAGCCCACGAGCCACAAATACTGAGCCCTTGTGCCACAACTACTGAAACCCATGTGCTTAGAGCCCGTGCTCCACAACAAGAGAAGCCACTGCAATGAGAAGCCTGTGCACTGCAACGAAGAGTAGCCCCCGCTCACTGCAACTAAGAAAGCCCGAGTGCAGCAATGAAGACCCAACACAGCCAAAAATAAATAAATAAAATAAATAAATTCAATTAAAAAGAAAATTCCTTAGGGCACTACTGTAATATCACTGGGGAACTGGGAATCTACATTTGGACAAGCTTTTTGGGTTATTCCTATGAAATTTAAATAATACTGAATTTTTAGCTTTGAGTTTAATTTTGCCTATTTTTGTAAGGGAAATATATTCATGACTTACTGTATAATAAACATTCAAATAATAACTAATGCTTATGGATTGCCTCCTATGAATTAGGCATGATTCTAATTTCTTTTACATTTTTTATCATTTAATCCTTAGAATTACATTTAATGTCTACTATTACATTATATTTAAACTTTACATTGATTTACCAATATAATATATAGAGTTTAGAATCCTTGCCATGAGGTCAAGAAAATCAAATTGAGTCTCATTTTTCCCAAATATATATCAATGTTGTGATAAAATTGAACTATCATGTATGTGAAATTGTTTCAAAACTACTAAAACTCTCTATTATTGTTGATATTCTGATATTACTATTTAGAAAAATTAGAGAGGCATGTCCTTTCAAAAATTACTCTAACAAACGATGCATACAAGTGGTAATTTTAATTAGTTTACAAATTTATATTTCAAATTTTAGGATAATGATACTTGATATTGTCTCTTCTTTGGGAAACAATTACATTATTCTCTAAAACAGGCTTCATTACAGTTACTGTATTTTGCAGAATGTAGTATCTCAGAGACAATGATTTTTTCCTACTACAAAGAATAAGCTTGAAACAAATTTCTCTCATTCTTTCACTTTCTTTTTTTTTTTTTTAACATCTTTATTGGAGTATAATTGCTTTACAATGTTGTGTTAGTTTCTGCTGTATAACAAAGTGAATCAGATATACGTATACATATATCCCCATATCCCCTCCCTCTTGCGTCTCCCTCCCACCCTCCCTATCCCAGTCCTCTACGTGGACACAAAGCACTGAGCTGATCTCCCCATGCTATACAGCTGCTTCCCACTAGCCATCTTTTTTACATTTGGTAGTGTATATGTGTCATGCCACTCTCTCACTTCGTCTGAACTTACACTTCCCCCTCCCTGGGTCCTCAAGTCCATTCTCTACGTCTCTGTCTTTACTCCTGTCCTGACCCTAGGTTCTTCAGAACCACTTTTTTAAAAATTCCATACATATGTGTTAGCATATGGTATTTGTTTTTCTCTTTCTGACTTACTTCACTCTGTATGACAGACTCTAGGTCCATCCACCTCACTACAAAACTCAATTTTGTTTCTTTTTATGGCTGAGTAATAGTCCATTGTATATATGTGCCACATCTTCTTTATCCATTCATCTGTCGATGGACACTTAGGTTACTTCCATGTCCTGGCTATTGTAAATAGTGCTGCAGTGAAAATTGTGGTACATGACTCTTTTTGAATTATGGTTTTCTCAGGGTATATGCCCAGTAGTGAAAATGCTGGGTCATATGGTAGTTCTATTTTTAGTTTTTTAAGGAATCTCCATACTGTTCTCCATAGTGGCTGTATCAATTTACATTCCCACCAACAGTGCAAGAGGGTTCCCTTTTCTCCACACCCTCTCCAGCATTTATTGTTTCTGGATATTTTGATGATGGCTATTCTGACTGGTGTGAGGTGACACCTCATTGTAGTTTTGATTTGCATTTCTCTAACGATTAGTGATATTGAGCATCCTTTCATGTGTTTGTTGGCAATCTGTATATCTTCTTTGGGGAAATGTCTATTTAGATCTTCTTCCCTGTTCAGATGGGGTTGTTTGTTTTTTTCATATTGAGGTGCATGAGCTCCTTGTATATTTTGGAGATTAATCTTCTGTCAGTTGCTTCCTTTGCAAATATTTTCTCCCATCCTGAGGGTTGTCTTTTTGTCTTGTTTATGGTTTCCTTTGCTGTGCAAAAGCTTATAAGTTTCATTAGGTCCCATTTGTTTATTTTTGTTTTTATTTCCATTTCTCTAGAAGGTGGGTCAAAAAGGATCTTGCTGTGATTTCTGTCATACAGTGTTCTGCCTATGTTTTCCTCTAAGAGTTTGATAGTGTCTGGCCTTACATTTAGGTCTTTAATCCATTTTGAGTTTATTTTTGTGTATGGTGTTAGGAAGTGTTCTGATTTCATTCTTTTAAATGTAGCTGTCCAGTTTTCTCAGCACCACTTATTAAAGAGGCTGTCTTTTCTCCATTGTATATTCTTGTCTCCTTTATTAAAGATAAGGTGACCATATGTGCATGGGTTTATCTCTCCTGTTCCATTAATCTATATTTCTGTTTTTGTGCCAGTACCATACTGTCTTGATTACTGTAGCTTTGTAGTATAGTCTGAAGTCAGAGAGCCTGATTCCTCCAGCTCCATTTTTTTTTCTCAAGGTTGCTTTGGCTATTCAGGGTCTTTTGTGTTTCCATACAAATTCTGAAATTTTTTGTTCTAGTTCTGTGAAAAATTCCCTTGGTAGTTTGATAGGGAATGCATTGAATCTGTAGATTGCTTTGGGTAGTATAGTCATTTTCACCATGTTGATTCGTCCAATCCAAGGATATGGTACACCTCTCCATCTGTTTGTATCATGTTTAATACATCTTTCATCAGTGTCTTATAGTTTTTGGTATACATGTCTTTTGTCTCCTTAGGTAGGTTTATTCCTAGATATTTTATTCCTTTTATTGCAGTGGTAAATGGGAGTATTTCTTTAATTTCTCTTTCAGTTTTTTCATCATTAGAGTGTAAGAATGCAAGAGATTTCTGTGTATTAATTTTGTATCCTGCTACTTTACCAAATTCATTGATTAACTTTAGTAGTTTTCTGGTAGCATCTTTAGGATTCTCTATGTATTGTATCATGTCATCTGCCAACACTGACAGCTTTACTTCTTCTTTTCCAATTTGTAATCCTTTTATTTCTTTTTCTTCTCTGATTGCTGTGGCTAAAACTTCCAAAACTATGTTGAATAATAGTGGTGAGAGTGGGCATCCTTGTCTTGTTCCTGATTTTAGAGGAAGTAGTTTCAGTTTTTCACCATTGAGAACGATGTTGGCTATGGGTTTGTCATATATGTCCTTTATTATGATGCATTTAGTTCCCTCTATGCCTACTTTCTGGAGAGTTTTTATCATAAATGGCTGTTGAATTTTTTCAAAAGCTTGTTCTGCATCTATTGAGATGTTCATGTGGTTTTTCTCCTTCAATTTGTTAATATGGTTTATCACATTGATTGATTTGCATATATTGAAGAATTCTTGCATTCCTGGGATAAACCCCACATGATCATGGTGTATGATCCTTTGAATGTGCTGTTGGATTCTGTTTGCTAGTATTTTGTTGACGATTTTTGCATCTCTGTTCATCAGTGATATTGCCCTGTTGTTTTCTTTTTTTGTGATATCTCTGTCTGGTTTTCCTATCAGGGTGCTGTGGCCTGAAGAATGAAGTTTGGGAGTGTTCCTCCCTCTGCTGTATTTTGGAAGAGTTTGAGAAGGATAGGTGTTAGCTCTTCTCTAAATGTTTGATAGAATTCACCTGTGAAGCCATCTGGTCCTGGGCTATTGTTTGTTGGAAGATTTTTCATCGCAGTTTCAATTTTATTGCTTGTGATTGGTCTGTTTATATTTTCTATTTCTTCCTGGTTCAGTCTCTGAAGGTTGTGCTTTTCTAAGAATTTGTCCATTTCTTCCAGGTTGTCCATTTTATTGGCAAATAGTTGCTTGTAGTAATCCCTCATGATCCTTTGTATTTCTGCAATGTCAGTTGTTACTTCTCCTTTTTCATTTCTAATTCTGTTGATCTGAGTTATCTCCCTTTTTTTCTTGGTGAGTCTGGCTAGTGGTTTATCTATTTTGTTAATCTTCTCAAAGACCCAGCTTTTAGTTTTATTGATCTTTGCTATTGTTTCCTTCATTTCTTTATCATTTATTTCTGATATGATCTTTATGATTTCTTTCCTTCTGCTAACTTTGGGGTTTTTTCGTTCTTCTTTGTCTAATTGCTTTAGGTGTAAGGCTAGGTTGTTTATTTCAGATGTTTCTTGTTTCTTGAGGTAGGATTGTATTGCTCTAAACTTCCCTCTTAGAACTGCTTTTGCTGCATCCCATAGGTTTTGGATTGTCATGTTTTCATTGTCATTTGTTTCTAGGTATTTTTTTATTTCCTCTTTGATTTCTTCAGTGATCTCTTAATTATTTAGTAACGTATTGTTTAGCCTCCATGTGTTTGTATTTTTTACAGTTTTTTTCCTCTAATTGATATCTAGTCTCATAGCGTTGTGCTTGGAAAAGATACTTGACACGATTTCAATTTTCTTTAATTTACCAAGGCTTGATTTTTGACCCAAGATATGATCTATCCTGGAGAATGTTCCATGAGCACTTGAGAAGAGAGTTTATTCTGTTGTTTTTGGATGGAATGTCCTATAAATATCAATTAAGTCCATCTTGTTTAATGTGTCTTTTAAAGCTTGTGTTTCCTTATTTCTTTTCATTTTTGATGATGTGTCCATTAGTGAAAGTAAGGTGTTAAGGACCCCTGTATGATTGTGTTACTGTCGATTTCCCCTTTTATGGCTGTTAGCATTTGCCTTATGTACTGAGGTGCTCCTATGTTGGGTGCATAAATATTTATAATTGTTATATCTTCTTGGATTAATCCCTTGATCATTGTGTAGTGTTCTTCTTTGTCTCTTGTAATAGTCTTTATTTTAAAGTCTGTTTTGCCTGATATAAGATTTGATACTCGAGGTTTCCTTTGATTTCCATTTGCATGGAATATCTTTTTCCATCCCTTCACTTTCAGTCTGTATGTGTCCCAGGTCTGAAGTGGGTCTCTTATTGACAGCATGTATGTGGGTCTTGTTTTTGTATCCATTCAGCCAGTCTATGTCTTTTTGTTGGAGCATTTAATCCATTTACATTTAAGGTAATTATCAATATGTATGTTCCTGTTACCATTTTCTTAATTGTTTTGGGTTTGTTTTTGTAGATCTTTTCCTTCTCTTGTGTTTCTTGCCTAGAGAAGTTCCTTTAGCATTTGTTGTAAAGCTGGTTTTGGTGGTGCTGAATTCTCTTAGCTTTTGCTTGTCTGTAAAGGTTTTAATTTCTCTTTTGAATCTGAATGAGATCCTTGCTGGGTACTGTAATCTTTGTTGTAGGTTTTTCCCTTTCATCACTTTAAATATGTCCTGCCACTCCCTTCTGGCTTGCAGAGCTTCTGCTGAAAGATCAGCTGTTAACCTTATGGGGATTCCCTTGTATGTTATTTATTGCTTTTCCCTTGCTGCTTTTAATATTTTGTTTTGTATTTAATTTTTGATAGTTTGATTAATACATGCCTTGGCATGTTTCTCCGTAGATTTATTCTGTATGAGATGCTCTGTGCTTCCTGGACTTGATTGACTATTTCCTTTCCCATGTTAAGGAAGTATTTGACTATAGTCTTTTCAAATATTTTCTCAGACCCTTTCTTTTTCTCCTCTTCTTCTCAGACCCCTATAATTCGAATGTTGGTGCATTTAATATTGTCTCAGGGGTCTCTGAGACTGTCCTCAATTCTTTTCATTCTTTTTTCTTTATTTTTCTCTGTGGTAGTTATTTCCACTATTTTATCTTTCAGGTCACTTATCCGTTCTTCTACCTCAGTTATTCTGTTATTGATTCCTTGTAGAGAATTTTCAACTTCATTTATTGTGTTGTTCATCATTGTTTGTTTGCTCTTTAGTTTTTCTAGCTCCCTGTTAAATGTTTCTTGTATTTTCTCCATTCTATTTTCAAGATTTTGGATCATCTGCACTATCATTACTCTGAATTCTTTTTCATGTAGACTGCCTATTTCCTCTTCATTTGTTTGGTCTGGTGGTTTTTTACCTTGCTCATTCATCTCCTGAATATTTCTTTGTCTTCTCATTTTGCTTAACTTTGTAGTTCCCGTTGTTTTTGATTTCTTCCCCCAGTGGGTAAGGTTGGCTCTGTGGCTTGTGTAGGCTTCCTGGGTGAGGGGACTGGTTCCTGTGTTCTAGTGGGTGGAGCTGAATCTTGTCTTTCTGTTGGGCAGGGCCCCGTCAGGTGGTGTGTTTTGGGGTGTCTGTGAACCTAGTATGATTTTAGGAAACCTCTCTGCTGATGGGTGGGGTTGTGTTCCTGTCTTGCTAGTTGTTTGGCATGGGGCATCCAGCAGTGGAGCTTGCTGGTCGTTGAGTGGACCTGTGTCTTAGCGTTGAGACGGAGATCTCTGGGAGAGCCTCACCAATTGATATTGCACGGGGCCAGGAGGTCTCTGCTGTCCACTGTCCTGAACTCGGGTTTCCCACCTCTGAGGCTCAGCCCTGACACCAGGCCGGAGCACCAAGACCCTGTCAGCCACGTGGCTCAGAAGAAAAGAGGGAAAAAAAGAAAGAAAAAAAACAATAAAAAAAAAATACTAAATTAAAAATTTTTTTTAATTATTAAAATAAAAAAGTAATAAAAAAAAGAGAGCCACCAAATCAATAAACAAATCCACTAATGATAAGAAGCACTAAAAACTATACCAAGATAAACATAAATATCAGAAATAAGTCAGTTGCAGACAGCAAACCCCAAGTCTACAGTTGCTCCCGAAGTCCACCACCTCAATTTTGGGTTGATGAATTGTCTATTCAGGTATTCCACAGATGCAGTGTACCTCTAGTTGATTGTTGGGATTTAATCCACTGCTCCTGAGGCTGCACAGAGAAATTTCCCTTTCTTTTCTTTGTTTGCACAGCTCCTGGGGTTCAGCTTTCGTTTTGCCCCCGCCCCCCCCCTCTGTGTAGGTTTCCCTCAGTGTTCTTTAACAGAACAGTGTTAAAGGAGCAGCTGATTAGGGGGTTCTGGATCACTCAGGCCGGGGGGAGGGAGGGGTACGGAGTGCGGCACGAGCCTGCAGCGGCAGAGGCTGGTGTGACATTGCACCAGCCTGAGGTGCACCATGTGTTCTCCCAGGGAAGTTGTCCCTGGATCACGGGACCCTGGCAGTGGCGGGCTGCACAGGCTCCCGGGAGGGGAGGTGTGGAGAGTGACCTGTGCTCGCACACAGGCTTCTTGGTGGCTGCAGCAGCAGCCTTAGCATCTCACGTCCGTCTCTGGTGTCCGCGCTGATAGCCACGGCTTGCGCCCGTCTCTGGAGCTCGTTTAGGTGGTGCTCTGAGTCCCCTCTCCTCACACACCCCGAAAGAATCGTCTCTTGCCTCTTTGGCATCTCCAGACTTTTTCCCGGACTCCCTCCCAGCTAGCTGTGGTGCACTAGCCCCCTCCATGCTGTGTTCATGCAGCCAACCCCAGTCCTCTCCCTGGGATTTGACCTCCAAAGCCTCAGCTCCCAGCCCCCGTCCACCCCAGCAGGTTAGCAGACAAGCCTCTCGGGCTGGTGAGTGCTGGTCGGCACCCATCCACTGTGCGGGAATCTCACCGCTTTGCCCTCTGCACCCCTGTGGCTGCACTCTCCTCCGTGCCTCCGAAGCTTCCCCCCTCCGCCACCTGCAGTCTCTGCCCGCGAAGGGGCTTCTAGTGTGTGGAAGCCTTTCCTCCTTTACAGCTCCCTCCCAGTGGTGCAGGTCCCGTCCTTATTCTTTTGTCCCTGTTTTTTCTTTTTTCTTTTGCCCTACCCAGGTACGTGGGGAGTTTCTTGCCTTTTGGGAGGTCTGACGTCTTCTGCCAGCGTTCAGTAGGTGTTCTGTAGGAGTTGTGCCACATGTAGATGTATTTCTGATGTATTTGTGGGGAGGAAGGTGATCTTCATGTCGTACTCCTCTGCCATCTTGAAGGTCCCCCTCTTTCACTTTCTAATAACATCTTCATGTAGAATAAGTAATATGTCCTAACTTTTATTTTAAAAAAACCCTTGATTAAAAGTTTATCCAGGCTAAATATGTTCATCTGTACTTTTTGCCCACTGCTAGGATCCTGTCTAAACAACCGTCCAGTCTTAGTTGGCTATTAGATTTGTCTCTCCCTGGTCTTTTCACTTTATTTCCTACTTCAGAACACTACACAAAGAAGCCTGAGTCATATATAAAATTATGTATGTCAGACTATTATACTCCTCTGCTTAGCAGAATCCAAATTTCACCAGAATGAAATCCTCACTTTGATATAGACAGAGACCCAGTATGGTTTGATCTTTGGCTACTATTTTCACAACCACACTGTTCTTTAGTTCTCTGTTGTATAATTCTCTCTGCTTATATATCTCCCTCCAAATGGCTGGATCCTTCTCATCTGTTAGGTCTCAGTGGTAGTATGACCTGTTCAGAAAGATTTTCCCTCATTAACCAAACTAAAGATGACTTTTTCCCAGTTGCTCTCAGTTCTTTTTCATTATAGCACTGATCCTGACTTATTATATATTTGTGTTTTGTTTACTTTATTCCACAGAGGCATACATCATATATGGTTTGTTCCTTGGTGAACATAGACAGTGAAGTAATTGACAGATAATAGCTTCTCAATAAATATTTGTCCCATGAATAAATAAATACATTAATGAATAAAAATCAATATGGTAAATAGAAAGATACAATGCATTTTTATGAAGATATTTATATGTATTTGTTGATTCATGAGGGATTACATATTTTATTCTTCTATTTTCTTTCTAAACAGCTTGAAATATCCATTTATTTCAAAAGTGAAAAGTAAAAATTAGATCATTTGGATTGTTAGGTTGACTAAAGAGTTATACTAAAAACAAGGCAAGTATCTGCAGTGTTTGATTAGAAATACTACATAGTTGATGATGCTCATTCTCTTCTACTCTTTCCTCTCAAAGATTATATTTAAATCCAATTGTTATAAAATGAAATAAGTGAATTGCAACAGTATTTTAATGGGGAAGGTATACGGTGTCTGTTAATTGGAATTTCAAAATGTGTAAACTTTTTCAGTGGCTACTTAGAGCATTAGCTATGCACAATATTACTTTCCTTTTGATCCATAAAATTTATTGCAAAATATGCATTACCACAGTAACCCAAAAATGTAACTTTTTCTTATTCCTTGTGGTGTCACAGTGTGATGGGATGAAAAAGCACAATGATCCCTTTAGATCTATTATATATTTAATTGGCATATTTTTAAAATGAATTTTAGCAGATGTGACTGCAAGAACACATTTATGTTTTATGTACTGTTCTTCATATCAAATCTTTAGGAAAAGCAGGACAGTGAAAAGAAGTGCAAAATGTTTCATCAGGGTAACTCTTTAAAGAAAATGTCCTAACATTATAACCAAATTAAGTTAATCAGCACTTCTGGTTGTCTGCTTTTCAAAATCTTTTCCAGAGATAACTGGAAAATCTTGTGACCCTGTGCCAGCCATGTGTTAGCTAGCTCTTCTTTGTTTCTTTTGTTATTCACAAATCTTATTTAGGTACTGCAAATTTTTAACTGCAAATTCCATGTTTCTAAACAGCACTCTAAGTACAAGTTAGGACTAGTTTATCTCTGGAGAATCTGCTTTAGCTCCTATATGCTATTAAAATAGAATAGGTTTAAACTTTTTGTTTAAGAGAGGTAGAATGATGTTCTAAAAGAAGTTGAAAAGAAATTGAGAAGAATTGTTTAACTGGTAGTTGCAAAAGAAGGACTGACAAATTTTATGTCGTTTGGCCACCAGGGATCCCCTGAAGAATTATAGAATCACAAAGAAAGTTCATTTCTTTGGATCTTGCCTTTATTTTGGAGATATGCCAAAACTGGCACTAACACCACCTAGAGGCGACACTCTAGAATACATTCCTAAGAATGTATTATTTTTGTCGGGTAGCTGACTGCTCCAGAATGAACATAGCATTTCAACTCCAACTTTCACTTAATCTGAACTCTAACTTTCACTTAATCTGACCTCATGGAGCGTAATCAATTTTATTATCCTCTGTTTCTTCATCAGATACATGTAAGTTGAATTGTGTTCCCCTTGCATCTAAGATGGTGCTGTGTTTCCTTCTTTGGGAGAATTGAGAAGAGAGCCACACATACCCTCTTCTTCAGGGTTTAAAGCTTTTGCACAAATCTGGGTGAGAAATTTGTAACTCTGTTACACAATGTGTATCAGGATTGAACCAGCAACATGTCCATCACCAGAGGATGATACGAAATTGGATTCTTAGACCCTAGCCCACATGTACTAAGTCAGAATCTGGATTTTAATAAGATCAACAGGGGGTTTATATGTATACACAATTTTGAGAAGCACTGATGTTTTCATTAAAACATTACTTTTTTTTCTTTAAAAATTTTTAGTTAAAATTTTACCCCATAATTTAGATTCTGTGGAACAGCAATTACAAAATGGTAGAGGAAGAATGTTTTTTCTCAGTTCCACAACATCTGATGACACGTCTGGAAAGACTTGATGCGGGACAAAATCTTCTGAAGTTGTCTTTAATTATAGGCACATCTCGTTTTATTGCACTTCGCTTTATTGCACTTTGCAGATACTACATTTTTTGCAAACTGAGATTTGTGGCAACCCCGCCTCAAGCAAGTCTGTTGGCCCCATTTTTTTCAACAGCATTTGTTCACTTTGTTTCTCTGTGTCACATTTTGGTAATTCTCACAATATTTCAAACATTTTTGTTATGTTTATGGTGATCTGTGATCAGTGATCTTTGCTGCTACTAATGTAAAAAATTTATGATTCGCTGAAGGCTCAGATGATGGTTAGCAGTTTTAGCAATGGAGTATTTTTATTTAAGGTATATACATTATTTTTTAAGACATAATCCTGTTGCACACTTAAAAGATTACAGTATAGCATAGGCATAATTTTATGTGCACTGGGAAACCAAAAAATTTGTGACTCACTTTATTACGATATTTACTTTATTGCAATATTCATTTTATTGGGGTGGTCTGGGACAGAACCCACAATATCTCTGAAGTCTGCCTGTACATTTTTGGCAGTTGACCATAGACATCAGTTGGGAAACAGTTTTATTTTAAACTTACCATGCCCTAATTCCTTTATATTTAACGGTTTGTTCTTTAGCTGTTCTTTCTCATCTCAGATTTATCATCAGATTTTGTCTCTTCTCAGATTCTTCTCATTGAGAAGAGGCCAGATGTTTTTTTTCATTTTCTAAGGAAATATTTTTAGCTAGATCACTGAGTTCCTTAGATATATTTCCTGTTTTCCACATTACTACAAGTGACAGCTTTGCCAAACTCTCTTCTGATACGTAACAAGAAAGATTCCAAGAGATATATTGGTCTTTGAGTATATGAAGATTAATTACACATGAGATGGAAAGTTGGTGCTCCTCAATTCAGTGAGAATATAACAAGAGAAAGCATGGGCTTAAGTTGTGATATAAACAATTTGTATATACAATTTCCTGGGCATGGGAAAAGTTAAACAATAGGAAGAATGATTTGGGGAAATGTTACCGTGGCTATGATGGTTAATTTTATGTGTCAACTTGACTGAACCACAGGATGTCCAATTAGCTGGTTAAACATTATTTCCGGGTGTGTCTCTGAGTGTTAACTGGAAGAGATTAGTATTTGAATCAATGAACTGGACATAGTGAAACAGATGATTCTCCCCAGAGTGGAGAAGCATCGTCCAGTCAATTGAATGCCCAAACAGAACAAAAAGGCAGAAGAAGGGAAAACTTGCCCTCTCTGCCTGACTACAGAGCTGGGACATCAGTCGTCTGCTCTAGGGCTGGGACTTATACCATCAGCTACCCTGCTTCTCAGGCCTTTGGACTTGAACTGAACCACATCCCTGGATTTCTAGAATAAGATGGGCTCCTCATGTTGATTCACTTAAGTAGCATTAGGGCTACAAAGCTTAAAAGTTGTTTTGACAAACGACTTGTTTGGGTAATATGAAGTAGAATTTGAAGATGAGAGGATATCACAAATTCATTTGTCATTCTACTTTAAGCTAGAGCTGAAAGCTAACTTAAATCACAGAAGTATTTTTAAACTTCTTTATAACTTTCCTTAGATACCAACATTTAAAAGCTACTATCTAACTTAATTCTGAGTGTAATTGAAATTATACCTATGGCTTACTTTCACTAGAAACTGAGTAGCTATTCTATTTGTACTGTGCTTTTGGAACCACCAGTGAAACAAAAAGAATTCTTTTTTAAGAGAGGAGTTTGCTCAGAATGCAACTTTCATATTTTTTCTTACAATTCTGTATAAAAGAGTTTAGATTGTGATAGCTCTGTAAATAACTAATATATATTTATAACCATCCTCTGACAGTCTATTTAAATAACATTTTATTAAATAATATAGAATAACTTGGATATTTCTTAATCTTCCCTTAATAATAATATATTTCTACACATTGTAGAATCTTTTAAACGTAACTTTCTAGGGCTTTTTGGTGGTATCTCTGCCACTCCTCATGCATAATAGTGGGAAGCTTTGACATGCAATACATTTCCCATCTCTCCATTTGGTCTTCCAATGTGCAAATAAAGCCTCTAACTTTTCACATACTTGTGTTGTTTCCTATTGTGTAGATAAACAAAAGAGTGTTGTTTGGTGCTCCTAATATGTTATAGCAATTTTAGTTAATTTTTAATACTCCTGTCCTGTGGAGAGGTGTGAGAGAAAGAAATTTAGCAGCCTTTATCCTCCTGTATCTAAAATAATCCTTTTACTCTGTGATTGACCAATTACTTCTGGCTCTCAACTGTTCATTTCTCCTCTCTTTTCCTGTGGTGTACCTTCTTTCCTGTTACAGATCTTCAGACATGGTAAAAACTGAGCCCTGGTAGATTGGTCCCAAAAGTGCTCCAGACATGAGTGGGGATTATTTAAGGCTTATGTCAGCCCTCTGGAAACCTACTTTAATACGGTTAAATCTGGATAACTAACACCTTATCTTTTTGAGGATAAGTTTTCTTTCTTTTTTTTTCAATTAATTGATATTGGAGTATAGTTGCTTTACAATGTTGTGTTAGTCTCTTGCTATACAGCGAAGTGAATCAGTCATATGTATACATATATCCACTCTTTTTTAGATTTCCTTCCTGATAAATTGTTTTCTAATATAAAATCTGCTTTCTTATAAGAAATTTGTATTGAGAAATTGTTAATAAAGCATCTCTGTGTGGATAGTTTCCAAACTTGGGTGAACACCGGAAGGCCCTGGGAAGATTTTGCTGTATACTTACTAAATTTTACCCCCAAACAATTCTATTATTACAATAATAATAGTAATAATAATAATTATTATTACTGTTACTATTAGGAATAACAAGACATCACATGGGACACAGAGACAGAAAGTGCAGCCTGACCTCAGCAGTTGTTGAAAATAGTCACTGGAAAGTGGTTAGAACAAAGGCAGAAGCCATTACCATTTCCTTCTCTGATTGAGCACACTCTCTCATCTCTTCTGTATATTTGTATCATTCTTGTCCTTTTTGTGGCTGTTGTATCTACTCTGCTATTTGTTCCCACATTCTGCCATCATAGATGCTGCAAGAGAGAGCTCTCATTCCCCAGGTTTTCATGTTCTAGTTCTCCAGGCATCTCTACCAACTTAGTCAACTGCTTTTAACCCTATACCCTGATTCTAAATTTTTTAAGGAGAAAAATTATATTGAGCTGGATTGTATCAGTTGTTCACCAGCACAGCCATCAGAAATGGCTAGGAACAACTTCATAGGCTATGTGTTATTTTTAGGACTATAATAAATATGTGTTACTCTCAGAGTATAGGAATTTTTCTTTATGTTTTAAAAATTTTACTTTTTAATAGATCAGATAATATGATTCCACTCTCAAATTTCATAATCATGTTTAGTTTGTATTAATGAAATATTTCAATTATTTGCAACACTTTTTAATAGTTTTTGCTAAAGATCTATAGTAGATTGAAAATATGCATTTTTGAGCAAGTGACACCCGTTACCACCTCCGGGGGAAGAGTCCCATGCATGGAGGAGAGCAAAGGGCAAAACAGTGCCTGCCACCAGGAGCCGCCATCCCAGGAAGCCGCCCCACTGTATGGTTTGTAGGTGTCAGGGGTCAACAAGAAAGGCATGACTCACACAGGCGCTGGATGGTCCAACACTTTATCCTCATAGAGAAGACAGAGCAAAATCAGCTCAGAACCATAGGATCTTGCCGGCAGCCAAGGCAGGGAGGTGGACAGCCCCTTCTGGTGCTGCAAGAGAAGGACCCAGTTCCCTCCTCACCGGGAACAGATGTAGTTGTGTGGTTGTACCATATGATGTACAGGAATTAAGCAGAACAAAGAAGAGCACATTGTCTAGACAGGGAAAGATATTCCCAAGGAAGCTGAACTACTCAGCACAGGCTGTGAGAGCTCTTTATCCCCTTGTAGGGAAATGTTCCTGACCCAAAGCACACTCTTATGTAGCCGTGCAAGGGTGACTGTCTTTCCCATTGTGCATCTAACATTTATGTTAAAAAGGATTGTTTTCTATGAATTTTGTTACATGTTTAAAAATTGTGTTTTAAGTATGCTAAAAATTTATTTCCCTAATTTTCTATTTAATTCTGAAAATAAAATAAATATCCAAACACACATATTGGTGGTTTGGCCTCAGTATTAGCATCTTTGTGTACTGAGAAGTCTGGTTAATATAGTCTTGGGAAAACAAACTTAAATTAAATTAATACTCTTTGCTTTAGCATGTCCAAACATATCATGTTTGCTATGCTCATAGATTTATATACTCTGTTCTGTTTATGTGACTCTATCCCTTCATGATCTAAGATGAGAGGGAAAGCTCTCTGGGGCTCAATGTAATTCAGTTTACTTATGTTAAAACAAGTATAATCAATTCTTGATTTGTCATACCAGAGCAGTTCAAGATCAAGAGAGAAAAGTAATGAGTAACCAAAATATAGTTAAAATAAAATTACTCAATATGTAATATGGAAAAATGCAATCTTTATCTTAATATTTAATCTTACCCGCATATAATACGTAAAGGCATATTTGTCATTTTACAGACATCAAGCAAAAGTATAAAGGCAATAGAAGTAGAGTAGAGTAATTTATTTGAAATATAACTAGAAAGTCTCCTGAGAAATTAGTTTGCAGTTAGTATTTTATAACTATAAAAAGGAAGCCACGAGTTATTTTCTCCCCTACCAAGAAAATATCTAGGCCATTATATCTAAGGTCCAGACTTCCTTTATAGTCATAAAAAATAAATATCCTCTGTTTGATCAGAGGACTGGGCTTGCTGAGTTACGAAGTGCTTTCCAAAAGTTCTAGCTCAAGTGAATGGTTTTGAAAGTGAGTAAGAAGACTGAACCTGAGTGGGTTCATAAGAGTGCAAAAGGAAGAACTCAGAAAACTGAGGGTAAAAACATGAACTCAGTAGAATCTTCAGACACTGTGGAATCACAGAGGGAACGTGGCCGTGGGAATAATGGTCACAGCAGGCCACACAACTTAAACACTCTAGGCTGTGCCGTATCCAAGCTCGGTCAAACCTCTGCCACACTTCTGGAAGCAGAGCAGGAGAGGAAATGTCATCATTGCACTGAAAGTCACAGACAGATGTGACAGGAGCCTCTGACGGTGATCAGTGGTTAAGTGTGGAGGTGAGATGTGTCTGCAATGGCAGAACTGGTTTATAAATATATCTCTGTGCAAAACTCAGCGTGTGTTGAGGATAGTGATAGAAACATAGAAGCTTATCTACAAGTTCTCAAAAGCAAGCTCAGCATACAAGAGGACAGAAATACCGCTCACGTAGTGAAAGTTCAGGTCTTGGGAAATATATTGTTGTTTGGTTTGATTTGATTTTCCCTCAAATGGACTGTCAGCCCTATAGCCTGGTTGCCAGGTTGTGGGGCGAATTTTGTGACTGTGATGCTCCCAGTTTCCGACTCTCCATCACCCCATTCACTAATTATAGCAGTTCCGCGGGGGTGCCTCCTGGGCATGCGGACCTCTGGCACCTCAAGTCCACACTCAGGTGGCTCTCTAATCATGCCCACCTCCTCCTAGACACATTTTGCTTTGGGTGAGGACAGTTTTTTTTTTTTCTTTTTGGCCAATTTAGAAGGACAGAAGGTTAAGTGCTCCCCACAAATATGTCAATGCCAAGACTCCCTTTGTATGTTTAAAATACAAAAGTTAAAATTACATAGTGGTAGCTGGCATTTCAACAGGCATGTCATTTTTATCCTCCAATTGTAACTTTTCATTTAGATAGCAAAAATTACTGAACATTTTACAAAAGAATGTGGACAGAGTTGGAATTGCTGTTTGCTAAACTCATTTTACTAGCTAAGTGAAAGTTTGGTATAATGCTGTGATTCCTCATAAAACCTTTAAAGTAAGTCTTTGTTCTCAATTCATGTCACCAAAGGTTCAATTAGGATGATTCAGATGCGTAAACAAAATACTTAACTTAGTTTACTGAAATGAAGAGAAAAGCATTGTTTCACATAATAAGCTGCGCATGAAGAAGTAAAAACTCCCAGCAACAATGTATTTGGGCTCTGGTTCTCTGTAAATTGGTGCTGTTCTTTACATGTTTTACATGTTTTCAAGGAGGTAGCAAGATGGCCACAGCATTTCCAGGGATTATAAACAGACACTGTTATATCCAGAAGCAGAAATGCAAGTTTTCTCATTCGTTTTTAAGAGCATTGAAGACACCTTTCATAAAAGGCCTTCAGCTAGCCTTCACATTTTATTGAGATACAAATGTGTGCCATTTGCTATAGTGCCCAGGACCTCAATATCACATTTCTGGCACCTAGATACTTTGCTTTGCTTCTGTTTGCCTTGCCTCAAGGTTTTTTGTGGTGAAGAAATGGAAGATGATTTTAAAAAATGGATTTTTACATTATTGTTAAAAGCATTCACACGTTGGTATGATTTTGTTAGCTGGTGGAGAGGAAGAGGGGAAAGACGGGAAGAGAAGGAGAGATTCTAGGTGACTGGGAAAGGGACAAAGTTCATCTGGATTGATGATGAATAGCAACATGTTCTGTTGCACCATTAAGAAGAAGTAAAAATACCAGAGGGCATAACTGATACAAATAAGGAAGCTGGCCCATAGGACCAGAAGTCTCAGCTTTAGTAAAGCTAATCATGGTACATCTATGGCATAAAAGCAGTGAACCAACAAATTTTAGAGAATAATCTTGGCTTGGGCAATGAGTATTTTAGTCTTCACCTTTGAACTGGGTCACAGATGAGGTCCATCATTATAAGGCATGTGGCATCATCAAAATTTCTTAATATTCTACAGCAAAAGGTCACTTGTAAGGGAAATAATATATTTGGTGCTATATAGGCAAAAATCCAAATTTTGATGCATTCCTAGTCTTCTCTAGTATTTTTTTCATAAAAAAATTGACACTGTCTTTTGCTTATTCAAAAGATGGATAGTCAGTAATAGGTTATTCATTCATATGTTCACCACATCATTATTGAAATATATCCTGTACCAGTAATGTGCCTTTGTTCTTGGGACTTTTATTCTAGTGTGTCTTGGGGGTAAGGTGTGAGGAAACATAAATAAACAAAAATTAACTATATAGCAGTTAGTAAATAGGAGCTATGAAGAAAAATAAAGTTTCTGAGAGGATAGTTATTTAATGAAATGTGATCTGGGAGATCAGTTTAATAAGGAGACATTCAGAGAGGTTTAAACAAAAGAAACAGCAAGTTCAAAGGTCCTGAGGAGGAGAATTAAGGGATTGTAGACTTCTCTACTCCATTGGCAGATACCTCTTAATACATAAAGCAATTAAGCTTTTATATCACTTCATGCTGGCAGATAACAGCAAAGTTTAAAAAAAATATGTGGGCATTTGGTACCACTTTTGATGGCATTTTTAACTTATTGAATACAAAGTAAACCTGTATATACTATCATTAACGTACTTTATTGCAAACTGTATATTTATACCTATGAACTGACTGAAAACTCTTCTAGACACTGGAATATTGTAATAATTTCATTACAAATGGGAACATTTTATATACATGTGTTATTAATGGTTTTTGTAAGCAACCAACAGAAATCTACTCTAGCTAATTTAAGCAAAATATACATCTATTGGAAGGATTCATAGAGACCCAAACAGAGAAGCAACTGCTAACCCATGTCCCTTTGCTTGGGGAGAAAAACACTCAGGAAGGCCGTAGTGAGAAAGAGAAAGCTTTGCAAAAAGAACCCTTTCCAGAAGAAGGGAAAGTAAATGCTAGGTGTCCCAACATGAAAATATTCACTAGTAATCTCTTCATTTATCAATAATAAATATTATTATAGCATAATAATCATGTATCATAATATAATTTGATATAATAGCTGTATTTTACCTATAGACATCCTTTCAGTAAAGATATATTAATATAGAAATGTTATTTCACACTAATCTCAGGAACACTTGAAGGACTCCAGGGACCTCCTGTGGAATAAATGGATACAAGTGAAGGGCATTGGTGAATAGGAGAGCAGGGGATACAACACGCATTGTGGTTGGAAAAACACAGAACTATTTTAATTACACACCAGACAGTCCCTAGGTTTGTGACCTTGGATAATTTAATTAATCGCTTTTTGTCTCAGTTTTCTCATCTAGAAAAGTAGGAGTGATATTGGCAGTGCTCTAATGATATAATGAGGTAAAGTAAACTTTGGTACACATTACATGCTCAGATTCTTTATTTATATAATACAGTGATATTTAGATATTTTTTGACATGAACGATATATGTAATAAGTATTAATGAATAATGTAATTGGTCTTTTAAAATTAGGTAAAATATGCATACAGAACCTAAAATAAAGGCAACTCTTTCATTAAATTGACCTATTTTTGATCCAGGCAGTCAGGGCAGAGTGATAAAGTAGCTATACTTGTTGCCATTGTGAATAAAATCTACAAGCTTCAGTTTTCTTAACTATAAAGTAGAGAAATAATAATATCTATCCTGTCTATTTTAAGGAATCACTGTGAGGGTCAAAATAATCAAACAAAGAATGAAAACAACCCAGGAACTATTTACCCTGTACATTTGAGGTGCTGCCTAGCAAATCAGGTTCAGGTTCCTACTTCTTTCTTTGTACTCATTTTATTTTTTCCTTTCATTCAGAGTGTTTCTTTTTAACCATCACTTATATTAGCTTCTCTCATTTCTCATTTCTCTTAATTATCCATTTTATATATGTACAATTCTCTGTTACATCTTCTGCTATTATATTTCCTATTCTACCTTATTTAATGGCATCTTAGTTTGTCCATCATGAATCAGCACATTTGCTTATAGATTTTTACTTAGCAGTATCTCTAACCAAATAGTTTTATAAGCCATTTAAAATCACATCTTGTATTCTACTTTCTGATCCATCCAGAAATATAAAATAATGTATCAGTAATATAAACTAATTGAGTTTATATCTCAAGCATACAGTGTCAGAAAAAGAATACCACTAACAGAAGGTACTTTTCAGTCTGGTAAACTATCATCTTGGTAACTTGAAATTGGACTGTAGTACTACTGTTCATATTATAGCTCTTCAATGTTCTTGATACTTTTTTGAGGTTTTATTAACCAGTGTTTATTTGTGATATATGATACCACAATCATGACACATTTGGAAGAATGATTTACTCTTTCTTTCATTAAAGAATTTTACCAAGAAAAGTAGTTTGTTTATATAGTTCATGAGGCATCTACACTCTATAGGAATCAATTAGTCCTCTAATTTATTGTCAGAATTTATATATGACAAACATTAATGGACTGTTTCCCCAAGAGAATGGTATAATTTCTATAATATTATATAAAAGTATTGATACATTGCAGAAAGTAAAAGTTTCTACTGAAGTATGTTTTGTCATTTAGTGGAGAAATTGGCTTCGTATTTTTGTAACTTAAGGAAATATTTTTATGAAAATTAACAGGGCATAAATTTTTCTTCACAAAATTCTACACATGTAATGTGTAGCACTTGGCAGTGGTTAAAAGTATATAAATGAATATATGTTTGTATCTGTAGAATTAGGCTCCATATTGGTTGGATTGGATTCACATACTGTCAGTCAGCTATTCCCTGAATTTCATGTTAAATGTAAAATGCTGGGGCATATGAAGAAGATGCTCATAATAGTGACTGATGGTCTTTAAATGTCTTTTAATTTTAGGACTAGAAATCATTCCTGATGGTTTATATATTTTACTTGTTTAACTTTTATTTGGAAAATAGAATCTCAAATATTATTACTTGAACTTGGCATTGAAGAGTTCTTGCAGCAGCTGAAAGTATAATTTCTTCATATGATACCACCAACTAGTTGCAATTGAACAGATAGTTTAGGGCTTTTAAAGAGCAATTGAAATTATGTGGCAGGGGATTATACCTCAGTGCTGCAGTTGCTTGTATAAATGCATCAGTACAGTACTTCACAAACAGGAAAACAACAATTAGAAACTTCTGCATATGCCCAATTGCCCTGGTAAAATGTGTGTAGAAAGGCAATGCCATTTCATTTAATTTTATCCAAACACCAATTTGTAACTAACTTTGGGGTCTGAAAAATAATTTATTACTATATAAATCCGTCTTGAGGTTGTAACCATTAGTTTCATTGTTTTTCCTCAGAATTTCTGGCCTGCTGATACTTTGTAAATGGAGGGAAACTAAGCTGACCAGTAAAACGTTACACTTCTACAAATTTTGAGAAAGAATAATACACTAAGGAAATAATGTACATGCATTAGGTATAATTTCATAACTTTAATGTATGTACTTAGCATTTTTGTTTCATTTTACGTATAAAATACACTCAAAATCAGACAAGATAATATCCTCTATAGCCCTCAATTTAGCAGACTGAAGAATATGTATTTCTTTTTTTTTTTTATCAAGCTATCTGGGTCCCTAGTTACTTTCTATAAATTGTTCAGCTGCACTCTTTGTAGTTGGTTCCTCCAGGAGAGGGTATTTCTTTCCACCTAATCTGACTGTAAATGATTTGGTTTTATGGTTTTAGTGTTTGGGAAATATATATTTCAATGTTTTACTGTACTCAGTATTAGAAAAAATATACCTTCCTCAGCACTGCTAACCAAATAAATACCAACCAGTTGAGTAGGCTTATTTTACGTACACTGATCTGGTGATTCTGTGAGGTTTTGTTCTTTTTCCTTTCATTCTTGCAATAGAATTTTTGAATTACCTGCCAGCTGAAAAACAAGGCACTGACATGGCTTATGCTGTCAGCTGTAATTGTATCTTTGTACTGTTTTCCCTCTTGAAAGATAATTTCTTCCTCATATGTTACAGTGTACATTTCATTATTCTCTCTTTTTTTAAGGAGCTGAAGCATTTCTTTGTCTTATCACATCCACAGAAACTATTACATTATCAATGCAGAATGACAGGGAAGAGATTTAATTTCCTGATCCTCACCCTGTTGAGAAACAGAGAGATCACTGAGTTGCTTTATTAGAGGAAGTTTCAAATGTGGATTTAGCAGATTTTGGAGAGACAGGAGGCTTGTGCTTTTGTCTTTTTTCCTCAGGATTGGTGAGAACAATGTCCCCTGCCTCCTGCACATGCCCTGGTGACTCCTCTGCTCTTCTGTGTTTGTAGCAAAAGCATCCCACACAGATAGTTAGAGCCACAGCTCACGGAGGTGGAATTTGCATAGGCAGAAGGATAAGAAAATAAGACTAAAAGTTTATTCTTATATGTTTCACACTTCCATCATGTAGCTGTGTCACGGGGGCATACTTTTTCTAAATTTAAGCTGCAAAATGGGAGTTGGAATTTATACGTTCTATTCTAGGGATATTTGTGATAGGGGAAAAAAACCTCTTACATAGGAAAGGTATTTCTGTCATTACTGGTAATAGTGACCATTGCTTAGTAAGTGTGTGTAACTTGATGTAGAGTCAAAAAGTAAAATTAATTCTGTAAATGATGAGGTACAATTTAGAAGTAATCTCATTTTTAAACATTGCTAACATGGTAAGTATCACTCTGATTCTCCCGTTGGCTTTGATTGACTATCCCAAAGAGAAACAAATGACTTAGCTACATATACACTTACATAAAATCACCTAGATAAAGAATCCCATGGCAACCAAAATAGTCTTTTAGAAATGTTACTTTCTAGTCCTAAATATCGGTTCTACTATCTGATCTATTTATGCATTCAAAAGTATTTCCATATCAGTCTCCTATATTTTGGTAACAGGACACATTATATTTACCTAACTATAGGCTTTTTGAGGATATAAAATATTTTCTAGAACCTACTTAGTGATGAGGTCATAATAGGCAAAGAATATATATTTGAATTAGATTGTGTTAATATATCATTATATGTGATATGGCAAATGTAAATAAATATATGAAAGTTCTGTATTTTATCCTTTAATCAATTCATATATAGAAGTTATGCCCATGACTTAATATAGAATTAATATAGAATTAATTCTCATGACTATGCAGTGTTACTACATAGAAAGATAAAGTAGCACTTTGAATTTCATTAAATTACTGAAATTTACAGTACATCAATTTGCTTTACAATATGTCAATTTTCAGTGATAATACATAAACTTTAGCTTTTTTCTTCAAGTTTTATCAAATCCCAATTAATCATTTTAATGGCAGAGTACTCAGTTCCTAAAGGTTCTTAATAAATGTCCATCTAATATATCAAAACTATGGAGGGCCTTTTGAATATCAGATCTTTGTCAAAACTATTTCTGTCCCCTTTCTTCTGTCTTATCTTGTCTCTACCTGATTCCTTCCAGACTGCCTCTGTGAAGCCTTCTCTGATCATCTGAATTAGAAACGGTCAATAACTTTCTGGAATTTGTATTGCAATTACTGATTATTCCACCCATCTCACAAATCCCAGATAGTTCTTATTTTACCCATATCATTATGTATATACAGGCACAAAAATATTTATTAGATTTTGAAGTTTAATTTATATCATAAGAAAAATATCAGGTCATTTTTATGTATCTTTCTGAATAAATTATGCAAGTATAAAATTATTGCTGAAAACAATTTGAGAATAATGAAGGAAAAGTCCCTAATGTGAAATTGAAGACTCAGGGAGTTGAGGTCACTTGCCCAACTTCACGTAGGTAACTAAAGTCTCGAGTAAGTTCCCCGAGATCCCAGATGATATACCAGATACCAAGCAGTGTTATTCTCATTATCCTGGCAATCATATAAATATTGACCAAAATTTCCAGATTGTAGATTGCAGCAGTCTTTCCTAGACCCTCTTCTGATAAATGCTTTTCGTGTCTATGATTTGAATAGTGGTGTCATTGGTGTACACAGTAGACTAAATAATAGTCATGCAATGATTTGTCCACATCTTAATCCCAGAACCTCTGATTATTATCTCATAGGTAAAGAATGAATGCTACCTTACAGAGCAAAAGATGTGATTAAGTTAAAGATTTTGAGAGGAGACATTTATTCTGTATTGTCCATGAGGGCCCTAAATCCAATAACAAGTGTCCCTATAAGAGTGAGGCAAAGGGAGATTTGGCAAAATAGGAGAAAACAATGTGGCCATAGAAGTGGAGACAGGAGTGATGAGGTCCCAAGTCAAGGAAAGCCTGTAGCCCTCCAGAGCTTGAAGAGGCAAAGAAGAAATTTTCCTCTCGTGCCCCTAGAGGGAGTGCAGCCCCGCCGACACTTTGGTTTGACATTTCTGTCCTTCGGGACTGTGAAGAATACATTTCTACTGATTTAAGCCATAGCTGGTAGTATTTTGTTACAGCAGCACAGGAAACTAACAGGGTGCGGAAACCCAAACTGTACATGGCAAAATGCAGACATGGATAAGTAGAGCACTTTGTGGGAAAATTTTGTCTAATTGAAAAACTGAGCAGATTTTTTCATGTGTTTTTATGCAATAGCAAATATATATCAAGCAATTAACATCACAAGCACTGATAATATGTTATTTCATTGATTCATGGCAAAAGGACTTGGAGTACATAATTCTCAATGCAAATGAAGAAATTGAGGCAGGGAAGTTTCCCAACATCATGTAACTGCTGAAAGAGTGAAGGCCCACAGTGATGAATACATTTGTCCATGGTCAGTCAATAAGTAAAGACTAAAAACTTAAACCCATTAGGATTAACTTTCACAAAAATAAATATGAAGCCACAATTTGCATTAAAATACAAACAAGGAAAAAAGGTGAAATTAGGGCATACAATCAGCAATTCTTAATTATTCCTTTGGACTTGTAGGCTGTAATTCAGTGCGATACTAAATAAACATTTGAGGAGAGGGAAGGTTTTAAAATAACATTCATGTTGCCATACTAAGAAGTGTACCATGGCAATCATGATGTTCAGAACACGGTCGATGGTAAATTTTTACATCCATAGGTAGACATCATTCTCTTTTCTGGGAATGGAAAAACTATAATGAGAATTTTGACAAAGTGAATAATACACAAAGTAATGAGCAATGTGCAACAATATTCTCTGAAGAATGTTAGACAATTTAACTTGGAAATGGGAAAATCTGTATCCTTAAGTTTATGTTCAAATATGTGATAGTAACCCAAATGAAAGAGGAAATACACTTATACTGGCTACAGTGCAGAATCTGGACTAAGGGTAGAAATTGTAAGAAGATGGTTATTAATAAATAGAAAATTGCTAAGCCATGTGCAAAAGTTTCTGAGAAACTGTATAAAACTGAATAATGTATTAGAGGAGAGATCAAATCAACTGAGGGCAAAATGAAACTGTATACTGATGAACTTGGACAGACAGTATTGAATGAAGAGAACAAGGGTTGGGAAGAAGTGTGAAATGCCATATGGTTAATCAAATAGAAGTTCCAGGTGTGAATAATCAAAAAAATACATAAAAGAACATATTTTAGGAAATCTGTTATGACTTTGAGCCCTACAGTGCACTTGGATAGAGCTTTTTTTTTTCCTGCTTATTACAATTCATACAAATTGCATTCCTTAATCATCAGAAGACCATATCTTACACAAGAAGAGACATGTCAAGGGCACATTTACGAGCAGAGTGAGAAAGCAAAACAACTAAATAGGGTTAAGTTTGCTCACCATTCACAGATAAGGTGAAAATGAGATGGGAGTTGAGATTCTGTTGCTTCATCAAGGAATCAGTTGTCATGTGCCCCTTGAAGTGTGAACATCTCTTTTATTGTGTATTACTATCATATTTAAACATAGGGATTTTTCATGTAATATATGCTCTAAACATAAACTTAACTGGAAGCTGAATCAAAACAACAGTGGGGAACAGTATCTGGGGTTAAGTTTACTGAGATATTACATTCCAATAGTAACGTTTATAAGCATTTAAGAGTGATTGTGATTGTCAGTTTTGCACCATGAGATACCCTTTAAGTAATCATTAATAAATCACAGGCCAGGCTGTAGAAGTAATATGCTTATGTCTTTGGAAACCTATACTTAGCTGTGAAGTACTGAATGTTGCTGTCTTATTTGAATCGGCTTAGGTAGCTGGGCAGTACATGCTTGGTCAGAGGGATAGATAATCAGGCTTGGAAAGAAAGGACCTGTGTAGATGTCCAGAGCTCTCATTAGGAGGAACTGCAGTCAAGGATCTACTTCAGCAAGAATGGTCTAGTCAGGACCCTTCCACTTCAACTCTGGATGCCACTATCATCTGTATTGCTGTGATGTCCAGTCCTCCAAGTGTCTCTGCTTCTTGTATCACATGCTCAAGCAAAAATGTCCCAGCTGGAGCATCACACTGAATAATTGTAGGTCACTTGCCTACACTCTGGCTACCAGAGTTTGGATGAAGAGGGAGTTTCCCTTCCTATAACAGGAGGGAGTGAAGCTCAGCCCACCAGTAATACACACAATGGGAGATTTTACCCAAATCGGAAAGAGTAATGCTACAGTCATAAGCAGTCACACCAATTAGTGAATCATTAGTCAAGTATTAAATGATACACTAATCTTTTATTGTGATGTGATAAATCTAGGAAAAGGCACATGGTGTCCTGAGTCTAGATGTTGAGAATTCTTGATGAACAGCGCTCCCTGGTAATGTAATGGTGCACTTTGGATGACTGAGTGCACTGCATTTGTAGGGATTCTAAAGTAGTCAATTGCTAGATTTCCTCCAGCATTTTCTAAATTTTAAGAGTTTTCTCCCATAATTCCAAAGACATACTTGTATTTAAGTGGCAGGTAGCCAAAAATGTCTACTGAGTTTACAAACATGCAGAGGATGAATTCCATGGTCCCTAGTCCTTGGACCAGTCCTCGCAGGGAAGTGCTCAGAGAAGGCCAGGTAATACAATGTTCCTGATTGTGTTTACATGAAACAACAGCAGTAGTTTAGTGAAATAAAAGTTAAGTATGGATAAACTGTCAATCAGCAAACTAGAATAACACATTTATTCACAATTTAAAGCCCTACCGCCTTTGCTCTTCTTATTGCTTTGGGGCTTCTGCTTAGGGCTAATAACACCCCAACCAACGAAAAATTTAAAGTGTATACCTCCATTTCCTTTTCTTAAGATGGCAGGGGGAATGATGATAGGAAGGATGTGTTGTCTTACTTTAGGGTTCTTTAAAGTTTTTAGTCATATATCCCTAAAATAACTTCTAATCTGTGTACCTTTATCACAATTTTAACTTGTCTCCTAGAAGTGTTAAAGTAAGTTTAAATATTTGTAAAACATGGATTCCTAATATATTGTAAATATTTGACATTTTAAAATAAATCTGCTATGATATACTTTTTAATGGACCCAATGGAACCTATATACCGTTCACTTTGACAACTAAATTCATCAATTAAAAACTGAAGAGTATTTTATGTATCATTAGGAAACTTGAGTATTTTTGTTCTTAAATTTATATTTTTGTGTCTTTCCCTAGGTCCCAGTATTTTATCCTCATGTAATATATTTACATGCTTGAAAATTTATTATTTATTTATTATGTTATCATGCTTCTTAGAGGAAACAACATATATCTACATTCATTATTTAAAAAAATTTTCTGTGGACTCTAAGTGCTTTTTTAATGCATTGAGATAGCATTAAAAGTTTTAGTAGTACACAATTAGCCGATTCAATTTATAGGAAATTTATTTCTTAATACCATAGATGAGGTTTTATTTCCAAATACTTCAGGAATTCATAGATGAATATTACATATTGCTAAAAAGAGAGTTTTCAGCATTTATTCTTATCTTCCTTTATATTGAGAAATATTTTTTATATAAACAAGTAGGTAGGAAATAAACAGGTTTTATTCTAGCAATGTCGTCTGTATTTTGATCTTCTCTCATTATATGTCAAAATCAAACATTGTTGTAAAACAAAAATTAAATGTAGTAATCTATCTGCTGTCAAATTATACATTTCCTTTTAACTTCTTTGAAAACAATGAATCAGAAACCACCTATTTATCAAGACATCAATGATGTAGTTATGCCTGTAATACATTCATTTCACCTTGTTTAATGAGTTAAAATTGAATGAAACTAGAACAAAAGTCTCGCCATGTAATTGGAAATAGTCCCATTTAAGATCTTGACAGCCACACAGATTACATGTGAAAAAAATTCGTGTATCGAGGCCTATTTTCATTTTCTAGATCCTTTTAACATGTCTTGAATGACATGACTCAGACTTCCAGCTTCTGCTTAGGGTGTTGAAAGCTAGAAAGAGCATCTTTTCCACCCTTACAAGAACACAAAGAGACAGATACATTGCAAAATTACAACTTTTCTTGGGCCCATCAGGGAGCTGATGTTGCAGGGCAACCAGATCACCCTAAATCTGAGGAACGACAGTTGCCAAGAGAGATGGGAGGCAGGCACTGCTCACCAGGGTAGGAGCCAGATGTCAGAGAGACAGTAAAAGGAATTTAGCGGGCCTGGGGGGAGGGAGAAGCGGCTGCCGAGGGAATGGTACGCAGCCCCACCCCCATCTGTCTCCCCTCCTTCCCCCAGAAACAACAGCCTTAGGCATTCAGTCAAGGGCAGCAAGGCCTGTTGCCTGTTGCCTTGGGCATGGGTAAAGTTACACTCCAGCTGTGTGCGGAGGTGGGGAGGGAGATGCAGAGAAATCTTTACATCTGCAGGGGAGGGGAAAAGACACGTCCGTCGTTGGCCACTGGAGGATTGCTAAATCCTAATTGGCCACATATTCAGGGACAGTGCCTAAGATGGTCAATGGAACAGCAGAGAACAAGCCAACCTCCCTATGACCTTAAACTGAAAGACTAATAAGGTAACAAATAAGAGCAGCCGTTTACAGCTGCAGAATGGTCAAGCCTGGAAATGGGAAGATCTGAGGTTGAGGGTGGAGTAGTCACTGAGAAGAAGCCAAAGAACAATGTAATCCACGCTCACACTACTCGCCATGGGAAAGGGCAGAGCAGCAGAGGTACATGCTGAGTGCTCTGTAGGTCTGTGTCTCCGCTCAGGAGCCCAGAGCCTGGGAAACTTTGAATCTTACATGGAGGCTGATGGTAAACCTTCCCAAACTTTGCCTCGGAGGGAGATATTTATTATTTTGGTCAAAAGACAAGTCTACCTTCTTTCCTGAAGGAAGACACTATCATTGTCTTTCAAGACTATTTACTCTTAGAGGAAAACATAGGCAGAACACTCTATGACATTAATCACAGCAAGATCCTTTTTGACCCACCTCCTAGGGAAATGGAAATAAAAACAAAAATAAACAAATGGGACCTAATGAAACTTAAAAGCTTTTGCACAGCAAAGGAAACCATAAACAAGATGAAAAGACAACCTTCAGAATGGGAGAAGATATTTGCAAATGAAGCAACTGACAAAGGATTAATCTCCACAATATACAAGCAGCTCATGCAGCTCAATATCAGAAAACACAAACAACCCAATCCAAAACTGGGCAAAAGACCTAAATAGACATTTCTCCAAAGAAGATATACAGATTGCCAAAAAACATATGAAAGGATGCTCAACATCACTAATCATTAGAGAAATGCAAATCAAAACTACAATGAGGTATCACCTCACACCAGTCAGAGTGGCCATCATAAAAAAGTCTACAAACAATAAATGCTGGAGAGGGTGGAGAAAAGGGAACCCTCTTGCACTGTTGGTGGGAATGTAAATTGATACAGCCACTATGGAGAATAATATGGAGGTTCCTTAAAAAACTAAAAATAGAACTACCATACGACCCAGCGATCCCACTACTGGGCATATACCCTGAGAAAACCATAATTCAAAAAGAGTCCTGTACCAAAATGTTCATTGCAGCTCTATTTACAATAGCCAGGACATGGAAGCAACCTAAGTGTCCATCGACAGATGAATGGATAAAGAAGATGTGGCACATATATACAATGGAATATTACTCAGCCATAAACAGAAAGGAAATTAAGTTATTTGTAGTGAGGTGGATGGACCTAGAGACCTTCATACAGAGTGAAGTAAGTCAGAAAGAGAAAAACAAATACTGTATGCTAACACATATATACGGAATCTAAAAAAAATAAATTGGTTCTGAAGAACCTACAGGCAGGACAGGAATAAAGGTGGAGACCTAGAGAATGGACTTGAGGACACGGAAAGGGGGAAGGGTAAGCTGGGACGAAGTGAAAGAGTGCCATGGACATATATACACTACCAAAGGTAAAATAGATAACTAGTGGGAAGCAGCCGCATAGCACAGGGAGATCAGCTTGGTGCTTTGTGACCACCTAGAAGGGTGAGATAGGGAGGGTGGGAGGCAGACACAAGAGGGAGGAGATATGGGGATATATGTATGCATATAGCTGATTCACTTTGTTATACAGCAGAAACTAACACAACAGTGTAAAGCAATTATACTCCAATAAAGATGTTAAAAAATAAAAAAAGACTATTTACTCCATAGACATCCTTGACAAATAGTTCCGAAAAAAGGTGTGCTTCTTCACAGCGGGAAAACCATGAGGTATTGCTTCCCAACGCTCTGTTGTGCTCAGTTATTTCTGCCAACAGCTTGTCTGTTAGATTGATCCATGTAGATGAATGAATCGGTGGTGCTATTTATATTGTTGAGTTGTATTCCATTGTATCAATCAGCCTTTGTATCCATATGCCATGATTTGTTTATTCTTTTACCTGCTGATCTATCCTTGTGTTGTTTTTGCTTTTGGATAGGATTTTTTAAATAGCTGCTGTGAGCATTCATGTACAAATTTTCATGTAAACATACATTTTCATTATACTTTGGTAAATATATAGCAGTGGAATTGCTGGATCATATGGTAAGTGTATATTTAATATTATAAGAAACTTTGAACATGTCTTCCAAAGAGATGGCACCATTCTAACCAGAGGTATATGAAATTTCTAGTTGGTCTGTATCTTCATTAACATTGGTAATGCCAGTGACTTGAATTTTAGCTATGGTAGTGCTTGTGAAATGGTATCTCATTACGATTTCAATTGACTAATCATACTGAACATTTTTTCATGTGCTTATTTGCCATCATATGTAGCTTTTCCCCTTCCTCCCCCTCCAATGTCGGCAGCATCTCTCTACGCATCCTACCTTAGTCACATCTCACTCTGAATCTTCCTCCCTGTTCCATTTTTAAGGACTCCTCTGATTACACAGGGCCCCCACAGATAAACCAGGGTAATCTTCCTTTCTGCTAACTGGCAACTTTAATTCCATCTACAGCCTTCCTTCTCCTTTGCCATGTAGCCTGTACAGGTCTGGGGATTAAGATGTGGACCTATTTGGCAGGGGCATGTGGGGTCATGATTTTGCCTACTACACCAGCCAAACTAAGTGTCAAAATTCATCATCCTAATGTAAAGGCATCAGAATAAGACATTCACTTGTAGCTAAGATGCCCTAATCATGTCTTGATCTTGCCTGAGAGTGTTGACCTTCAGAGATTGATTACACATGTGCTTGGCATGTAACCTCCTAAAACTTATGAATGCACTTCCCTGAAGTACCTCCCAAGGGAGGTGGGGGAGGGGAGGATGCTGTCCCCAGTGCAGGCAATATGTGGACACATTGTCTTCAGAGATTTTAAAACAAGAATAAACCTGGCTAAAAGCCAGTCTGCTTTCTACTATCAACATGGGCTGGCAATTTTTTTTTTAACTTTTTATTTTATATTGGAGTATAGCCGATTAACAATGCTGTGATCATATATCTTTTTTTCTGATGTCTTTTGCAATCTCTTGCCCATTTAATATTGGCTTTTATGTCTTATTATCCTTTGTAAGAGTTCTTTATAAAATCATCAGTACAAGTCATTTGCATGTTGTAAATGTTTTCTCTAAGTCTGCATTTTGCCTTTTCATTTTCTTGAGAGCTTCTTTTGAATGGTTTTATCAGTTTGAAGAAGTGGTATCATTACTTTATTTCATACTTAGTTTAGTCCCCTCTACAAAAATCTTTCCCTCTCTAAATGTTTACTCCTAGAAGTTTTTAGTTTCAGCTTTTACAATTAGATCTACAATATATTTTAAACTAAATATCATTATAATTTAAGAATGGGTTCAATATTCTTCTTTTTTTTTCCATTCAGATATATAGTTGTCTTGGAATCAATTGTTGAAAGACTATCATTTTCATCTTGAATTACTTTGGTGGATCTTTTCAGAATCAACTGACAATGTATGTGTAGGTCAATTTTAAGTTATAAAATCAAGTAACATATATTCTGGAACTTTGTTTTTATTTTTAAATAAATTGTTTTGGCTATTCGGAGTCTTCTGCATTTCCATATAAATTATAGAATTCTCAATTTTTGCAAAAGCAAAAGAAAACAATGTAAAATCACCCACTGGTATTTTTATTAGAATCCCTTAAATCTATAGATCAGTTTAGGGACAGTGGACTTCTCTATAATCTTGATTCTTCCAATCAATGACAGGTTATATCTTTTCTTTTATGAAGTCTTTTCTCATTTATTTCACTAGTTTTGGTAAACTTGAGAGTAGACATCTTGAAAATAGTTTATTCACTCTCTTTCTTAGTTGTTTTCAATTTTTTCTTTACTTTAAAAAAATTGGCAAAATATTTATAACATAAAATTTACCACTTTAACCATCTTCAAGTGTCCAATCTAGTAACACTAAATACATTTGCATTGTTGTTCAACCATCACCATTATCCATTTCTAGAACATTTTCATCATCCCAAGCTGAAATTCTGTATCCATTAACAATAATTCCCTATTTCATCCTCTCGTTACCCTCCGGGAATCACTATTCTCATTTCCATCCATATGTTTCTTCTATTCTAGGTAACTCATGTAAGTGGAATCGTATAGTATTGCAATACTTGTCCTTCTTTGTCTTGATTATTTCACTTAGCATAGTGCCTTCAAGGTTCAGCCATATTGCAGCATATATCAGAATTTCCTTTTATTTAAAGCCGAATAATATCCCATTGCATGTATATTCCACCTTTACTTTATTCATTTGTCAATGAGCATTTGGGTTGTTTCCACCTTTTGGCTATTGCCAATAATGTTATGAACATTGGTGTAAAAATATGTAATCTGTCCCTGTTTTCAGTTCTTTTGTGTATTAACCTAGAAGTGGAATAGTGGTTTCATATCATAATTCAATGTGTAATATTTTGTGGAACCACCATATTTTCCACAGCAGCTGCACCATTGTACATCCCCACCATCAATGCACATAGATTCCAATTTCTTTACATTATTGTCACAACTTTTTATTAGTTATTTATTTATTTGATAATATCCAGCCTAATGGGTATGAAGTGATATCTTATTGTGGCTGTGATTTGCATCATCTTTTATTTGCTCATCTTTTAGTATCCTATTTGGAGAAATGTCTATTCATATCCTTTGCTCATTTTTTAATCAAGATGTTTGTCTTTTTTTTTGTTAAGTTTTATGAATTCTTTTAAAAGAAGATAATAATCCCTATCAGATATATAATTTGCAAATATTATCTCTCTTTCTGTGGATTGCCCTTTCACTCTTTTGATATTGTGCTCAATGTTTTTAAAATTCTATTGTAAATGGCAGTTTTAAAATTTCATTTTCAAAATGTTTTTGATTACAGTCTTGTGCTGCCTTTTGTCCACTGCCTAAAAACAATTGCCTTATATGTGTTGTTCAGATTTATCAGTTTTTTAGAGTAGAAGGACCCATCCTATATCTTTATTCCTTATGACCAGAGCTGAAAGTTTAGAGATATGACATGGTCTTTAAGTTAAAATAGCATCCTTTCTGTCCTATTCTACAATATATCTGAATTTAGAATGTGGGCCAAAATATCTATTTCTATCTATACACTTTACTCTCAACACTAACATATGTAAGGCGAAGAAAGCACCGTGCCTCTCACATGGGTTTATGGTGACTTAATTGTTTAAGGCAAGCTTCACTGCCATTCACATTTCAAATTTTATATTTGTTTGAAGGCCTGAAAGCAGGAGCAGATGGCCTTGAAGATAATGAACTTCACGTTTCAGAGCCCCTCCCTTGAATAGATTCGTATGATTGCTCGGAGTTACTGTTAGTTGTAGACTATTCTAGGAGAGGAAATGAAGACAGATTGCAAGCAAGAATCATTTCTATGTAAGCAGTTCTGGTAAATTGCCTAAAGCAATTTCACAAGAAACGGACATTGAACTCCAATGTTCCACTAATTATCTATGACCTCTTTTCTTATTGTAAATAAATATTTACTATCATACCTAACTTTATATTTACAATTTTGTATTCTTTTTCTTAAAGCAGACTCCTTATCTTTTATAAGTTTCAATCTCTTTAAAATCATGATCTGTCTTTGCTGCTGGAGTAATACTCAATTGTGAAAATTGATTAAATGAGAAATATGCCATTCTTTTTTGAATGTAGGAGAAGAATAATTTAGATAAGGAAGGTAAGATGGAAGATTTGACATGATGCCTCAACAAAACACTTTCTTCTAGGCAGGACACATTTAGTATGTATAAAATTTGAGTATATAAAAATTAGTTCCTTTTGAACAGCCTTATTTATTTACCCTTGCAAAATCTTCAGGTATATAGAATGTGCGTGTGCCCCAGTTTGAGGATTGCAATCCTGGGCAACTTTGTTGGTGGTTAACAATCCTTACAATGCGATTATTTGAATGGTTTAATCATTTAATGCTACTGTGTTATACCTGTGTACAATCTAGATATTGCTTTTCATTTTGTCATATAGAATACAATTTGTGTTCATAAATTCTGAATAATTTTTCACTGACTTAAATATTTTGTTCTCCTGTTTTTTGGCAGATACCTGTTCTGTCTTTATAACTATTTATTGGATTGGCCAAATAAGTTCGTTTGGGCTTTTACATAAGATGTTACAGAAAAACCTGAGTGGATATTTTGGCCAACCCAATATATTTCCTTTATTTTTCAGTGAAAAATAGCATGGTGTAAACAGCAAATCACTCAGCATAAAGTGAAGCTAGCCAGGGTCTGTTACTGGCATCTATCCATTACTGTGTGACATTAGAACAGATAAATTTCCTGAGTCTCTACCTTTTCACTAGAAGTTATCAGTATTACTTTGAGATGGCCACCATTAACTTACACTCCATGCTGAACACTCTATGGGGGTAGAGATACTACTTTCAACTAAGAAAGAAGCTATCTTTTCTCTTTTTTTTTGTTTTTTTTACATTTTTTATACATGCATATAACTTAAAGATGTAAATAATACCTCAAAGTTTATGCAGTTGCTTGCCCCACCCTTCCCAGTTTCAAATCTTATTCTAGAGACACAATCACTTTTAACTCTCTTGTGTTTGTGTAAACTACCAGCTCTGTAATATTGAGCTTTAGATGTTTCTAATGCATTACTCTGGCACAAATTAGCTTGTTTCTTATACTTTTCCCCCATCACGTACACATTGGTTTTCGCTACTCTGCTAAATCAATTACAACTAATTTACTTGAATTTCTTCCAAAAACTTTTACTAGCACTCATTTGTAGTTGTCCACTTTTCCTTCATTTTGATTCTGTATTTTTGTACCTTTTCCCATTCTTTTTACCAGCATTTTATTTGAGTTTCAGTAGAGAATTGATACAGTATTTATGTTTACCACAAAATTTTTAAACAAGGACTTCTCAATTACACGCGGTCACTCAGTTCATTCTATTGTACTCCCACATAAAAGCATTAAGTGCAGAAACTGACATTAAAAGACGTTTGATAAATGTAAGTCTCCTTTTCTCCTTCCTTCCTGACTAGAGATGTAAGTACTCTATTAGGTTCGATGAAGCGTCTAGTAATGGGGATTGCATTCATGGATGGGCTCCTTCCCTGACATGCACAACTTAACGAGTTAACATAAAACACAAACCATTTTCTCTGGAATTTAAGTGATTATAGGAAAGACATACACAGCTGATTTGTACTTTGCTTGCTTTAGATCACCTATAATAAAACCCTTGTGTCAGTTCACATAAATAATTTCTAATATAGTATCTCATTTTTGGACTGAAATCATAATATCCTGTAAATTTTGTAACGAAATTGTTTCTGTGCATGACATATATGTATAACATTTTTATAATAAGATGATAACATGTCAAGGAGAGCCTAACATATTGACGTTTGAAATTTTCTGGAAAGCCTCATAAATATTGTGGCTCAAACGTATACTTAAAAGCTCACAAAGCTTTCACAAATCTAAATTCCAGTACCGTATGTTTATTTTTTCCTCAATAACAAGGAATGCATTTTTATACATGTATAAAACATAAAGAAAAAAATTAAGATTTCATCCCCAAATTTTCACAGAGACATGAATTGCTACACATTTTGTTTCTCCATTTGTTCAAAAGAGCAACCCAATTTAAATTATGAATTATAGTATTTCAGAAATAATAAAACTAATGTGATCTATCAAGCAGCACTCTTTGAGGAGTTATTTAAATTCTACATGATACTCTTAGCTGAAACTTTAGCTATGCTTATATCTTTCCTTGTAATCCAATATCAATTGAATATAGAAACTAGAAAGAAGGTTAAGATATGAAAATCTTATGAGGTAAGAGGAATAAACTTTATACAATGATGTCCTCCAAGGAATGATACAGTATAGGACTATTACCAGTTTTTTGTGGTTTGAAGTTATTTACTATGTTGTGCATTTTAGTTTTGATTCAAGCATAGATTTTAGGCCATGGGTTTTAACAGCAGTTCATGATTCAAAGGATTTCAGGAGATGGGTAAATCCACTGACTTTTATGTAAAACAATATAAAGCATATTAGAGTTTCTATGTGTTTTAAGATTCTCAACAAACTCTAAAATTTTTAAGAATTACTGCAAGCAATACACTTGAAATGATCACTTGATGCTTCTATATCTTTGACCAATATTATTAATAGTAGTTGCTGATAGATATTATCCTACTTCCTATTAAAAAAATAACTATTTTTGGAAATCAAAAGTTAAGCATTTTTGCCTTTTGCGAAATTCTTACCTATTTGAACTTTGGATATGAGTTTATGTCTATAACATCTAGATTTTACAGGTTAAAAACAAGTATAGAAACAAAAACAAGTAATATAGCAGAGTTTGAGAGGGATTTTTCACATTGTCACAAAATACAACTAAAGTCCTCAAAGAAGAAAATGAGATGAATAGTATCATCTGAAAATAAATACCAATAGGCCATTATAACTTTCCGAGGCTTTACCGTAAGTAGCAGACATTATCCAGTTACCATTACCCTATATTTCCAGTTTATATTTTAAAAAAAGAAAAAAGACAGAGGAAAAGCTTAGGAAACAGAAGGGATATTTATTTGACTTCTTCAATTTTTTTTCTTTCCCATAGCCTTTTTTTCTCTCCTTCCGGGACTTTGATGGCATAAGTATTAGACCTTTTGTTATTCTTTCACAGGTCCCTGTCGCTCTATTTCTTTAAATACTTTTTCTATTTTATCGAGATTCAATAATTTATATTGAGCCATCTTCACATTCATTCACTCTTTTACTTATTATCTCCATTCTGTTACTGAGCTCATCAAGTAATTTATAAGTTTGGTATTTTCAGTTCTAAAATTGCAATTTGATTTCTTTTATAAGTTCTATTTCTCTCCTCAGGGCTTCTAGCTTTCCTTTCATTTCATCAGCAATGCACAGAGTGTATTTCTGACTAACCTCTTCACATTTTCACATGTGGAAATGTGGTGTCTTCTATCCTCTTCCCACTAAACATATCCAGAGACACATAAACACCTAATCACTTTAACTTACATATACAAATAGGGATATAAATGTATGCTTTCCTATTTTCCCCTAAGTATTTTTAGAACATATATTTTAATTCCTTTTCTTTTCCTCTTTTCTTTTAATTTATGTTAACTTAATTTCACTTGAAAAACCTCAAAACATATCCAAACATTTTTATATGCTGTAACTCTGCCTGAAAAATATTTGATATTTAGAGCTTATACAACCTGCAGTGGATTGAAAATTAGTAGAGTTAAGTTAGTCAAAGTTATTCTGAGAATAAACGTGAGAACTATAGTAGCAGATAAGCATGTTGCTTCACTATTTATTCTATTACACTTTGACTTTTATACAAGTTTGGCAGATTTGCATTTAACCAACTTTAATGCTAAGGTGCCTTAATGTAAGAAGCAAACACAGAGCACTAGAGCACACGTACACAAATCTGAAATGGAAGATATTTAGATTTATTAAAATTAACTCTCTTTTTTCTATTCTTAGAGAAGTAAACTGATAAAAGACTCAGCTGCCCAATATTTTTGAGCAGTTAAAGAGTATTGAGTGGTTACATTGTCATCTGCCAGAGCAATTTAGAATGTCTTAAAAGCACAAATGTGAAAGATCACAGGACTTGTGTGGAAAGAAAAATCTATGCCACCACTTTTAAAAAAGTTTTTATTTGCCAATCAAATAGCGTATATAAAAAAGAGTAAACTAATGTTATGCAAGCCACAAATGATATTTATAGTTTTATTTGTTTTCATTTATAGGTAACATGAAAGTATGATATTTACACTGTAACAAAATACCTAGAACACTGTTTTTTAAATGTAAAATTTAAAAGCTACGAGCTAAAATTATATAGAAAATTAGTATATGATCATGTTTAATATCCTCACATGTTTCTGAAAGTCACATTTTTGTTTTCCATGCCAGAACATATTTTGATATAGAGACTGCTCTATAACTTGGCATCTTTTAAGATAGAGACCATGTGACTTTCTGTGTCTCTGAAGTTTTATAAATTGATTATTTTATAAAGAGATGTGTTTCATATCCAAAAAGTCAAGCCAAAATAAAACAGGATAAGATGAATGCTGCAAATATATAAAATATTTCATGACAATAACAGTTACATTTTAAAATATAACTGCTCATGCATACATGGAAAACTGATTAATAATAAAAATACAGTTATATAGAACTATAATATTCCTTATTTGTATAAAAAATGCAAATATCGGGCTTCCCTGGTGGCGCAGTGGTTGAGAATCTGCCTGACAATGCAGGAGACACGGGTTCGAGTCCTGGTCTGGGAAGATCCCACATGCCGCGGAGCAACTAGGCCCGTGAGCCACAATTACTGAGCCTGCGCGTCTGGAGCCTGTGCTCCGCAACAAGAGAGGCCGCGATAGTGAGAGGCCCGCGCACCGCGATGAAGAGTGGCCCCCGCTTGCCACAACTAGAGAAAGCCCTCACACAGAAACGAAGACCCAACACAGCCATAAATAAATAAAATAAATAAAGATACATGAAATTGCTAAAATTAAAAAAAAAAAAAAAAAAAAAAGCAAATACCAAGTTTCTTACCAGAGTGTTTGGTTATTTAACAGATATTTACTGATACCATACAATGTAAAAAGCATTATTTTAAGGACTGGTAGTAAATAAATAATAATATAAATATTCTAAATATTTAATAAAATAAGAGAAAAATAATAAAAGTATAATAGTAAATAATTAAAAAACAAATATTAAATAAATAAAAATAAAGTATCCCAAGTATATGTTAATTTCAAATATTGTAGTAAATAAAAATATTTGTTTTCTTTTGTCAACATATGTCCTGTATATACTTAAGCATATGGAAACAGTGGACTGATTAAAATGAGAAACAGAAATGTTAATTTATTCACTTTCAGGGGAAATTATCTTTGTTTCTCCTCTACTTCTAACTCTTACCCATCTAATCTCCTGAGACAAGCAGCTGCCAGGTTTGGGCTTCAATAAGCAGGTTCATTCCCAGTTCCCAAGAGAAATAGGAAGATAGAGTTGGTTCTTTTTTTTTTTTAACATTTTTTTGTTTGCTTAATTTTTTTGTTTTTATTGGGATATAGTTGATTTACAATGTTGTGTTAGTTTCAGGTGTACAGCAAAGTGAATCAGTTATACATATACATACATCCATTCTTTTTTAAAATTATTTTCCCATATAGGCCATTACAGAGTATTGAGTAGAGTTCCCTGTGCTATACAGCAGGTTCTTATTAGTTATCTATTTTATGTATAGTAGTGTGTATATGTCAATCCCAATCTCCCAATTTATCCCTCTGCCCCATACCCTGGTAACCGTAAGTTTGTTTTCTACATCTGTGACTCTTCTGTCTTGTAAATAAGTTCATTTGTACCCTTTTATTAGATTCCACATATAAGCGATATCATATGGTATTTGTCTTTCTCTGTCTGACTTACTTCACTCAGTATGACAATCTCTAGGTCCATCCATGTTGCAGATGGCATTATTTTGTTCTTTTTATGGCTGAGTAATATTCCATTGTATATATGTACCACATCTTCTTTATCCATTCCCCTGTTGATGGACATTTAGGTTGCTTTCATGTCCTGGCTATTGTAAATAGTGTTGCAATGACTGTTGGGGTGCATGTATCTTTTCAAATTATGGTTTTCTTTGGGTATATGTCTAGGAGTGGGATTGCTGGGTCATATGGTAGTTCTATTTTTAGTTTTTGAAGGAACCTCCATAATGTTCTCCATAGTGGCTGTTCCAGTTTACACTCCCACCAACAGTGTAGGAGGGTCCCCTCTTCTCCACACCGGCTCCCGCATTTATTGTTTGTAGATATATTGATGATGGCCATTCTGACCGGAGTGAGGTGGTACCTCATTGTAGTTTCGATTTGCATTTCTCTACTACTTAGCAATGTTGAGCATCTTTTCATGTGCTTCTGTATGTCTTCTTTGAAGAAATGTCTATTTAGATCTTTAGAGTTTGTTCTGAGTGTTGCCTGCCCTTAATGAGTAGGAAACACCGGACAAAGATTCATGCAACCTGGAGATATCTTGGTGTCTATGACACACAAAGACCACTTAAGGAGGGAAGTACACCCTGGCCATGTAAGAAAAGCTGTTTCTCTAACATCCATGGAGAGGACAAGTAGAAAGGAGGTGTCTGATGCCCCTCCACTCTTTTTTTTAAATTAATTAATTAGTTTATTTTTTATTGAAGTAATTTTGATTTACAACGTGTGCCAATCTCTGCTGTAAAGCAAAGTGACTCAGTTTTACACATATAGACATTCTTTTTTTTTTAATATTCTTTTTCATTATGGTTTATCCCAGGAGATTAGATATAGTTCCCTGTGCTATACAGTAGGACCTTGTTGTTTATCCATTCTATATATAATAGTTTGTATTCTACCAACCCCAAATTCCCACAAGTCTGTTTCTGTTTTGTAAATAAGTTTATTTCTGTCATATTTTAGATTCCACATATAAGTGATATAATAGGGTAATTTGTCTTTCTTTTTCTGACTTACTTCACTTAGTATAATAATCTCTGGGTCCATCCATGTTGCTGCAAATGGCATTATTTCATTCTTTTTTTATGGCTGAGTAGTATTCCATTCTATATATGTACCATATCTTCTTTATCCATTCATCTGTTGATGTCCATTTACGTTGTTTCCATGTCTTGGCTCTTGTGAATAATGCTGCTGTGAACATAGGGGGTGCATGAATCTTTTCAAATTATAGTTTTGTCTGGATATATACCCAGGAGTCAAATTGCTGGATCATATGGCAACTCTATTTTAAGTTTATTTAGGGACCTCCATACTGTTTTCCATAGTGGCTGTACCAACAGTGCAGGAGGGTTCCATTTTCTCCACACCCTCTCCAACGTTTGTTATTTGTAGAGTTTTTAATGATCACCATTCTGATTGGTGTGAGGTGATACCTCCTTGTAGTTCTGATTTGCATTTCTCTAATAATTAGTGATGTTGAGCATCTTTTCATATGCCTATTGGTCATCTGTATGTCTTCTTTGGAGTAATGTCTATTTATGTCTTCTGCCCATTTTTTAATTGGGTTATTTGTTTTTTTTGTTATTGAGTTGTATGAGCTGTTTGATTATTTATGAAATCAAGCTCTTGTCAGTCACTTTGTTTGCAAATGTTTTCTCTCAATCCTTAGGTTGTCTTTTCTTTTTGTTTATGGTTTCCTTTGCTGTGAAAAATCTTTTAAGTTTAATTAAGTCCCATTTGTTTATTTTTGTTTTTATTTCTATTGAGTTTGGAGACTAACCTAAGAAAACATTGGTATGATTTATGTCAGAGAATGTTCTGCCTATGCTCTCTTCTAGGAGTTTTATGGTGTCATATCTTATTTTTAAGTCTTTAAGCCATTTTGAGTTTATTTTGTGCATGGTGTGAGAGAGTGTTCTAACTTCATTGATTTACTTGACACTGTCCAGCTTTCCCAGCACCACTTGCTGAGGAGACTTTTTCCCATTTTATATTCTTGCATCCTTTGTCAAAGATCAATTGACCATAAGTCATGTGGAATCTTACCTGTAGCATGTGTGGATTTATTTCTGGGCTCTCTATTTTGTTCCATTGATCCATATGTCTGTTTTTGTACCAATACCACACTGTTTTGATTACTGTAGCTTTGTAGTATTGTTTGAAGTCTGGGAGAGTTATACCTCCTGCTTTGTTTTTGTTCCTCAGGATTGTTTTGGCAATTCTGGGTCTTTCTTTTATGGTTCCAGATAAATTTTAGGATTATTTGTTCTAGTGCTGTGAAAAATGTCATGGGTATTTTGATAGGGATCGCATTAAATCTGTAGATTGCTTTGGGTAGTATGGCCATTTTAACAAAATTCTTCCAATCCAAGAGCATGGGATATCTTTCCATTTCTTTGAATTCTATTTAACTTCCTTTATTAATGTTTTATGGTTCTTAGCATATAAGTCTTTCATCTACTTGGTCAGGTTTATTCCTAGGTTGGTTTTGTTTTTTGGTGCAATTTTAAAAGGTTTTTCTTTTCTTTTTTTTTTTTTTTACATTCCCTTTCTTTTCTTTTTTTTTTTTTTAATTTTTTATTTATTTATGGCTGTGTTGGGTCTTCATTTCTGTGCGAGGGCTTTCTCCAGTTGTGGCAAGTGGGGTGCCACCCTTCATCACGGTGTGCTGGCCTCTCACTATCGCGGCCTCTCGTTGCGGAGCACAGGCTCCAGACGCGCAGGCTCAGTAATTGTGGCTCACGGGCTAGTTGCTCCGCGGCATGTGGGATCTTCCCAGACCAGGGCTCGAACCCGTGTTCCCTGCATTAGCAGGCAGATTCTCAACCACTGCGCCACCAGGGAAGCCCTACATTCCCTTTCTTATATTTCGTTGTTAGCATAAAGAAATGCAACTGATTTCTAAATGTTAATCTTCTATCCTGCTACTTTGCTGAATTCATTTATTAGATCTAGTAGTTTTTGTGTGCAGTCCTTAGGGTTTTCTATATAGTATCACGCCATCTCCCAGACAAAGATACCACTGAAAAAGAAAACTACAGGCCAATATCTTTGATGAATATAGCTGCAAAAATTCTCAACAAAATATTAGCAAACTGAATCCAACAACACATAAAAAAGATCATATGACCAAGTGAGATTCATCCCAAGCTCACAAGAAGGATTCAACATACGCAAATCAATCAATGTGGTACACCACATCAACAAAAGAAAAGTCAGAAACCACATGATCATCTCAATAGACACAAAAAGACATTTGACAAAATTCAAAATTCATTCATGGTAAAAACTCTTACCAGAGTGAGTATAGAGCAAACATATCTCAAGATAATAAAAGCCATTTATGACAAACCCACAGCCAGAATAATATTCAACAGTGAAAAGCTGAAAGCCTTCCTGCTAAAATCTGGAACATGACAAGAATGCCCACTCTCACCTCTTCTATTCAACATAGTATTGGAAGTCCTAGCCACAGCATTCAGACAAGAAAAAGAAATAAAATGTATCCAAATTGGAAGGGAAGAGGTAAAATTGTCACTATTTGCCCCTCCACTCTTGAGGCTGAGAAAACTTTAGGAAACATAGAACCAGAGAAGCTTCCTCCTTGAGCTTTAAGATCGAACTAGCAATCTGATGATGAATAAATCCCTAGTCTAGAGAAGTAATGAACAGCATATCTAAGGGGGCCCAATAGTCAGAGATGTGACTATTAGATACAATTCGAAGGGTTACACTTATGAAACATATCTGTGAATATATGTATATGTGCATGTGTCTTTGTGTATGTTTTTACATATATACATATTTGTGTGTGTGTAGAGCACTTATTGAATTTCAAATACAAGATGAAATCACTATTCAAAAAGTAACACAGTTGTTTTTAAAGCATTTATTAAATTAACTGAAGGAGAGAAAAGTCAGTGCTGTGTTCAATTGATGTCTTGAAAAACACTCTTTGTAAGAAATATCTAAAAGCAAAAAGATGAAAGTAAATACCTCTTTAAGAAAATCAAAAGAGACCTGAGAATTTATGCAGGAAATCTGAAATGAAAATTGGAGGAATCTCAAAAGGAAAAAATAGAAGAGATAGTGACAGGACCACTGTATTGCACAGCAGCAGGGGTCACAGTCTGTGAGGCTGTGTTTGGTGATTCTGAATGGAGAGGAGGCAGCAGTAAAGATGCAGCACATTTTTTTTTTTAATGTAAAGAAAAACCTGATTTTTAAGGCTTAATCTGCTGCTCATTAAATTCTTTGAGGATTGACTCTAAAACACACATACATAGATACATCCTAGTTAAGATGCCTGAATTCCTAGGACAATATTTTTAATATGGAACTTCAGACAAAAAGAAAATGTAACTTACAAAGATAGAAGACTCAGACGGATATAGAACTTCTCATCTCCTAGAAATTTGTGGTAGAAGAGCAAGACTATTAAAAGAAGAGACCAGACCACATAATTCTATACACCCAGATAGAGTAAAAGGAAGGCATTTGTGGAGAGTCAGAAATTCACAGAATATTTGACCCATGCACCCATCTGCGAATGCACTCGAAAAAAGCATTGGATGAGAGGCCATCAGATGAATAAGAGGGAAGGCAGTAGTAAGTGATGTGCAACCTTGCTAAATATCTCTATCTATATTGTATCTGAAAGAGAAAATGATGTAAGAGGAATTTGTAATGCAATACAAATAAGAGTCCATGAATTATAAGACACTTTTAATAATATCCAGAAAGTAAAATACTCTTCTTGGGCACCTCTTTCTCTAGATATCCTAGAATATCTAAACCTCTTTTTAAAATTTTTAAAAAATATTTATTTATTTACTTATTTGGCTGCGGTGGGTCTTAGTTGCAGCATGTGGAATCTTACCTATAGCATGTGGCATGCGGGATCCAGCTCCCCAACCAGGGATCGAACCCGGGACCCCTGCCTTGGGAGCGTGGAGTCCCAGCGACTGGACCACCAGGGAAGTCCCTAAACCTCTTTTTAAACACACAAACCCAGAGATTCTTCAGGATACCTAAGCACAAAATTCTTATCACATGGGCAACAAATATGTTTACATTCTCACCATCTACAAAATACTTTACCTAATTTTTCTACTTCCTGTAAAAGTTTATCCTAGCATCACGAATACTGCTAATCCCAGCCATTCACAACGCAAATGCTAGGTATTTGTCATCAGCTGTAAAGTCTACACATTGGCTTTGCAATATTTTATAGTGTCCATGGACCCAAAAGAAATCTGTGTCTATTGCTAGAAAATCAGATGTTCCTTTTGTGTGTTTGTGTGTGTATGTGTTTTAAAGTTGAAAGTAACTTGACAGTTTTGAATATACTGAAATGGACAAATTTCAGGGGCAGCCAACTGTATTTTAAATAACTCCATAAACCTTTTTTGGCGAATATTTTTTCTCTTATTTCGTGTATGATAGTTGTTTCAATTCCCTGTCCTTTGTACTATACTGATGCTGAAAAATGCTTTTAAGTAGAAAACATGATCAAAACTCATCAGTCTGTTATGTATCAATGAATCAAAGCTCGTGGTAAAGTTTCAGGATATAAATTAGAAGCAAAAATTGCACTGAATTTCTTTCAGCAGGAACATTCCAAAATAATGTAGATTCCTGCTAAAATATAGCATTCTATAAAATGAAAACTGTTTACGTGGACAATTGCCTCACAGTGGGGAATTTGGGGGATGAAAATGAATGATTCCAGTAATTGTTTTATATACAGGAAAGTGTGTTTCCTAAGATAACTTAAGCAAAACCAAGATCACATAACCTTATGCTATGAAAAGGAATTAGAGCTTATACAGTATCGCTTAATGGAGTTCACAAGTATGTAGTGAATCAAAATCCTTAATTTTTGGTGGATTTTTATTCAACACAAAATTATTAGACAATATCTTTGGAAAGTTTTAGCTATAACTAAGTACAAAAATAGTATAAACTATAAATCTGGGTTTTCAAATGATATATATTTTGGCAGACTCTACCTTATACTAAAATTAAACTTAGTTATCTCCTTAAGTCAGAGCAGTTTTAATATTCATAGGAAGAACATTTGAGTGATTGGTGCTTTCTAAAATTTTCATAGGCTTGCTAAAAAATAGTCTCATTAACTTTCAATATTAAAAAAAAGTGTGGAGTCATGTTTTTTATGCAAATACACAGCAATATTATACAGTTATCTGAGAAAGCATTCAAATTATCAGAGAATACCCTTAACAGTTTTTTCAGCCAGAATGAAGATGTGTTGTAACACTAACTCAGGAAGTGAACTAAGCAATGGGATAGTTCCTGACAAGAGGAGTTAAGTGTAAAAATCCTAACAATAATGAATCCTAGTGTGAAATAACTTAGTTGGTATCAGGCTTTTAGAACTAGGCTTGTGGGCCAAATGAGACACATGAATATGTTTTATATGATCTGAACAGTGTGAAACCATGCTGTTAAATATTGAATATAAAGTGGGAGATTTCACATCAAAATCATTTTTTATAGCCTCTTTTAAAAAACAGAAACTTTTAACACTAGCCTTCAACTTAATAGGTCATAAATCATTTGAAGTTCCAAAAGTGAAATCTTACTTCTGACACTACTTTTTATGGAGCTACGGTCACACTTCAGGTGAATAATTTCACCTTCTAAACTTGCAATTATTTATTATGTTTATTATTGTCGGTCTTTCCCTGTGGAATGTGAGAACTATGGGGTAAAGACCTTTGTTTTGTTTATTGATATATCCCAAGAACCTATGAGAGGGTCTGGCACATAGGAAAGACTTAATAAATGTTTGATAAATAGAAAATTAGTTGGATAATTCATTAACAAATACTTGAATAATCAAACAAGCTTGGTCTTCACTTGGTTATCATTGCTGCCTTGAAATTTAATTTCCCTGCTTAAACCTTATTGACCATTTTGTGAAACAGAAGTTGGGGCATACAATGGGAGAGAAAGTGACAAGCAATAAACAACTAAATATATATAATAGTGAGGCAAAGAAAAATTTAGGTGGTCAATAAAGATAGAGAAGTATTTAATAACTAAGGTACTCAACTTTATAAACAATAAGGAGAGGACTTATAATTATCTCACTTCTATGTTTTTAAGATGGCAGCACTAAAAAGTATGATTTTTCAATTGGTATTAAACATTTATTCATGAGTAGTGAGAATGACAACTGCGAAATACAGAGTACCTGATTTTTATACATTAGAATTAGGAGTGAAACATGATCATTTTAGAGGTTTATACATAATCAGAATTATTTGAAAAAATTATACTTCTGCACTTTTGAGTTTTTAAAAACATAAAATTTTCATAATGATTCATTTCCTGTTCTTTAAAAGACAAGCAGTGAGTGAAGACAGACATGCCATGGACTGCACGTTTGTGTCCCCCCCAACATTCACGTGTTGAAATCTTAACCCTCTAGGTGAAAGTATTAGGAGATGGGGCCTTTGGGAAGTGATTAGGTCACAAGGGGCTCCACCTTCATGATGGAGATGAGTGCCCTCATGAATGGTGCCGCAGAGAACTCCATAGCCCCTTCTGCCCTGTGAGGATACAAGGGGAAGTCTGCAACCCAGAGGAAGCCCCTCACTAGACCCTGCTGGCACCCTGGTCTCGGACTTCCAGGCTCCAGAACTGTGAGAAATAAACTTCTGTTGCTTATAGGATATGCTACAAAGGATTAGTCAGTGGTATTTTGTTATAGCAGCCTGAAAGGATTGAGACAATAGACACTAAAGATTATTGCACTATCATCTTTTGGATTTTCTTAACTTCAGACAGGGACGCTAAACCTAGTTTGTGTTGTTATTTTGAAGGCAAAATGGCAGTTTGTGAAAATTCAGTGGAAGAAACTGGTAAACTTGTGTTCAAATATTTGATTTCCCCATCTTATGTAGTAATAGGACATTTGGTTTTTAACTCTTTAACCAGTGTTTAATCTATAAAGGTGAAGCAGCTAAATGTAACAGGAGTTGAACAAGTAGAAATCAGAGGAAAGCCTCAATAGACATTTTTTGACTTGCTGATTAATATTAAGCACCACTAGAAAATGAGAAAAGTTAAAAAGCACAAAATAATAAGAATTGCTCTTTCAGTAAGAATATTCAGAATAAATTGTTCAAGAATGTCTGTACACCATTAAGAAAGTGAAAGGCTCGTTGTTTCTTCAAATATTTCAAAGTTTAATAAACTCTAAATAAAGTGATTATTTGAAAAATAAGAACTTAAAAATTAAAAATAAGAACTTGAGAATTAAAACTTACTTGTATTCATTAATTTTCTCCATCAGTTTATTTAACGCCATGCTATTTATTTTTAATGAGCTATGCAGTGGTTCACTTCATATATGAATTCATCATTAGCCTCTGAAAATGGCATTTTCATCAAAAGATTAGTTTTTAGAAAATCAAATTATGACATTTAATACACATTAAGAACAACAACAACAAACTCAAAGCAAATGTGGTTAGATATGATTTTGGAGCCATTTTATATACAAAGCAATACTGGTTATACTTTATGTTAAGAAGACCCTTTTTTCCTAAAATACTTTACCTTACATTTAAAAAATAAATTAAGTGCGAATTAGTAACTAGTTTTTTCCTTAGGAATTTAGAGTAGTATACTTATTGAAAGACACTGTGAGAGAGAAGTTATTTTGTCAGGTTGGTTCCTAATGACCTGTCAATGCCACATTCAGCCCATCTGTGTAACAAACAATATTCTTCATGCATAATAGTATATTGTCCTATTTATCATTGTATTAATCAGGTTCCAAGAGAGTTCCCTTTCCACTATCATATTTCAGTCCTTCTTCAGATGCGCCCTTCACTATAGCCATGCCATACAATATCACATAAAGGATGTCATCCCAGGATCGTATCATGGTATTTGGTGTTTATGCTTTTGTTCATAGTCTCCTGGCCTGGATTGCCACCTTGCACCTTCTTAATGAAGGTTAGTCATTCTTGTCTTTCAAGGATGATCAAACATCTTTTTTCTTGGAAGGACACTGTAAATATTTATTCAAATTTTTCTAACCCTGGTCTACTGTATTTTCCATAACAATCTTTGTGTTTAGTAATTTGTATACTACTTTATCGTTGTTGAGTTAGTTTTCTCCGACTCATTACTTTCTCCCATCTCGTTCTGACATGGGCACACGTGCCTAAGACCAGACCATAACTGGCTTTATATATAACAGTAGAAATAGGCACCTCAAATGAGATAGATGATGGATAAAATTTTTCCTGAATAAATGAAAAAAAAATAGCTTCTATTTAATATACTTAGGATTTAGAAATGTTTACAGAGTAATGCACCACTGATTCTTTCTCCACGGTATTTGATATTTAAAAATTACAAAGTAAGACATGTTTCTTATTACAAGGAAGGACAATATAAGGGTGCATAAAGAACAACTGGTGAATTGTTTTTTTTTATATCCAGTCTTTGTCAAGAAGGTACCACTATACATCTCACATTCTAAAAATGCTTTTTAGGCATTTTGCTTGATTTTGGTAGTTTAAATGTACATTTATACATATTTTTTATATTCGTACATAGTATAAGTAGTGGTGTACTTTTATTATCTTTCAGATAGATGCTTTTATTTAATAAATCACACTACACATTGAAAGGCTACTTATTTATACAGTAATTTTATGTTTTCTTTAATTAAATGATTTTCATTTTTTTCTGATATTCCACTGACTTTTTGTTAATTATTTGAAAATTCTAGGAGCGTAAAAAAAGTTCTCACATGCTTAGAAGAGTTCTGATTATTCTAGAGCCATTGTAACAAATAGCAACAAGAACCAGCTTCAATCTCTCAGCAACAACTTGCCCAGTGAACATTTTTTCTATGCAACAATCAGCATTGTTCTCACATCTCCTCCCCCTGTTCCCACTTCATTATAAAAATTAGCAAATCAGGGATGGACACACTCTATCAGACACACTTAGGGGTGAAAATCATTCAACAATAGAGATTTAAAATTTCCATAATTAAAATATGTTAGCAAACTTCTTTTTATTACTTTGTCTAACATTTATGGAATTATAATTTGAGAATGTGTCCTATAAAATCTTTACTTTTAAAACATTTATTTAGATTTTCCTTTTAGCCAGAACATGATTGTATGATAATAAGGGGAAAATTCTATTCCCAATTTTAGGAATATGTGTCTATGTATCTCTTAAATGGAATTTGTCAGTAAGATTTGAAAATATTTATACACTCCTTTTTTCTACTATAGATATCTGATTCTTTTAAAATAAATGCATCAAAGGTTTTCACTATCAGATTTTTTATCATGTAACCAGAATTATTTTTAACAAGAGATTTATTTTACTCTGCATTTAATATAAATGTGGATAATGGTTCCTTTTTTTTTTTTAATGTTACCTGTGTTTACTATTCATTTCACTTTCTGGTTTATCTAAGTTTTACCTAATATTTTTCTGATTTTATTAGGATGCTATTTATTCATATTTCTCCTTGATTAATCTGGGAGTTCAACTTCATTTTCCTCTGTTTTTTATATTAATTTCCCTTTTTGCTTCGTTCATACTGAAACATGAATCTCTCTATCAATGTGTGAAAGCCAGATGTTGTATTATCAACAGCCACTGCATTTTACTGCTCTTCTACTTCCATCCCAAATAAAATATTTTAGAACTTTTATTTCTCTCTTCAGTATAATCCTTCCCTCTCTATATTTATTATTTTCTTAATTCAGAACAGTAGTTTCTGACAATTTGAATTGTTTTTGTTAAAGTATATTCTTTCTGCATAAAGAATTGTATTTAGTACTTAAATTATATATCCCTAAGCACACTCTGTTATCCATTGTGAGTGTTTTCCCTTCTTCATCTTTCCTTATTGAGGTCTATATTCTGATTTATTTATGGTTGAGTTGGATTTTTTAGTATTTTCTTTAAAATGCTTGCATGCTTATATATTTTCTCAGTACATTTATTTCACTCTGACAAGTAACTGATATTTTGCTTGAAAGTAATATTTATCTTATATAGTATTAAACATTAATGAATGTAATTTCATTTGTAAAGAACTTAGAACAGGACCTAGAACAAAAATGTGTTTATTTTGTTATTGATGTTGTTGTTTTATTACTTTGAAAAACAATTTTATTACCTTTATCATTATTTTTAGGCTTCACTCCTTTGTAGAAACAGACGCATTTATATAAAAACTTCTATTATATAATATTATGTAAATCTAATTTTTAAGTGAGTGTATTTATATGTCTATACTTATACACACATATTCTAAATATAAATACATAAGCATACACTTACACGTGTATGTGTATATATAAATATATATATATATATATGCTACATACATACATACATTTGTATTTGCTTTACACACATGTGTAATGCTGGATGATAGGATTAGAGACTACTTTATTATTTTAATATTTTTGCTTTTCTATAATTCTTAACTGATTAGTAATGAGCCTTTACTGAATTCCTCAATGTAATGTTGTATACAATGTAGAACAATAATAGAGTAAACCCAAGTTTATTTTTAAATTATATAGCTGGGGATTGTAGGCCTCAAGAGGAATAATAACAAATTCCAATAAAGGAAGAAACACAAAAGTGCAATAAACTTTTACTTTTATAAATAAGGTTATAAATACCAACTTAACTTTAATACACTTGGACACATTTGTTTACTTGAGGGCAAAGAAAATTTTAGTATCCTTTGAGTAAAATTACCCAATAGAAAATTTTAAAGGGGAGTCTAAATAAAACCTTATTTCCTGCTCTCAACAATAAACAGATATTATCATGAAAAATGTAAGGCTGACAGCAATTTTTCTTCTTGAAAGATAAATTACATTTGTTTATGTATTATGCTGAGAGCAGGTGTCTAGTATAGAGGAATTTCTCAAATTTATTTTTAAGATTTCATACATAGAAGATAATGGAAATGATCATAGTAATAGTTAAGAACAGAGATTCTGGATTTCCCAAATGGACTACATTCAAATTCTAGTTCTATCAACTAATTGTGTTTGCACAATTAATCCGTCTGTGCCTTAATAATCACTGTTCTACCTAATTGGGATATTGTACAGAACTGGTGGCAGAAGTTCTCATTTTATTTAAAGAAAATTTTTTCCTACAGAAGAATTCTAAATAATATGTATAAATGCTCCATCATTCAATAGGTAGAGCTTAATTCCTGCTACTCTTCCTCTTGAGGGTGGACTGGACATAGTGACTCCATTCCAAAGAGTATACTGGAAAACTTCGCCCTGGAGGAACCTGATAAACACCGCCTAAGCTAAATGATGGAGTCAACATCGTTAATGATGTCATATGGATATCATCACCCCTGGTATGATAGGAGTAGAAGGGCAGTTTACCTCTACAGTATCCTTTCAAAAAAGTGATAACTTAAATCATGAGAAAAATCTTAGACAATCCTCGTTGGAGGACACTCTACAGGAAATCTGGCAAAAATTCCTTAAGACTGTCAATTTCATGAAAAACAAGAAAAGACTGAGCAACTATAACATAATTAAGACTCAAGCTCTCTCTCTTCAAAGTCCATGTTCTTTTTCACATTATGTTTTAAAGCGGTCTATTTGTACTCTGTTCTCCAGAACAGTGTTGAGGATTGGAGGCCCTACGTACCCTGAAACTGGATACAGGTGGGACTAAGACAGAAAAGATTATTTAAATAAATCTAGAGGAAATGTTGAGACCTTAAGATAAATTTTTCTGGCTTCACACATGCCATGTGACTTCCCTACTTTTACTCTGATAGAAAGTTAAAGATATTACACTCTGAATTTATGGACAGTAGGAAGATCTGAGGGGTGTGATGTTATGGTGATTATAGAGATATTAAGTGAAAAAATCTGCATATTAAACAGTGAAATTCCAGCCTCCTACTCCTGCTTGGCTTCCCCCCAAAAAACTGATTGAAAGGTTTGTATTTTTGAATCAGAAATTTGGAAAACTTCTCCTTGGAGTAACAGAAAAAAAGAAAGACTATCATACTGTCAGTGAATGACCACCTACCCTCTCCCCCACCAACAAAGGTGCCATTGCCCGTGATTCTCTGCAGTTTAACTCACTAGTCAATAAGGCCCACCCATGCAAATGAAATTTTGTTATACTTTGACATTTCTTCCACTTAAATGTCATGGACATCCAAGGAAAACCATTTTTTTTTCCCCTGAAAAGTCAGAAAACAAGAATAAGCAAAAAGTACTTAAGAAAAAAAAAAACTGCGAAAAAAACCCCTAAGAAAAACAACAAAGTGATTAGAAGAAACCTGTTATATGGATTTATAGAATGACTTCTGAATAAGAGAATATTGCATCCATTAAACAAGAAGAATATATTGATTAGAAAGATAAAAAAGCAGAAAAAAATCACAAACAATGCTTAGGGGAAAAGATATAGGAATGAAATTAAAATAACAATAGGTTAGAAGATGAAATTGAGAAAATCTCCTAGAGAGGAAAAATGCAAAATGATGAAAATTAAGAGAAGAAAGGTAACCCAGTTAAGTACAATATATGGTAGAAACCACTACCTATGTCTCTGAAGAACAGAAACACAAAGTTTTAGCTGAGAACAAATTCCTTTTAGCTAGCTAGATGATGCAAGGAGAAATATGGTGTGACTTCCGGGACATCTCAAATGGGATTAATACATCATTGCACAAGAATTCCTCCTTTTTTCAAGGCTGTAGTCTAGTTATAATGACTGGAGTTCAAGGAGCAATATTGGGCCATGAAATATAAGAAAGATTTAGAAAACTGCAAAATATCAAATTCCCAGTCCCTGAAAATAAGGAATGGTATAGTAGTACTGAATTGACTCTCTCTGGACTTATGTTGGAAGGTAAAGAAATTATATCATTTTTAAACCACTGTTATTTTCAGTGAAAATAATCAAATATTACACAAATGATTAATCTAGAAATTCCAATATCTGAATAATATAGGGAGATAAAATGGACAAAGTAGATGGGTAAAAAAATACTGTATAGAAAGAAACTGTAATTAAGGGGAATAAGTTTCTAAATTGAAAATTTCCAACATAAGGAGTATATGTGTGTTTATAACAATAACACGGTTTTTTTCCATCAAAAATAATGGAAAAATAGGATGAATAGATTATCACTTAAGTCCCAGAAAAAAGAAATTCAAGACAGAAGAATAACACCTGATAGTAACTTCACATTGAACTTTCAGCTACAGCTCGGAAACCAAGAAGAAATTATCCTCAAAGTTCGACTGGTATTAATTTTCAAACTAGGCTTTGAAACCCGTCCATACAACCAATTAAGGACAAGAGAAAAGAATTTAAATGTCTACTTTTTAGACATACCAGAAATGATAAATAGTACTTCTAATGCAACAATTATCAGGATTAGTGGAGAGGGAAATCAAACATGAAGTCTAGGACATGGGATCCAGAAAACCAGGCATGCAATAAAGGGAAGAATTGCAAAAACTTCCAAGATGATTGAGGATAGATATGAATTGCAGGGAATCAGCAGGGTAACAGGCCTATAGAAAATACAGCCCAGAAATAGCTAAGACTCTTGGAAATATGTCTCAAAAAATAAAAATAAAGAAAGAAGGAAGGAAGAAGAAAGGAAGGGAAGTGTAGAGTGAGGGAGAAAAGCATGGAATAGAATAAAGTAACTGATATGTGTGTGTGTGTATTTCTCACTGCTGTCAGAATTTTGGAAGATAAATTCATTATAAATTTAAAAATTGAAACCAACAAAAGGAGTAAAAGGAATGAAACATAGTTGTAGCACTTGCACCATGGTGGGTGAAGGTATACACCATATGTCGAAGGCATGAAGCAGGATTTACTGGGAAACTTTGGAAAGCAGAACATTAGTGTAATAAGTTACGGTTTCCAAAGCTCTATTCATTCAACAATGAAACTTGAACTGGTGAGGGCATAAATCAACATGCTGTGAATTATGCTCCAGGACAGGGAACCTTCAACCTGCTCTTTTATCTTTTTAAAGGATAAACATGAGAGTAGCATTGTACACTGGAGAGCTTGGTCAAGATTTGGCCGGGGGATTTCTTTCCTGATACTGGGAATGCCATCTTCTTAGGAGCATTGCATTCCTTTGCAGACTTCCCCTCCTGGGGAATGACAGCCATAGAGGTTCTCTATGAGATAAAGGATTTTCTCATCTCAATCCACTCTGCAAACGCATCCTTGGTGCCCAAAGGTGGCAGAAATCAACAGAGTTTCCAGTATTGGCTGATCCCATTGGCAGAAACACTGTATAAAGAGAGAGAACAGAGTAATTGTATAAAGTCCATCACAAAGGTGCTGAGGCCTTCTTGAACAATCTAGTGCTGGTGTCTGAGCAATTGAAAAATGGACCAAAGTTCTATTTATGGGGTTGACCAGAGCTATATGGTTTGTTTCTACAGTCACCACTTTGACTGCTCAGCTTGACCTGAATTGCTGACCCAGGAGAAACAGCAGGTGTTGGCCAAACATAATTAACATAAAACAACTTTTCAATATTTTATTCAATATGTTTTTGCCCCAACATATTTTTCTACTGACCTGGATTTTTATTGTATTTGAAGTTATTTATTTTTATTGCTTTTAAATACAGGGATTATGAGAAATTTTTCAAGGGCATATAAAACTATAAACTTCGAAACAGTGAATCTAATTCTAATTCTGGAGGACAAGTTTTAGCACTGTTATGTGAAAGTTCCTTGGTTAAGTTCTGCTGTATTGGTACTCAGTAGTTGAGTCAATTGTGTGTTCCAAAGGAAAATCAAGTGAAACATTTAGAGACATGTGGAAAGAGGTTAACAGAAATTTTAACTGAATAAATCTTTCATAGAACTTTTTAGATACATTAGAAGAAAGTTCCTTTCATAGTTAAATATTTTTTAAAGTTCTAAATCTGTCTTATTTCAGCAGAGCCCATGTTATTTAATCACATGCAACCACTTAAAATCATAAGTGGGTAATGCTAACTTTTTAAAATAATTTAATGAGTGCTTCATATCAAAGATGTTTTTAAAATTTTCTTCTCCGGAAAAAAATGCCCATTTGCTTTCACAACTCCAGTTTCCATAATCTTCATTTATTCACCAATTTGCTAATCCATTAATGAATTTAATGAATACAGTGAAAGTACTCTCCAAAAGAATGTGTACTTATCTGTGTTTCTAGAAATGAGGTTGATTTCATGTATACTTTTGTGTTTCAGTCACTCTATTAGACAAAAAATTTATCAGGAACATGAGAATATCCTCTTTGCTCTTGAGGGATTCAAGGTTTAGCTGATGTGACATATTATATAACTCACTAAAGCAACATGGCAAGAACTCTAATAGAAAGCATATACTTTGGAATCACAGAGAATTAACTATTTATTTCCAGATGTTCCAGGAATGACATTTGAACTGACTCTAGGTAGTGGGAAACTGCTGTGTAAAGTATAATATGTATGAAAGAAAAATACATCTTGATTTTTTAAAAGCTTTTCACGTATCACACATTAACCCTGTTTATACCAGGTAAAGTTCCTAGTGTTAACAGTCACCTTGTCATTTGTCAGGTAGGGGATAAAACAACAGAGAAAGTAAGGACAACTTCAAATCATTCAATGCGCAAAGTCTGATTTGTATTGGGCACACAGTTCTGGAATGATAGCTTGCCTTAAATTAATCCACTGAAGCTAACAGCAAAGTAATGGTTTCTTCAAAATAAGACAGAAGGGGAAACAGTAGCTTCCTTTTTATAATATACATGTAAAACCCATTTTAATAATAGCAATAAAACTGAACTACAATCTTAAATTTGACTTTGTTTTCATGGGGGGTCAATCAAAAGGTCCAGGAGGTCTGTGAATCTACCCTGCAAGTTATTTGCCAGCTTTGGAATCTAGAGTTGTAATAGATTTACTGAGCCACGTTCAGACTACTTTTGTTAGCATTCTCACTTACAGAGATTATTTTATTATGGTAGAAAAACCAGTTGGAAACTACCAGTGCTTTATTCTCCACCATATTAAAAAAATCCACTACAAACATACGTAGGAGATATTGAGGGTTCAGTTTCAGAAGACAAATATCACAATAAAGTGAGTCACTCAAATTCTTTGGTTTCTCAGTGTGCACAAAAGTTATGTTTACATTATACTGTAGTCTATTAAGTGTGCAATAGTATTGTATCTAAAAACAATGTAAATACCTTAATTAAAAATATTTTATTGCTAAAAAATGCTAACCATCATCTGAGACTTTAGCAAGTAGTAGTAGTTACATCAAAGATCACTGATCACGAATCACCATAACAAATATAATGATCATGAAAAAGTTTGAAATATTGCAAGAATTACCAAAAAGTGACACAGAGGCACAACTTGAGCAAATGTTGATGGAAAAACTGGTGCAAATACGCTTGCTCCACACAGGATTGCCACAAATCTTCAACTTGTAAAAAATGCGATTATCTACGAAGCTCGATAAAGGGAAGCACAGTAAAACCAAGTGCAACAAAATGAGGCATGCCTGCATTTTCCTGGGTGACTCAGAACTATTACAATGCCCATTGATGACACGTTTACCACCCCACTTAACTTGTTCCATACAGAGCACAGGCAGACCTTGGAGAATGCTAGCGCATTACTGTAACCTCCAATTGCAGGTGCTCTGTGTATGATTCCTTTACCGAAGTGAGTAACGTAGACCCTGCATCAGTTAGGCAGTCATCGATCTGGATTTTTCTTTTCTTTCTTTTGTCTTTTCTATCATAATAAGTGACATTTTACACAGCAGGGGCAGCAACACGTCTGAGCATATTGCAATAGAATATTAGTAGAAACCTAGGTCTGTGCCACCAGAAGTTCCTTGATCATGTCACCATTACCTAGATCCACTACACTGATGAGGTATCCTGATAGGACCTAGGGAGTACAAAGTAGCAGTCACTCTCCTTTCCTAAATAAGAAAAAATAATGCAATTATAGGGTTCTGATACCCCGGTAGAATTTCTGAAGTCTCAGTGGTTTGAAATATTTTTTACCATCTCCTCCAAAGTGAAAAGCAAGTTTGCTCTACCTTGTACTCTTACTGCTAAAACATATGATCTGGAATAGACAAGAGGAGCCCCTAGCTGGTATAGGATAAGGTAGAAGCAGATATTCCTGATGGCTCTTATGACATGTATTTAGCATTGCAAAAAGTATCTCTGCTACAATATCAGTGTAATATATAGAAATGGTGGAAATCCTTTATAGGAGAATCAGATCTGACAGTCCTAAGGTTTTGGAGCACTTTCTCTTTCAGAAATTAAGTTTTTCACTTCAGGAATAGATCTTGGCTTGCTTCTACGTCCTTGAAGAAAATATAAACCCAAACGTAGAAAACTAACTGTCCAAGCGAGCTAAAGCGCCTATCATGGACTGGATATTATTCATCAGGTCATGAGTTTAGAGTCACCGGCAGCACTCAAAGCTTGTCAGCAGCCACTGTTCCCCGTGTGTCATCTCCCGCCACACTGGCATGCCTCCTTAAACAAACATCTGTTACAGTTTAACGACAATATCATTATAAACTCCATGCATGTAGCCACTGTACCAAACTACAAGAACATTTAAACCTTAAGATCTGGGGGCTAAGTGTGCTCCGTGCTACTAGTGGGTCGTTAATTCTAAGTCTCAGCATATAGAGCAAGAAAATATACAAATATATGTGGGACAAAATAACACACACACACTAGTTCTTCAGGCATTTCCCCTAGGACCGGAACACACTAAAGGAAAAATAATAAGCCAAAAATATTGGTAGATGGGCACAAAATTCTGATGTCAGCCACAGGAGGACTTTTGCAATAGATCTGTAGGTGGCTCAGAAGGAAAAGGGGAAGGAAAATCCTCCCAGCAGTGAACTGTGGTATCACATCACCTTTGCTCTAAAAAAAGAGATAGCCTTTGTTATTATTCTAACAAATTCTGTTCAGTACCAAACATGTGACCTAGAAGGGAAAAAAGAAAAACAAACAAAAGAAATTGGAAACTATGTGACACAAAGCTGTGGAAATAGAAGCTAGGATGAACTTCAGAGGAGGCCAGGAGGTGGGGCTGTGTGACTGTTTTAATGCACTGCCCAGGTCCTGCGTATGTATGTCACTCACTTGCTATCCCAGGACACACTCGACTGGGGTGACTTCAAACACATGGACTTTACTTGACCAGAGCTCATCTAGCTGTGCTGTTCTATTGACTGATCTTAAATCTTTGTTTTCCAAGGGATTCAGCAAGTCTCCTGGTTACAGGTTCATTTTATTATACCGCTTCCATGTAGTAGGGAACAAGGATTTTTTTTTCCCATAAATCACTTATTCTTTTTTTTTTTTTAATTTATTTATTTATTTATTTATTTTTGGCTGTGTTGGGTCTTCGTTTCTGTGCAAGGGCTTTCTCTAGTTGTGGCAAGCGGGGTCCACTCTTCATCGCGGTGCGCGGGCCTCTCACTATCGTGGCCTCTCTTATTGCAGAGCACAGGCTCCAGACGCACAGGCTCAGTGGTTGTGGCTCACGGGCCTAGTTGCTCCGCGGCATGTGGGATCTTCCCAGACCAGGGCTCGAACCCGTGTCCCCTGCATTGGCAGGCAGATTCTCAACCACTGCGCCACCAGGGAAGCCCAAATCACTTATTCTTAATTTGCTTTCCATTTCTGTCATGCTTCTGCCATAATACCCTTTTAGTATTGAGTTCATATATCTTCAACGTTATGGTATCACACAACATTTTGCATCTAGTTATTGCCTTCATTTTTTTATGAATAGAAATAAGGTAACTTTAAGGGGCTGTTAAAAGCAGCCGTGGCATGTGGGATCCTAGTTATCCAGATGCAGCTGTTCTTTGATAATCATTAAATGATTTAATAAATCCCTGGAACCACACTAGTTTTGGGAAAAACCTTGTAAAGTTGGGGTGAATTATCACCCACATAAAATGACTTTTTTCCTGTGATTATAATATGTGTGTCTGGCGTAGGGACCAAGTGGTTGCCATAGATTTCAATGAATGTTAACACAGGATAAGAAATTGAGAGTGGGACCTTGCACCATTACATCTAGTGACACCTGCAAAAATGTGTTCCCTGTAGTCATGATTCGAGGCTGTATCTGTATCTGGATGGAAGACAATACTAAGACCTAGAGTACATTGAACACTTAGTGTGTGCAAAGCGTTCTAAGTGACGTCCACACAGAATAGTCTACTTAACTCTCATGAGAACCATACAGGGGTTCACTGTTAACACTTCATTTAACAGTGAAGAAACTGAGGTACAGAAGGTTAGCAATTTATTCAGGCACATCTCTTACTTACTTCCTTACTTATTTATTTTTAGCCATGGCATGCGGGATCTTAGTTGCCTGACCAGGGACTGAACCCGTGCCCCCTGCACCAGAGTCCTAACCACTAGACCGCCAGGGAAGTCCCTGTTACATTTTAAAGGCAATCTCATTATAAGCTCCATGGTTTTAGCCACTTTACCAAACTACTTAAAACATCGCATTTTGTAGGATGTGAGAATTTCATCGTTGGTTTTATTGTTTTGCTATTTGGGGGAAGTTTAAGTGTGAAAAAGGAGTGTGCACTATATTGAATTGTCAAGGAATAGACAGTAGTGATCAATCATACGTCTTTTTTTTTTCCTGTACATCTTTTGAATACGCTTCTTATTTGGAGAATTTTCCCATATTGCTAAGACATGCTTCCCTTAGGCGGAATGGAAATTTGATTTTCTTCCTTCCTTGAAAATAGAATGCAGGTATGTGACCTAGTTCTCTGGGATCATATACACACTTGTGAAGCTTTCACTTGAGAAGTGAGCAATGTGAGAGAGCAGATGTCAGGCAGAATCTATTTTCTGAAAGGGAGAGGATGGTGGCATTTAACTTTGAGTATCAGCATCAGTGGTGTAAATTGTGCTAACACATTGCCACTGTCACTAAGTAAATACCTACAATGATGATAATGTGGCCCGCTTGGAGATTCTTGGAGCTTCCTCATATGCTCCAGTAAATTATTTTTCTACTGGAATTAGCTAGAGTGGGTTCTGTTGTTTACAGTTTTGAATATCAGCTGATAGCATCCTCTTGCCTTAGTGAAAGCAGCCTGTTGGTTTAAATATCAATGCATAAAGGTAGGGAACATGAAATATTTCACTAGTTCTTTATTGCACACAATCTACTGAACTTGTGATCATGTCACACTTTTTAAACTTATTCACAATCATGACTATTAAATTAGAAATCACTTTAAACAAATAAATCATTTTATCTTATAAATATAAACTTGAAGATGAAAAATTAATAATATATTCAGTCCTTTGCGTACCACACAGCTAGAATTGCTTTCAGTCCGTAGTAACCCAAACTCTTTGTCGCATTCTTGCTTTTACTCTGATTATGACTTTTTTCACCTTAATGTATTGCCTCCACTCGTATTTACCCATCTTTGTTATCTCTATAAATACACAAATTCCTCTAAGATCACATGAAAGACAGAAGTAAAGAAATCAAAACAAATTCCAAAAGTTGATTTTGCCACATTTTCAATGAATGTAAATGGAGCTAGTCTGATGCTTTATGTTACATTTGCATTTAATTTGCCTGTTTCTGTATATCTGCTTCTTGGTCATTCTTTCTACCCTGCTTTCAATTTCTCTTGCTTTCAGGTCCAGTTCTCTTGAATTTTGCTGATTTTCAGATCCCATCTTCCTTCCTTTTATAATTGTTTAAAAATAACTATAAGTGGTGTAAACTTGCATCACAAAGCCCAAGTGTTAAATATCTGGTTGAATCTCTGACAATTAGGAAGTTTTTTGTTTGTTTGATTTTTGGTTTTGGGATTTTTTTGGCTGCTCTGCACGGCTTGTGGAATCTTAGTTCCCCAACCAGGGATCGAACCTGAGCCCTCGGCAGTGAAAGCACAGAGTCCTAACCACTGGACCGCCAGGGAAATTCCCTAGGAGTTTGTTTTAATTCATTTCATGTGCTTTATATGTTTTAATTCATTTCATGTGCTTTATAGAGAAAACAAGTTCATTTCGTTTGTATTATTTTGAGTTTATTTCTTATAAAATTTTATATACAATATTTAATTTATTGAAATGCTAAAATACGGAAACAGTCTAAATGTTTGAGAGATGAATGGATAAAGAAAATGTGGTATACATACATTCAATAAAATATTATTCAGCCTTAAAAAAGAAAGGAATCCTGCCATATGAAACAACATGGATCAACTGGAGGACATGTCATGTGAGGTAACTCCTATCACAGAAGAGCAAACTGCATGATTCTACTTATATGAAGTATCTGAAGTAGTCAAACTCATAGAAACAGACTAGAATGTTAGATGCCAGAGGCTGGGGAGAGGGTGAAATGGGGAGTTGCTGTTCAATGCGTACAGTGTTTCAGTTTTGCAAGATGAGTACTTCTAGAGATTTGCCAATACATTATGTGCTTATAGTTAACAGTACTCTATTGTGCATCTAAAACTTTGTTTAGAGGGTGGGTCTCATGTTAAGTGTTCTTACCAAAATAAATAAATAAATAACTTTGTCCTATGGGCATATTGCCAGCCCATGAACACGTTTATGGAGAACAAAAAGGATAAGTTCACTTTTTCTAAAATTTTAGAAATTTACAAATTGTATTTTTTATTTTTTTATGGACCTGATTGCTTTCCCATTTGTTAGTCAATTGTTCAGCTCAAATTCTTTTGAAAAATATAGGCAGTGATATAGAGAAGGAATAACAGACATATTGTTTGAATAATCACAATTAGATCTTATCAGCTGGTTTAGTATACACATTATACTTACAATCCATGTAGCTCTTGAAGATCACAGGGTATATTAGAAAGCAGTTTGAGCCCGAGTTTGTGTATGGGGGAAAGAGATTGTGCTCAAAAAGGAGAAAGGAAATGGTTTTCATAAAAGGAAATTAAAATTTTAAAAGTTTAGATGAAATCATCAGAAAACAAAAGTTAGGTGAAGGAAATCTTTTCATTTTATCCTGGGCTATGATAGAATTGTGATCAATTATCTTTCTTTAGCGACTGAAGAAGGAATTTCTGATTCTTTCATTCTTCTATATATTCTCTCTCTCTCTCACCTCTATCTATATCAGATTGCTATTTAATTAATAGTTCTTGGTATATCTGCTAAACAACCGTTCATCCTGCTTTATATTGTGAAAATTAAGTAGAACTTTTCTTTATTTCAGTCTTAATTAAATATCTGTGTGATCCAAACCATGTTAATATGCATGTATAAAATTCCCACATACCTATTTTATATATACTATAAACCTTTGTGTAATATTTCTACAAAATCAGAATTTGTTATTCCAATAATGTTTCTACAAATGATCCCCAGTGGATGATCTTATTAAAAGGGAACAAACAATTTAATCATTCGCTTTCTTCAAATTAATTATACTAAGTATCAATTAGGTTTTAGCTCAAAAAAAGCAAATGTGTATTTTAAAATATTTATTGAGGGGTATAAACATTAGTTTATTAGCTATAGTTTTGTATATATCAAAAAAATGTGTAGTAGGATCTGAAACACACACTGATGGGTCATGGAGTACAGCTGAAAGGGAGATTATTGCCATCCCCATACCTCTTAATATTTCACTTATATTTTACTTTCCTTCATGTATGGTCTTGAGTGTCACCTTCCTACAGAGATAATCGTAAACTTAAATATCTGTTTTGCTTTTATATGATTTTGTTTTATGGGTTTCTATTTCTATTCTTTGCTTTTATAGGTTTACTATATTTATGTGACCCTAAACAACATTTTCCCCTTTGACCTGTTTTAAAATTTATAGAGATGGAAGTATATTGTGAATTATTCTGTGACAGTCTTTACTGTGAGACTGAGATTCAGCTATGTTGATGAATGCAGATTTAATTCATTTGTTTTCACTTTGTAACAAATCCATTTTTAAAAAAAATTAACACAGTTTATCCATTCTACTATTTATGAACATTTGGGTTGTTAAATGTTTTTCCTGTTGTGGACCACTCTTTAAGAAACATTCATATTCATAGATTCTAGTGCTGTGTGCCTATGGTTCCTTGGAGTAATGCAACTCTGGGACACAGGCTATGTACATTTTACTAGAAAAAGCTAATTGTGAAAATTGCTTATAATCTGCTATGAATGAAGATGTTCCACAATTTTACCAACATTTGGCGCTTTACTATTTTATTTTGTGTTAATCTGATAAATGTGAAATATCTCACCTGTTTTAATTAGCATGTCCATAATCCCTACTGAGTTTGAGTATCCCTTCATCTCTATATGGCTGGTCATAATTGTATTTACCTGACATGTCTGTTCATGTTCGTGTCTGTTGTTCATTATTTTATTGAATTGTTAGTTGATTTTTTAAGAACTCTTAAATGTTTATTATAATTCTGAATACTAAATGACTTTTGGTTTTATGTATTATTAAAAATGTGCATATGTGTTATAAATATACTATTAGTAAATACTCACTTTTTGGTATCTTTTGATGAACAACAGTTCTTAGTATAATGTAGTTTAATTCACTTATGTTTACTTTATGATTTGTGCTTTTTGTGCCTTATTTAAGAAATATTTCCCTATATTGTGTTATAAAGATATTTGTATATTATTTTCCAAAGATTTTATGTATTTTTTTATATTTAAGTCTTCAATAACTCTGTTACTGATTGTGTACAATGTGAAGGAGTAATCCATTTTCATTATAACCCAATATGGATAACTCATTCTTCCAATAACTTTTGTGGATCATTACATTATCTCCCAGATGATTAATAGTGGTCCCTCAAAATATATGCACTTACTATATGAGTTTATTGTTGATGTTGTTGCTTCTGGTTTTTCTATTCTGCTTCTCATTTTATTTTTCTATTCTGGCTCTGATGCCACACTGTTATAATAACTTCTGTTTGGCAAGCGATTCTATTTGTGTCCCTCGTAATAGAAGTGTAGGGCTCCTAGTATCCAGCTTCACAACTGTGGATGAAATATGTCTCCCAGCCTTTTATAGATTGTGCATATTTGCCCTCCAGTTCTGCAAAGCTTTGCACAGTCCCAAGACCCCAGATCGTAGAAATTTCTCAAATTTCCCCAGATTTGAGAAATTCTAATTTAACTCAGGTTCTGTAGACCACTGAATTTAGAAGTTTTTTGGAGTTTGGGGTTCACAACTGCTTTTTTTTTTTTGTTAGAGATGTCTCTTATTTGGACCCCTAGCAATTTCTCTTCCTAATTTTCACCGGTGGGCTATCATTTGTTATATCTGAAGTAAATAGAAGGGGAAGGATTCAAGATATGTTCAATCCATCATATTAAAATTAAAATTATTGTAAACCTTTCATCTCAGTATATATAAATCTGATTAAAATTTAGTTATATTTATAGAATTTTTCCAAATATAATTTAAAAATATTTTTGGTAGTAATCACATTGAGTTAATACAGTTATATTACATCTCTAGTAATAAATCAATATTTTCTCTTAATACATTTTTTCCAAATATGGTTGAGCCTTGCAAAATATTATTATTGTTGCTTTACAGTCATATATTATTTTTATTAAAAATAGTACTATCCAGCTTCCTAGCTCAGTGTATTAGCCTTCCATTTTCAGTTCATTCCATCAATATTTATTGAACATGAGCTCTAAATGTCTTTAGATTGTGTCAAAACATTACAATTGTCACAAGAGATTTCCAGCTGCTGCATACAATCATATACTATAATAAGGACAGTGAAAACATGTTCAATATTTATTTTAAGTAAAGTTACATCATGGAAAAAGATAATATAGCATCTTACATGAACTATTTTAAGGGGACTAATATATATTTAGGTAAATAGTTTCAAATGTGAGATTTTTTGTCTTCCTACTTTATAATCAACGTTCTCAAAACAATTGGAAAGAGCAATAATGTTTTGTTCAATCTTTTGCCACAGTTTGAAGAAGAGATGTTATTTGGTTAAGATTGCTATTTTCTCAGAAGGAGCAGAATGGTTTCAATCATTTAAATCCAATTATGTGTACTTTATATCTGGTTCATCTTCAAAATAAAAACAGTAAATTAGAGGTGTTATTGTAACTAAATAGAAATTTCTCAGCTAGCAAGGGAGACCCGTTCTATCACCGAGGGTAAGAAATATCAAGCGCCACTTTCCAGTAATAGATCCACTTTCCTTCAGATTGATTTCACAGCAGCTTGACCTTACATTTATACCCAAGCCATTTAAAAGGAAAATCTCATATCTTTGGAAAGAGATGTGAATTCAGTGTATGCATAATGTTAAAATTGAATGTCACAAAGAGCAAAAAAAATGTTGTTTTTGAGAAATACTGTGATAGTGCATAATATATATCTTTGTTAATTTCTCACTGAAATAATGGGACACTTTTATCGACAGCTCATTTATATGTATTATTTAAATTTAAAATGGTTAACTTATTAAAGTTCAATTGTAGAAATCAGTGTCATGGCCACAGAAAGTTACAAATTTTGTTCCTATGAAGAACTAACAATGCCACAGGATTTTTTTTTTTTTTGGTAACACATTTGGAGCTGTAATGATAGCCCAATTTAAAAAAATGAACATTGTTTTTAATTTTTATTTATGTAGTAATAAATCATTAATCTGAAAGTTATGTAGGAGTCTTCATTATTAACAATAGGACTTCATTATCAACAAATGTTACAAAGAAAATTGGAATTTTAAAAAAAGGCTATAATTATCTTCGTAGCAGTTAAAGGAGTCTCTCCTTGCTTTCATAGGCACTGCTAAATGAGAGAGCATTTTTTCATTAGTGGGCAATTTTTATCCCAGGAAGAAATAGAGATATTTTAGAGTCAAGAAACAGCCACAAAAGAAAGAGAATATTCCAAGCAATAATCTATCTGAAAGATTTATGTTTTGTGTACTAAACCAATAAAACCTTACAAGTGCCTCTCTGTAATTCAAGGAGAGTGACAGAGGATGTAAGTTGCTTATGAAAGTTAGAGCACCTGAAGTCCATATGTCACAGTCATTCTATTGCAGTAAGGGATTATACCTATTATTATTTTCATTAAAAGTCACAAATCTCTGAAAGCTTGATTATGATCCCAGAACTGTGCCAAATGCAGCATCTCACACAACACTATTATATTAACCTCACAACACTGTGTAACAGATAACATTATTGTCTTCATTTTATAGGTGAGCAAAATGAGCCTCTGAAACATTCAATCATTTGTCCAAGTCACATGGCTAATAAATGTTACACAAAGACCTCACACCCAGTCTACCTCTAGAGCCTGGCCTCTTCACGATGTAGAAAACAGAATTACAAGAGCAACTGAAATGGGGTAGGTGAACTTCTTAGACATACAAAGCATCAACTTTATTATTTATGTTAGTTATGGAAAGGCAGTTGTAAAAGAGGCCTGTACCAGTCTGTTGTAGACCTACATACAACACAGGAATGAAGAGCATAGCCTGCAGTTGACTCTTAAAAGCTTACATCAAAGTGACTAGACAATGAAATTCTCATATTGCTCTTCCTTATCCAAGCACAAGGACATTACTTCTGAGCAGTAATATCTCTACCACAGGACATTTGCACATGCAATCCTCCCTGCCTAAAGGGCTCTTTCCCTTTCTTTGCCTGGTGATCCCAATTACTTCTTTATGTTCTAGCTCAGTAGTGACCACCATATCAGGGGAGCCTCCCAGGCAAACCATAATTAGGGTAAACTTTCCATTGGCATCTTTCACATTTTATCCCCCTTTCTCCTTTATTTTTCTTCTTATCACTTATCACCACATATTTTATGAATTTCAGTTATTTTTGAACATTACAACTAGAATGTAAGTTTCATGATAACAGGTAAACTTTTGTCTGTGTTTGTTCACAAGTGCATCTGCAGCATCTTGAATGTACCTGACAAATAGTGAATATTCAGTTAAGTGTTTGTTGAAGGAATCAATTAATGGAACTAGTTGTGTGATATTTGACACACATGTCTATTTTTTCTGCTAGACTACAGCTCAATGAAAAGGAAAAGACTACATCAGTTTTTGCTCACTAACTGTAATGCCAATCACATACTAGACCCTCAGTAAATATTTAATGAAATCATTTTTTTCAGGCTCAGCACCCTCCTGTTTTGACTGAGAACACCAAAAAATCTGAGTATATCCCTTTTAGATCCATACCACCCAGCACTGATTTATTTTTAAATTGTTTAGTGCCACAGTGATCACAACAAAATCAACAACAGGAAATTCTTCGGTCTGGGCATATTTGACATACTTAACTTATTTTTTTATGTTTTGTAAGAATTTTAGAAGGTGAATGATATTTTTGCCACTCTCCATCCCATTTTAGACAAAATGAGGCTATAACCAGACAGTTAAAGCAGCTGACCCAGAGTCCAACTGTAGTAAGTGCCTATCCCAGGATTCAAGTCCACATGCCTTGGGAACTGAGCCTGAATTCTTAACCACCACATATGCTAGTTTGAGAGTTGCCGTATGTTCTTTGCTCCAAGTGCCAACGTACTGTATCTTGATTAACTCAGATTGTGAATCTTCTGACATTCTGTTTCTTTTGTTTGCTATGGCATGGTCTTTTGGATGTTATCCTATTATAGCTCAGAGTTTCTCTGATAATATCTGATAAGGATAATTTTTATGATCAGCATAAAATTTCTGTTCTTAAAAACTTTAAAAAATTATTTAGTATTTTCAAGAAATATTTTAAAACATGGAATTATTTTAATGATTATCAGATATATGGGTATTCAAAACAATCACAGCAATGACTTGAGGTATGTGAGCTTTAAGTGGACATGGGTTATACTCTCAAAAGTGTATAGAAAATGAAGAATATAAGTATCACAAACAGATATTGAGAGAGAAATAAAAACCAGAATGGAGAACTCAGAGGAAAAGCTACTGTGTATAAGGAAGGATGGACATTATGTTTAGGTGCTGAAAATAAATATAGTTTTTTGGTGGTAGTTGTAAATTCATAACAAACAGAAAAAATAGCCAGGATGTTTGAAAACACACTTTGTGGAGAGAGAGAAAGGTGGAACTTGAGAATGGTTTACATTCCTTTAAACACATCCCTGAAACTGAACACATAGATTTCAAGTTCTTAGTCAAGGTTGCACTGTGTACCCTCCAATCCAGTCAATTTAGCAGTGCGTACCTCTCATTATGGCATTTGTGTTATAATTAACGCACACAAAATGAGCAGAAGAATTACAGAAGGACCATACCTGTTTTATTAACACTACAGAGGCAGTAGTTCTGGGATGTAGTTTGAATGGGGCTCGTGTGTAAGCAGAATGAGTTCATGAATGAGGTAAGTTATAGTTATACGTAAAACAGTACCTTGGAGGAAAGGGACAACGAATATATATGTGGGTATATGAATGCGCGTAAGAGCTATGTGAAGGGATCTTTTCTGTTCCCCAGGAGCACACCCGCTTCCCCTAGGCAAATGGGCATAGATTTATATAAGGATTCTCAGAATTAATAACATTTTAGGGTAATGTTGATAAATTATTAGTGACATATAAGTTCTTGTTCAAATGTTTAGGCAAAGTATTGGTAGTTTTTTATGTAATGTTGTTGTTGTTCTTCACAGCTATTGAAGTTCATCACAACTAATCGTATTTGTAAAATCTTAAGTTATAAAATCACTTTTTTAAAAAAAAATTCTTTATTTTATTTATTTATTTGTGGCTGTGTTGGGTCTTCGTTGCTGCGCGCGGGCTTTCTCTAGTTGCGGTGAGCGGGCTTCTCATTGCGGTGGCCTCTCCTATTGAGGAGCATGGGCTCTAGGCACGTGGGCTTCAGTAGTTGTGGCTCGCGGACTCTAGAGTGCAGGCTCAGTAGTTGTGGCGCACAGGCTTAGTTGCTCCGCGGCATGTGGGATCTTCCCGGACCAGGGCTCGAACCCGCGTCCCCTGCATTGGCAGGCAGATTCTTAACCACTGCACCACCAGGGAAGCCCTAAAATCACTTTTTACATTATATCTCTGACACAAAATGACAAATGGGCAGGGTAAGTTTTTTTTAAAAAATAATACTTTTTTGAGGAACACATTGTTTTGATCAACTGAGCAAGGAGTATTTTTTAAATAATGATAATTTTAAAAATATCATTTTTGAATACCTATATGTCAGGTATTCTGCTTAGTATTGAAATGCATAGCTTTTTCTCTAAACTTTACAACCTGGAAAATTATGTATCATCACCCCTATTTTTCACATATGGAAGCTGAGTATCAGAGTTTAAGTAATCTACCATGGGGCATGCCTTTATCAGTGGTTAATGCAGCCTAGAAATGCCTAATTCAAAAGGTTAAGCTAAACTTACAGAAGAGGATGGGTGAGGGGAATGGGGGACTCACTGCCCCTCGGCAAGTCTGAAACCGTGGGAGACTGAGGGAAGTGAGGATCTTCCTTATTCTGACCTGATTCTGCTGTTGGACAGATAGTCCTTTGTCCACTGTCCTCTGTGGCCCCTGGCTACATTCTCTGTAAGATTTTTTTTCCAGTATCTATTATTGCCATACTGTCTCATAGCTTGTATGTGGACGAGCAAGTATCAGCTGACACATGGCCCAACCAAGTCACCAGAGGAGATGACTCTAGAGGTTTGCAGTCAGAGACATAGTTGATGATAAAAGTGCTGTGTACCTTATGCATCGTCACTGCTTAGCACTATCTGCTGTGGCTCTGTGAGGGCAATGATGGATTTGGACTAAGAATCCTGACTATATTCCTCATCCTGAATAACACCATGACAGAGCCCAGCATAGAACTCCGTTTAATTTCAAATACTCTTATTTCTTAGCACTTTGTGAGCACACTGGACTTTTAGAAAAGGAAGGAAGTTCATAAATTACAGATTCATCATTCCAAAGTATAACTAATCATCTCACTGTAAGGACACCCTTGACAATACAATACAGAGAACAACTAAAATATTCAAACATATGGATCTTTAGATAATGAATTAAAGAATATTTATATGCTTTATGGACTGTTGCAATAAACTTTAGTGTTTTGGATTTATAAAAAAGAAAATCTAGAGTGGATTCCTAGTTGGCATAGTATGTCTTGAGGATTTACCATTGCTAGTATGTTAATGTTTGAAGTATTTCATATCAAGCATGTATATCCAGGGAGAAAAATTGCATGTGAATTAAATAACTATAAACATTTAAAAAAACTATTCAAGGATTATTCATTTCACACACAGTTTTTTACATTTTTGTGAACAGATACTTTTTTATAATATAAAGTTTAAAAACATCTAGAAAGACACAGATAACAGCAAAAAAGCATATTGCACAAATACAACAGTTGACATTTATGTAATGCCAAATGATACAATGTATTGGTCCCAGAATGGGAAACAGAAAGAATGAATATAAATTAATCTCTATTGGCTAAGTATGCAGCTTAATTGCCATATAATCCTCAAAGAAATTATATTGGTGATGTTTAAACATTGGGTTTTTAATATTTGATATGAATTTGAAGATAATATACTCAATTTTCTGATGTAGAGTAATTAATACACCTTAAAATGAATAAAATTGCTGACCTTCATAACAAATGGTTAAATATTCCACCTGGGTGACCAAAAGATTCTTATTTTAAATGGCATCTCCCAGGATTCCATAGATGAGAAAGAAAAATGGAGCTGGAAGAATCAGGCTCCGGGACTTCAGACTATACTATAAAGCTACAGTCATCAAGACAGTATGGTACTGGCACAAAAACAGAAATATAGATCAATGGAACAGAATAGAAAGTCCAGAGCTAAACCCACACACATATGGTCACCTTATTTTTGATAAGGAGGCAAGAATATACAATGGAGAAAAGACAGCCTCTTCAATAAGTGGTGCTGGGAAAACTGGGCAGCTACGTGTAAAAGAATGAAATTAGAACACTCCCTAACACCATACACAAAAATAAACTCAAAATGGATTAAAGACCTAAATGTAAGGCCAGACACTATCAAACTCTTAGAGGAAAACAGGCAGAACACTCTATGACATGAATCACAGCAAGATCCTTTTTGACCCACCTCCTAGAGAAATGGAAATAAAAACAAAAATAAACAAATGGAAGCTAATAAACAGGACGAAAGAAACCCTCAGAGTGGGAGAAAATATTTGCAAATGAAGCAACTGACAAAGGATTAATCTCCAAAATATACAAGCAGCTCATGCAGCTCAATATCAAAAAAACAAACAACCCAATCCAAAAACGGGCAGAAGACCTAAATAAACATTTCTCCAAAGAAGATATACAGATTGCCAACAAACACATGAAAGGATGCTCAACATCACTAATCATTAGAGAAATGCAACTCAAAACTACAATGAGGTATCACCTCACACCAGTCAGAATGGCCATATCATCAAAAATCTGCCAGCAATAAATGCTGGAGAGGGTGTGGAGAAAAGGGGACCCTCTTGCACTGTTGGTGGGAATGTAAATTGATAAGCCACTATGGAGAACAGTATGGAGGTTCCTTAAAAAACTAAAAAAGGAACTACCATATGACACAGCAATCCCACTACTGGGCATATACCCTGAAAAAACCATAATTCAAAAAGGTTCCTGTAACACAATGTTCATTGCAGCTCTATTTACAGTAGACAGGACATGGAAGCAACCTAAGTGTCCATCAATTGATGAATGGATAAAGAAGATGTGGCACATATATACAATGGAATATTACTCAGCCATAAAAAGAAACAAAACTGAGTTATTTGTAGTGAGGTGGGTGGACCTAGAGTCTGTCATACAGAGTGAAGTAAGTCAGAGAGAGAAAAGCAAATACCATATGTAACACATATATATGGAATCAAAAAAAAAAAAAAAGTTCTGAAGAACCTAGGGGCAGGACAGGAATCAAGACACAGATGTAGAGGATGGACTTGAGGACATGGGGAGGGGGAAGGGTAAGCTGGGATGAAGTGAGAGAGTGACATGGACATATATACACTACCAAATGTAAAATAGATAGCTAATGGGAAGCAGCTGCAGAGCACAGGGAGATCAGCTCGGTGCTTTGTGACAACCTAGAGGAGTCAGATAGGGAGGGTGGGAGGGAGACGCAAGAGGGAGGAGATATGGGGATATATGTATATGTACAGGTGATTCACTTTGTTATACAGCAGAAACTAACACACCATTGTAAAGCAGTTGTACTCCACTAAAGATGTTAAAAAAAAATTATTAGGAAAAAAAAAAGAGTCCATAAAAGCAGGGTTTTCTTTTTGTTTCTTTTGTCTTATTAAGTTCAAATTAATTTTTCATCAATAGCCTTTTTGTGGAAAACTTTTGTGGAAACTAGTGAAATCCCATGTTATTCATGCACAACACTGATTTTGCAAATAAGGCATTAAAATTTTACAGATATAATGTTCTTACAAGAGAGATAAAGATGTAGCTGTTTCCCCTGCTTCTCAAGTTTGATGTATCATGCCTTAGTTAATGCACAAGGAAAGCTACACAATAAGATAAAAGACGTTACTTAGCTTCAAAAGATGTCAGTTGTACTACTGTACCAAAAAATGATCTTACATAGGCAAAAAGAAAACAAATTTAGGAAACTTATATAAAGTTTTAATTTACTGAGTGGTAGAAAATATGCTTCTTTCCTCTATTGCACATGCCAACATGTTCCCTACTCTACAGTATTAAATGAAGCTGAAACAGCTTATAACGTGATGATTTTGACAATTTATGGTGTAGAAATAGTTATGATATTGTATAGTTTGCTGTTAAAACAAATTTATTGGTTCATTTTCATATAAGTTATACTTTTAGTATGCTAGCTCTATAAGAAATAGTGATATTAAGCATTCAAACAAATATTCATTTAATTTGCTTTATTACATTTTGTTCTCCATGTGCCAAACAACTATCTGATATCCAGAAATACAGAGCTAAATAAGACACAATTTCTGTTTTAAGAAATAGCTATTCTTGTGTTTTTCAAAGTCATCTTTAATAAGCTTTTTTTCCCTTTGCCCTTGACATTTAATAAAATTCTTCGTAACCTTTTTTACTTATTATTTTGAAATGATTTTTGTTTTACAGAACAGTTAAAAACATATTACAGAGAGTTTCTGTATACCCTTCATTCAGCGTGGCCTAATGTTACTTGCTTACACATTCAGGGTACATTTATGAAAACTCAGAAGTTCACAGTAGTACAATACTATGAACAAAACCACAGACTCTATTAAATTTCAACTTTTTTTTCAATAATGTCTTTTTTTTCAATAATGTTCCAGGATCCAGTCAAGATTCCATCTTGCATTTAGTCATCCTGCCTGCTTAGACGCCTCTAGTTTGACAGTTGATCAGTCTTTTCTGGTTTTTCATGACCTTGTCCGTCTGAAGAATACTGGTCAGTTAGTTTGTAGAATGCCCCTACATTTTAGTTTTTCTCATGATTAGACTGGAGCAGTACAGTTTTGGAAGGAAGTTCATGAGGTATAATACCCTTATCATTCATTGCATCATATCAGGGGATGCATGATATCAACCTTAATTATGATTATTGGAGATGTTTACCTTACCACTGGGTTAAAATGGTGTCTGCAGATCTTTACATTGCAGTTACTGCTTTTCCCTTTCTGTATGCTGTTCACTAGACATGAGTCACCAAGTGTAGTTCATAGTTAAGGGGAGAAGAATTAAGCTCCACTTTCTTGAAGATGGAGTATCAAAGTATTTGTGGAATTATGTTAAAACCACCACAGAAATTAATAAATCTTTTGAAGTAAAAACTTTGAAACTATGCAAATATTCTATTTCACTTAAATTTTGCTCACTTTTGCTAGCATTCATTAGTGGTTCTTGCCTGCAGCAGCAGTTATTGTGATGTTCTTATGGTGGTTTTTTTATTTCTTTCTTTCCTTTTACATACATGTATAAATATTCGGGATATAGACTTGTGATTCTTCTATGAGGAAGATTTGGACTATTTCCTCAATTTACTTATTTCTCATTTAAATCAGTTTGGACTCATAGATATTTGTTTTGTCCTTTGTGTTGTAATCCAATATATTATTCATTTTTTAATCACATATATATATGATATATATACCATATTTTCTTTTTCCTCTCATCCACTGACATTTATATTGTTTCCATACCATGGCTATTGTGAATAATGCTGCAATGAGCATGGGAGTGCAGATAGAGATATCAGAGAAGAGTTTGAGATCCGGACTTCATTTTCTTTGTATATATAAAGCAGAAGCAGGATTGCCGTATCATATGGTAAATCTATTTTTAAATTTTGAAAATTTTAATTTTTACATTCCCACCAGCAATATACAAGGATTCCCTTATACTTTTGGTGTCATAAGCAAAAATATTGCCAGTACCAATGTCAAGGAGCTTATCCCCTGGGAGTTCTTCTAGGAGTTTCTGTTTTCATGTCTCATATTCAAGTCTTTAAGTCATTTTGAGTAGATTTTACTGTATGGAGTAAGATAGGGGTCCAGTTTCATTCATTTGCATATGGATATCAAGTTTTTCCAACACCACTTATTGATGAGACTATCCTTCCTCCACTGTTTATTCTCGCTGCCTTTGTTGAAACTTAATTGACCATAAATGCATGTGTTTATTTCTGATATTCCTTTCTGCTCCATTGTTCTACATGTCTGTTTGTAATGCCAATACCACACTTTTTTGATCACTAGAGCTTTGTAATATATTTGAAATCAGGAAGCATGATGCTGCCAGCTTTGTTCTTCTTTCTCAGGATTGCTTTGGCTGTTTAGAGTCTTTTGTGATTTCATATGATTTTACGTTTTTTTTTTTTTCTGTGAAAAATGCCATTGGAATTTTGATAGGGATTTCATTTGATATAGAATGCTTTGGATCAAATGGACATCTTAGGCAGCAACTTTGCATTTCTCTGACATTGCTTCTGTTGTCACATCTCTTTCTCTGACCACAGCTCAGAAATGACTGTTTTAAGAAATGATGTGATTAGACTGAGCCCACCTAGATAATCTAGGATAATCTCTCTAGCTCAAGATATTTAACTAGATATGCAAATTTCCTTTTGCCATGTCATATAATGTATTCAAAGGTTCTAGGTATTAGGATGTGGACATTTGGGGGGAACTCATTATCCTGCCGACCAACTCAGTTCTTTGGTTCTTTTATTGTTCCATATTAATTCTTCCAATCATGAATACTGGATATCTTTCCATTTATTTGCATCTTGATCAATTTATTTCATCATATTTTATAGTTTTCAGTCTACAAATCCTTCACCTCTTCGTTAAATTTATTTGTGTTTTATTCTTTTTGATGCTAATGTTAGTGGAATTGTTTCCTTAATTTCTCTTTTCTACAGTTTGTAGCTAGTGTATCAAAAAGAAACTGATTTCTATATGTTGATTTTGTATTCTGCAACTTTACAGAATCCATTTATTAATTCTAACTTTTTTTAATTGGAGTTTTTAGGGTTTTATACATATAAGATCATGCCATCTGCAAGCAGAAACAATTTCATTTTCCTTTCAGATTTAGATGCCTTTTATTTCCTTTTCTTGCCTAATTGTTCTGGCTAGGATTTCCACTACTATGTTGAACAGAAGTGGTGAGAGTGAGCATCATTTTCTTGCCCCGATTTTAAAGGAAAAGCTTTAAAGTTTTCACCATTGAGTATGGCGTTAGCTGTGGGCTTGTCATATATGGCTTTTATTATGTGGTGATACATTCCATCTACACCTAATTTGTTGAGAATTTTTGTCTTGACTGGATGTTGAATTTTGTCAAGTGCTTTTTCTGCATCTATTGAGATTATCATATGATTTATATCCTTCATTTTGTTATATGTGATGTATCAAATTATTGATCTGTATATGTTGAATTATCCTTGAATCCAAGAAATAAATCCCACTTGATCATGCTGTATGACCCTTTTATTGACTTTTAAATTAAGTTGGCTACTAATTTGTTGAAGATATTTGTATCTATGATCACAGTGAATGTTGGCCAGTAATTTTGTTTTCTTACAGTGTCCTTGTCTGGCTTTGATATCAGGGCAATTCTGGCCTGGTAAAATGAGTTTGGAAGTGTTCCTTCCTCTTGAGTTCTTTGAAGGAATTGGAGAAATTTTAATATTAATTTTCTATGAATGTGTATTAGAATTCACCAGTGAAGCCATCTGGTTATTGACTTTTCTGTATTAGAAGGTTTTTGATTACTGCTTCAATCTCCTTACTAATAATTGGTCTGTTCAGAGTTTCTATTTCTTGATGATTCATTTATGGCAGGTTGTATATTTCTAGGAATTTATCCATTTCTTATAGGTTATCCAACTTGTTTACATGTAATTGTTCATAGAAGTTTCTCATTATTCTTAATATTTATCAGTTGTAGTGTCTGTTTCTATTACTTCAGATATTATTTATTTGAGTCTCCTTTCTTTGTTAGTCTTCTAAAGTTTTGTCAATTTTCTTTATCTTTTTAAAAAGACTAACACTTAGCTTCATGAAACTTTTCTATTGTCTTTCTAGTCTGTTTTATATATTCCTACTTTGATCTTTTTAAAAATTTATTTCCTTCTGCTCAGTTTGGTCTTATGTTATTGTTCTTTTTCTAAGTCCTTGAGGTATAAAATGGGTGTTTGAGATCTTTCCTTTTTCTTAATGTAGGTGTCCACTGCTATAACCTTTCCTCTTAGAACTGCTTTTGCTGCATTCCGTAAGTTTTGGTAAGTTGTGTTTCCCTTTCCACTTGTCTCAAGATATTTTTTGGTTTCTCTTTTGATGTCTTCTTTGACCCATTGGACATTTAAGAGAATGTTTTTATTCTTCACATATTTGTGAATTTTCTAGTGTTCTTTTTGTAATTGATTTCTGGCTTCATACTATTGAGGTCAGTAAAGATGTTTAATATGATTTCAGTCTTCTTAAATTTGTTGACTTGTTTCTTGGCCTAACATATGATCTATCCTGGAGAATGTGCCATGTGCACTTTATGAAGCTATCTGTATGTGTTTGTTAGGTCCACCTGGTCTAATGTGTAAAGTACAGTGTTTTATTATTAATTTTTTCTCGGACTGACCTATCCATTGTTGAAAGTGGGGTATTAAATTTCCTACTATTATCGTATTGCTATCTTTTCTGCCATAAAATCTGTTAATATTTGCTTTATGTATTTAGGTGCTCTGATGTTCAGCACACACATATTTACAATTGTTTTATCCTCATAATGAATTGGCCCCTTCATCATTATATGATGAATAACAATGACCTTATTTGTCTCTCACTACCATTTTTGGCCTAAAGTCTACTTTATCTGATATAATTGTAGCTAACCCTGCTTTCTTTTGGATTTCATTCACATGTAATACCTTTTTGCATCCCTTTACTTTGAGCCTATGTGTGTTGTTAAAGCTGAAGTGAGTCCCTTGTAGGCAACATATAGTTGGTCTTGTTTATTTATCCAGTCAGCCACTCTATGTCTTTTGAGTGGAGAATTTATCCCATTTACAATTAAAGTAATTTTGATGATAGGTGTAGACTTATAAACGCCATTTTAAATTTACTTCTGGTTTTTTAGTTCCTTTTTTCCTTATTCCACACCTGCTCTCTTCCTTTGTGATATAGTAAATTTATGTAGTGATATACATTGATACCTTTATCTTTTGTGTATCTACTATATGTTTTTGTTTTATAGTTACCATATTGCTTACACAAAACATCTTTTAGTTATAGCAATCTGTGTTAAGCTGTAATAACATCATGCAAATACAAAACTCCACAATTTTACATACTCCCACATTATGTTTTTGATATCATAATTTACCTCTTTGTATATTGTGCCCACTAAAAATCATTGTAGTTGTTTAAAATACTTTTTTTAATGTTTATACTAGAGTTTAAAGTGATTATCTACCATCTTTGTAATATAGAGTATTCCCTAGAGTATAGAGTATACATTTTTAAGTAATCTGACCATACCTGCAAATATTATACAACCTTAATATCATCTCTTGTGTCATCATTGTCACACATTTACCTTTTGTAAATGTTATAAAAATACAACACATTTTTGTTAGCTTTAAATCATGCATTATTTTTCTTTTGAGCATCTAAAATGAGAAAAAAAATATTTTATCTTTTTTCAAAATTCCATTTCTAATCTTCTGTGTTTCTGTATATAGAGCCAGTCTCTAAAGCATATTAAATTCCTTCTCCCTGAAAAACTTTCATTAAGAGTTTTGAGGATAGTCTATTGTCAACGAATTCTCTAATTTTTTGTGTTTGTCAGAGAGTCTTCTTCATTCATATTTGATTTCTAGGTTGACAGATTTTTTCTTTTTTCATCACTTTGAAGGTGTCACTCTATTGTTTTCTTGCTTGCAAGATCTCTAAAGAGACAATGGTTGTAATTCTTTTCTCCTTAGTTTTACATATAATAGCTTCAACCACATGAAAGATGTTTCGCATCCAAAAATATCAGGAAAGGGCAATCCCATCTTGAATGAACCGACCATCTGTGGAATAATCATGTCTAGGGAGAAAGGGACAATATACATTAAATGTCTTTTTTTTTTTTTTTCTGCTGAAAATTCAAATGTGATAACCAAGGGGTGAATGAATGCAGGTCAAGCAACTTATGTTTTTCATTATATTCTTTATCTGATTTAAATTTTTTATCTGATTCCAGTGAACATTCTCTTACTCAGCACACTGCACAGCCTCCAGGTCATTTGTGAAAGACCAAGAAAACAAAAAAAACTACACTTCATTAAATGTACCATCAAGCATTTCATTTACCCCTTTGTTCCCACTGACAGCCTTCATTACTGCTCCATGCTTTCTCTCTTCTTGTTAAATGGAAGTTTTCTCTGTCCTAGCAAGTCATTGTGCTCAAACTAACTTTTGGTTTTTTTCCTTTGTTTTTAGTTTCACCTCCCTCACCAAATTCTATCCTTCCTTCAAGTTATAACTCTTTGAATTGACTCCTGTAGAAAACATTTTCTGGTTATGCCATTTTCATTCATCTTATAGCTTCTAAACGTACATAGCTATATTTTTAGCTGTGAAGTATCATTTTTTCACTAGTAAGCTGCCTTATGTAGTTGACAGTTTTTAATGTATCTTTTTCTGAGATGTAAATGGATGCTAAATACCTTGACGGAAGTTACTCTCTCATCATTTGTAGTGACCACCATCTGATGCATACAGGAAAGATACTCTGTAAATTATTGGTAATTTATTCACTGAACAATTGGCTATTATTTCCTCCATTCACCCATTTCTTGGGGAATTTATAAGATTTCTTGGAGAATATGTAAATGTGTATTACGTGAGTGCTTTTAGTTATATATTTAACTGTAAATAAAAACTGTTACTTATTTATTTTACCATAAAACAAGTGTAAACTTGAGGCAAATAGCTAATAAGTTTTAAAATCAGCTGATCTACACTTACATATATTTAATATTCTTACAAACTGCAAGTATATTCAAATTGAACTACTCTCCTTTTTCAGTAACATTTAAATCATGTATTAAGGATCCAAACCTTCTAAGGAAATGCCTCAGTCCAGTGTGAACTACTATGAATTTTTTGATAGGGAAACTCTTAATAGACTCTGTTCTGACCCAATGGTCTGGAGTTAATTGGTATTCAAATCTCCCCTACTTGCTCATCTACCAGGAAAATAATCATCATTTTGCTCCTCCTCTTGAGTATGGAACATGATGTTTAATGCTTATTCCAATTAATTATTCTCCACATCTTTAGTCTTTGTTCATATCCAGAAAAAAATGTAATTGTGCTTTCTCTGCAAGTGCAATAGGAATAAAATTTCACTGTGATTTTATGCCAGTTAATTAAAAATCTGCTTAATCTTCAACTTTAACCTTTTTATTTATCTTCAGGCTTAGTTAACATCCATTATTTTGTTTTGGTAATGTAGATAAAACTAAACGTATCCTAACAGTACACATAGAAATAACTTATTCAATTGAAAAATGGATGACATGAAGGTAACTTATCAGGGTTCAAAATAATTCTGCTTTCTGTCCCCAAAATTGAGAAACACCCTCAGAGAAAGAAACTTGAAGCCCATTTTCCTTTTCAAGGTTCATTCTCTGGAGTCTTTGTTGCTTTGGAATTTCTCAACTTCCTCTAAATAATTGCATATTTTATCTGACATTTCTAGCTGTTTTTGGAAAGTGTGTTGCTCTGCCACCAGCAAGTCCATCCCACTAGAAGCAAAAAGTTGACTGTAAGTAGTTTGACTTTTACTATTATTCCAATGGAAAGATATTTGAAGTTCATGAGCAAGGGATAAGATTAGTGTTTTTTTTTTAAATTGAAGTATAGTTGAATTACAATATTATATTAGTTTCTGGTGTACAACACAGTGATTGATATTTTATAGATTATGCACCAAAGTTATTACAATATTACTGAAAATATTTCTTGTGACTTATTTACTTTATACTTGATAGTTCATACCTATTAATCCTCTTCACCTATTTCAACCATCCCTCCATCCCCCACTCCAGCTCCCTACCCTTCCAGTTTGGCAACCACTAGTTTGTCCTCTGTATCTTGAATCTGTTTCTGTTTTGTTATATTTGTTCATTTGTTTTTTAGAGTCCACATATAAGCAAAGATATACAGTATTTGTCTTTCTCTGTCTGACTTATTTCACTTAACATAATGCCCTCTAGGTCTATCCATGTTGTCGCAGATGGCAAGATTGCATTCTTCATTATGGCTGAGTAGTAATTCCATTGTATATATCATATCTTCTTTATTCATTTGTCTGATGGACGCTTTGTGTTTTAAAGGATTGATCGTCTTGATGTGTTGATAGTGGAATATTCCAGATAAGAAATAATGGTGATTTAAACAATGGTGGTAAAAGTGAAAAAGAGAGGGAAATGGACACTCTCAGGCTTTAAATTAGAGGAATACCAAGTTATCATTAGGAATTAAGTATTGCTATGTGCAAAGATTTATTGACAAGTTTGTTCTTTGTTCATTCCTTCTCTCTCTTCCTTCCTTCTTTGCTTCCTCCCTCCCTCACTTCCTTCCTTCCTTCCATCCTTCCAGGATTTTGTTTTTATCACTGGTATGATTGTTTAACGTTAAACAATTTTACTATTATATGCCTTATAGTTTTCTTTTTGCTTCTTGTGCTTTGTATTTCTCAAGCTTCTTGGATCTGTGTGCTTATAATTTTTATCAAATTTGGAACATTTCAGCCATATCTTCAAAGACTTTTACCATGTCTCAACTCCTTTAGAGTTTTCAGTTAAGCCATTTGAAGCATTTCAACATTTCACTGATCCTTTTTATTAAGTCCTTTTTTTTTCTTTCTTTTTCAACTGTTTTTATTGATATATCTTCAAATTTACTATTTCTTTTCCCAAAGAATCTAATTTATTAATCCAATCCAGTGTACTTTTCATTTCAGACACTATATTTTTCTTGTTTACAAGCTGGATTTATTTGTTTATATCGTTCATATATCTGAATAGCATATTTAATTTGTCTTCTATTCTTTCACAAATATATTATTCTTATAATAACTTTGCTGCCCTTATATACTAATTTTAACATCTATGTCATTTCCAGATCTGCATATTTGATTATCCTCATTATTGTTTTCTTTTTTTTTTTTTTTTTTTCTATGCCAGGAAATTTGTCGGGGGTGGGTGGGTCAATGCAGTGTGTATTCTAGGACTAATTTTCCTCCACTTCCTTCTGTATAATCTTCTCATGTCACTTGAACTACAAGGTTTTTCACGGTGGCTATTTTATATTAGCCTATTTTCAGGCCTAAGTGGCAATCAGTGTTCAATTTGCTCCATTGGGGGTGGTTCTTTACATTGTCTTGGGTAATCTTCTCAAGCACATAACCCGATCTGTACTCAACTAAAGAACTGAATAGAAAATTCTGCAAATCTCTGAACCTCTATTTCTATGTAGCTCCCGCTTCTGCAGTGCTCTGTCTTGGGAACACAAGCCACCTGGGCCCCCTCCCCACACCTCAGCTGTGTCTACTCAGCTCAGAAAGGCCACCAGGTTCCACTCGTATTCCTCCTGCCTGCATTGTGTGCTGGAAACTTTCTCAGAAGAAAATGGGGGTAATTGTTGGGCTCCCTCAGTTATTTTCCTCTCTTAGGGATCACGGATCTGAGCAGCTTTATGTTCAGTGTCTGAAAACTGCTGCTTCAGTTTTTTATCTGGATATTTAATTCTTTATAACTGGATTGCTAATCTGGTCCCTTTACTTAATCTTGTCTAGAGGTAGAATTTAATATATTTTATTTTAAAATCATTATTTCATTTTCCTGCAAATCTGAAATTTTCTATAATGTACACATTTTGGTTTTGCAAACTAAAGAAAGTAATAAACTATTATTTTAAAAGGAACGTAAGTATATATTTAATGGGAGTTATATATATAATTCAGGAAGAATGTTACTTTTTGCCAATAAAATAAAAGGCAAACTATTTGCAAAGAAATTATGAATTTTCAGAATGAAAATCTTTTAATTTGTATTTGTTGGTTATGTATATTCTTCCAGTTTCTACATATGCACATGAAAATGTTATAGAACAAAGTTTTTAAAACAACATATGATGAAATTAATCTTTAACCTCAATGGGTAACACTATTTGTGTCACTGAATGCTTTTTTAATGCAATTTGGATGGTTTATATCAAATTGACTAATTTGGAGTCCTTCTAAATTTTCCTTTTTGGATTTTCTTAATTTTAGATTTGCTGTCTGCCAAATTTAGGACAATTCAGTCCAAGAAAATGCATCATATTTTAATTTTGTCTTTATAAAGTAGTATGAGTTCTGAAGAATTAATAAAAGATTTTCACTGTGCATTCTTCATATTATGTTCCCTTAGGGTATATTTTGTATTCATAAATGATCATATTAATTGTCTCTATATTTTGAATTTTCAGCATTTGTGACATATTCAAATAAATTATCCCTTTAGATAAGCTATAAGACAATTACTTTGGTAATAAGAATATTGCATACTCTGTTTTCTCAGGATCTTCTGTCTTGCAGAAAAAGAAAATACCATGTATTAAAATTATAAGTATATGAAAATCATTGCTGAATATTTCTTAGGTTCTCTGTAGTCTTGTGGAAAAGCCTTAGGTTTCCATCCATTCTCATTGGTGATTATCAGTTTTTTAACTTAATTTGTTTACCTATCTTAGTAGTTAAAATGACAAGCCCTAGAGTAATACTGTTTGTGTTCAAAATATTATTTTGACAGTTATAACCTGTATGGGCTGTTATGAAGATGACAAGTTGAAACTCTGATAGAGAGCTATGTTGATTGACTTGTTTTATGTAGTGAATGAATGCCTGCTGCTAGAGGCTTCCCACGTTCCTTGGCTTGTGACCCTCTTTCTCCATCTTCAAAGGTAGCAACTGTGCATTTCTCTGACATTGCTTCTGTTGTCACATCTCTTTTTCTGACCACAGCTCAGAAATGCCTGTTTTAAGAAATTACGTGACTAGACTGAACCCACCTAGATAATCTAGGATAATCTCTCTAGCTCAAGATATTTAACTAGATATGCGAATTTCCTTTTGCCATATCACATAATATATTCAAAGGTTCCAGGTATTATGATGTGGACATTTGGGGGGAACTCATTATCCTGCTGACCAACTCAGTTCTTTTGTTCTTTTATTGTTCCATATGAATTTAAAGAGCAGTTTTTGAAGTTCTATATACACATAAAGGAGGTTTTTAATAGGGTTTTATTTCAAGTATTTGGGGAGGGTTACAAAATGTGGAATAAAACAATCCCGAATTAGTAGTTAGTTGCCGTTTCTGGGCTTGTTTCTAAACACTGAGATTTGTGAATTGCTACTTCATTTATCTGTCAGTATTTAATCAGGTGCATTTAGCAAAACGTAGTAAGGATGTTATCATGGGCTGAATTGTGTCCCTTCAAGATTCATATGTTGAAACCCTATTCTCCAGTACCTCAAAATGTGACTCTTTGTGGAGATAAGGTCTTTAAAGTGGTAGTTAACTTAAAACAAGGTGTTTAGGGTAAGCCCTAATCCAATCAGACAGGTGTCCTGATTAGTTAGGGGACTGTGGATACAGAGGAGAGGCCATGTGAGGACGCAGCAAAAAGGCAGCCATCTATCAGTCAAGAAAAGAGGCGTCAGAAGTATCCAAACCTGCCAACACCTTGATCTTGGGCTTCTAGCCTCTAGAACTGTGAGAAAACACATTTCTGTTGTTTAAGCCACCCAGTGTTTGGTATTTTGCTATGGCAGCCCCAGCAAACTAATACAGATATGAAGCAAAATAAACACCTGTTCAGAAAGAAATTTGTTACAATCAGTTTGAAAAACAACTTGGAATTAAATGTTAAAGTTTAAAATATTGCAGTCTTTACTTGGCAGTTCCATTCCCCGATATATGGCCCCAAAATTGCTTGAACATGTGAAAAGAGGACACATTTACAATGATGTGCATATGATATATTCTTCACATCGTTTGAATCCTCACTCAAAAGTCATAGTCCCAGAGCAACCTTCCCCAATCAATCAATCAATGTAAAATTGCTTTGCCTGCCCCCTCCCCCAAACTCTAGCACAAAAATGATTAGCTTCTAATATGCTATAAGCCACTTATTTATTTTATTGATTATATATCACACCTTAAATTAGTATGTAAGCTCCTTAAGGGCTGTGATTTCTTTGTTTCACTGTTACATCTCCAAATCCAAGGAAGATGCTTGCAGAAACGAGTTGCTCTATAAATGAATTGGATGGATATCTAGAAAGGAAATATTATAATATTTTCTAATTACCTGGTGAATGAAAGTTTTTTAAAATGGCATTTTATTGAATCAGACTGGTGTATGTTGAATAAAACCAAGTTTTGATTCAAATAGGAGCTCTCCTAGATTGCTAGTGGGAATGAAATTTGTTGCAACTACATTGTAGACCAAATTGACAGTATTAGTATAATTGAAAACACAAAAACCCTAAGACTGAATAATTCTATGGCAGGTATGTTCTTTAAAGAAACTTTCACTGTGGTTAAATGAGACAGGAAAAAAGTTATCAGTGAAAATCGCCTAAGAATTAGTTAGAAAACTGATAACTAAAACGTGATATTTTTCACAAAGATATAATAATGTACAGTAATTAATGAGTGTGTTAGATCTATTTGAAGCAGCATAAACAGTTCCTGTGAGCACACTTGTGTGTGAAGAAAAAATAAGTTGTGGTATGGTATGTAAGTATACCATTGATAGGAAAAAAATAGAAACATAAAACAATAATGTTTGTAGATATGTACATAGAGAAATTATTAAAGCAAGAACATAAAAAGGCACACTAAATTCATCATAGATGATATAGATCACTTCAAATGTATCCGTAATGCTTTACTTCTTTTATTTAAATGCTCTGGAACCAGTATGGTGTGCTGGATGTTCCTCATTGGACTTTCCACATTACTCCCTACCCTTATCTACACTACTCTGTACTTTAGGAGGCTGACATTTACTTGTCGTATCAGTGGATTTATTTGCCGTCCCTTGCCTTCTCTTTGAGTTTGACCAACACACAGTATTGGCAAGAGGCTTTGTTGCCTGTCCTGCCCTTAATGCTTCTGCCAGGAACACCATCTCAGAAATACTGAAGAGAGTATTTATGGCCATGACATTCCATTCAATAGTCTATCTGACCAGAGAACTCATTTTTCAGCAATTTAGACTGTGTGCTGATAATAATTAGGTTCAGTTGTGTTACTCTGTACCCTGTCATACTGAAGCAGTTAGACTTTTGTAACAGTGGAATTGTCTATTGAATACTCAATTATGATATTCCTGCATACAACCCCTTTTGGTGTTAAAATACCACATTATTGGATAGTTTATATAATCTGAATCAATGACTAAGTGGTGCTTTTTCCCATAACCGAAATGAATGTATTTGGAAACATGTAGAAGTGGAAGTTCCCTGTCTATTTTTAACCTAATAATCAGTTTGAGGTTTTTCCTACATCTTTAAGAAAACCCACTTGCAAAGTTGTACTTCATCTCCATATGGACTGACTTTTATCTCTGTTTATTTAGACTTTATATTACCAGGGAAATAACGATTGTTTAATTCAATTAGAAATTGAAATTGCACCTTTTCCATAGTATGGAAAGGGCAAAGGGCATGCATGAATGGACTGTGTCACTGATTATAAATTTCAAGAGGGAACAGAAAACAGATTATCTGACACATGATCTGAGCATGGAAAAGTGCTCTGACCTTAAGCAGTGAGACCATCAGATGCATTTCCCTCCCAGGTCTGAGCACAGGCAATGTGGTGACCTCCAAAACCCAGCTGTCGAAAACACTCTACTCCAAGCGCCTGTGTCTGCTGTGAATTCCTTCTTCTACATTCTTTCTCCTTCACCTAGACATGGTAACTACTTCTACAGTTATTCATAATAGCATCATTTTTTTGGTCTTTCAGTCATCCAGTAATTGCATAATCAATTATCTGTACTATAATTATCTCCCTTTGAAATAACTAGCATTATGTAGATGCCTTGAGTCAACTGCTATTGCAGTTCCCAGATTATATGATACAATCTCCACTGGAGTTAAAAGTATGTTAAAAGGTTCCTCAAATATGTTTTTTTTCCCCTGAATATAAACAGTTTTATTAAATTTCTTTGTCAGAATCTAAAACTGCCTTGAAATGTCATGATTTTTATATGTCCACACCTTGATTTATATGTCTATCAAACATATATTTCATGGGAAATTTGCACTGTTACTCCAGAAGTTACTCATTATATTAATGCACTCATACCATATGTAGCACAATCAGAAGTCACTTTCTATGAAATCATTGACTTGAAAATCACATCTGCTGGCTTAAAATTGAATATAATGTAAAATATACATCTGTTTACGCCTAGCATGTGACTAAAACTTCCTAATTAAGAATCTACATCGAATATATAAAGTTCTTGTAACAAAACCATCTAGAATACAGTGAATTACTCAATTGGTAGAAAATATGCTTATTTCTACCACAAAACTCAGCCACATTAGCTGTGGACTGAAACTGCATCCTGAAGTATCTAGATAAGTTACCTAACATCTGTATTCCTTGATTTCTTTGTATGTAAAATAGAAATAATAAAAGTACTCAGATCCTTGGTTTAATGTTAAGATTAAGAAAGTGCTAAGACTAGTGTCTTGTATTTGGTGAGTATTGTGTTGAACATTATTACTATTAACCTTTATATCGTTTTTCACTGTGGCTACTAACATTACTAATGAAAATAATACTCATTTACTTGGCGATTGTTTAAAGAATACTTGCTAAAGTTTCAGTGTCTCAATTCCTTAAAGAAAAAGTTCAAAACTTTAAAATGTTGTGAAATATTACAGATGTCTTGAAAGAGACAATGGGACCAAACTGGTCATTTAAAAAATGTTTCCTGTACTTAGTCTCTCCGAATCTAACAATAATTCTAAGTCCTACTAATTATTAATGAGGTTTTATGCTACTTTAAGACAAAACAAAATTATGTCCCTACTAACATAAATGAAGTATGGAGAACATGTATTATGAGAAATAATAATTGGAAACTTGGATGTCTGTAGATATACCTAGTTGCCCATACAATATATAAGATCCTCTTCTATACACCATCTTCTTCTTCATTAATAACAGAATCCCAGCTGGGGCAGTGGAAGAGGTGGACAACAATTTACTCAATTAAAAATGCTCAGTCTTGCAAATGCCTTTACATTCATCCTTGATTATGTGTCGCAAATCTGATGAAATGTAAGCAAGGTCATCTAACGAAGTTTGTTAAAAGGGGACAACTTAGTCAACGTGTACATTCTCAGCATTCATTTTCTCATTAGTCTCAGCTAAGATGTAGTCAACATGCCTGGATTTATAGGAAATGGAGAAGAATTTAAAAGGACAAAAGAACAATCACCAGTATAATTTCTATAAGTATAGTAATGAGTATGTAGGCAGAATTCCAAAATGCCTTCCCCAAGATTTCCTGTCATAATTCCTGGAACTGTGAATACGAGGAGATATTAAATCCATCAGTATGTTATATTACACGATAAGAGGGAATTTGTAGGTGTAAATAAATTTCCTAATCAATTGACTTTTAGTGTTAACAAAAGGAAGATTTTCTGGGTAGGCACAATTTAATCATGTCAGCTTCTCAAATGCTGAGTATTCTGTTGGCCTCTATTTTGTAGTAGATATTTCTATTTTCTTCTTCAATACTTAGAGTTATTTATTAGTGAAACCATTTTGACCTGGTGCTTTTCTTTTGGAAGCCTTTTAAATTTTGATTAATTTTAATAGATATAGAGTTATTCAGGTTATCAATTCTTGAAGATTTGCACCTTTCAAGTTGTAATAATTGGATTTAATTATGTTACTTGTACCCTGTCATACTGAAGTAGATAGATTTTATTACGGAAGAATTGTCTATTGAACACTCAGTTATGACAACTCTGGAGGAAACACATTGTGGTATTAAAATGTCACAGTAGAAGATAGTTTATATAATTTGAATCAGTGACTAATATGTAGTGTTTTTCTCTCATAACCAAAATGAATGCAAACAAGTTGTGGAAATGGAAGTTGTTCCATTTGTGAGCTATGCAGTGTGTGCCTTTCAAGTTATTTGTCCCATTCATCTAAGGTATCAAATTTGGGGGCATACATCTGTTCATAGTATTCACTTATTATCCTTTTAATGTCCACAAGATTAGTGAGATTAGTAGTGATATGTCTCTTTCATTGTGGATATTGGTACTCTGTGTCCTCTCTCTCCCCTCCACTCTCTCCCCGTCCCCCCTTTTCCCCTCTCCCTCCCTCTGTCTTTATTAGCATTTATTATACATTCTTCCAGCCATGCTAAGCTCTTTAAAAAAAATTCTCAAAATGTGTTATAATCTCTCAAACCTCTGGGTTATTACACGGGCAGCTCCTCTGGTGCCATAGCCCTTTGAATCCTTGTGTTATTAAACTCTGCTCCTGTGGATTTCACTTAATGTTGCATCAATCCCAAAAAACTTTTCATATCTACTTCTTTTTTGAGATTTTATGTCTATTTTAGAGAGCTAATATCACCTAGTGATAGATCTATTGAAGTACTGATCAAAGTGTATTTATTCCAATTTTCTGTTTAAATGGTTTCCTCTATTTGATCATCTTTAAGACGATCCAATTTTAATAGACTTTGAAATGCTGGCATTTAACAAAATATATTTCACATAGTGTCATGTTTTAAAAATACTCTTTTGATGAAGAATCTAAAAAGGCTTTCAGACATAATAGCATAATACAACATATCAAATGTATAGTCACATTTTCATCCTATACACCAAAATAACTAGAAGTTTGTTTAATGTGTCCTATTACATGCCCTCTACTATATTTAGTCACTATTAAACAGTTAGACTTTAAAATAATCCTCCATAGAAAAGATAAATAGGACACTGGAAGACTCCTGTAGGGCTCTAAGGTGCCATAAAATAGATTAAATGAGAGACAAACTTTCAAAGAATGTAGAAGGTGAAGGACAGTACCAAGTTTTGTAAAGATAAAATATTTTAGTTTATTCCTCACAATATGTTCCTTGAAGACAACAAAAATCTGAAGCTTGATCTATGTATTGGGGAGAAAGAAATAGAAATTACATGCTCAGGGGAATATAGCTGTAAACAAATAAATTGGTGATGCTTATTTTAAAACATATTTTCTATCCTTTTGATGGGTTTTTGATTCCCACTATGATATGAAAAGTGGCCCTTCATAACCCTTCCAGCAACTGACCTCAGATTACAGAGCTCATGAGTGTAAAAGCAAATTGGAAAAAAAAGAAGTGTGTGCTATGCCTTAAAACTAAGTATAAATAAGTAAATAGGTAAATATTAGGAGAGCAAATAAATTTTCAATATTTTCTCTCTCAACTCACTGATCTTTCTTATATGCTCCATATACTGGGTAACAGAAAAAGAAAACTAATTTTAGGCCAGCCATTTTAAACTCAATAGAGACAGATGTGTTAATGTTAAACTATTTTTGTACTCATAAGGTTATATTTAGCTGTGAAGACAAAAAAAATTTAAGTGAAACATAAGCAGGTAGAAGTTTCTTTCTCACTTATACAAGGTCAGAGGCCAAGCAGTCCCTGCTGTGTGGTGGCACCATGACACTCAGGGACCCAGGCTCCTTCTCCCCTGTTCTTCCACTAGGCGAGACTTGGGCATGTGGCCTCATCAGGTAGCACAGAGGGCTGGAAATTGGAAGATTTTGTTGCTGCTGCTGTTATGATTTTGTTGTTTTTTTAAATAAGTTTATTTGGCTATACGCAACATTAAAAATCAGAGACTATGTTTTAAGGAAGATGAAAAGAATGGGTATTGAGAGACAAGTTGGATTTAAATTCTCTTAAGGCAAACATGTCCTTTCTCTCCGAGTTCAAACCTCCTTGCCCTTCTTTTCTTTATTTATTTGGGTGTAGGTGGAGAAATGTGGCTTCAGTAACTTTATAAGGGTGAGGAAACATCTTTGACTACTACACGTTTTTGCAGGATATTGCTGCAAAGTGGTGGTTCCGGGCAGTCTCCTGGACTGGTGGTTACTGAGATGCAAGGGGCATCTTTTGGTCACTCTGCTAAATTTGGATCTGTTCTAATACAGACCAGGTTTCTCCAGATTTGGCTGCAGCTTGGGCTATGATTTCAACCCAGCTTGAGCTTATGTCAGTCACACTTCTTCACCCCCTCAGGCTAGAAGGAGAGGAACTTCCACTCTTCTGTTCTTCACTGGCTGGAACCATATTATGAAAAATAAACAAGTCAATGCCCTCTCTCAGGTTCCAAGGTTCTACCTCTTGATGTATTAACAAGCTGAAAGGCTTCAACCATTATGACAAATTTCATCTCAATGTGGAATATCAGATGCTTTATTGTTATCAGTATATACATTCTTTTAGTCCCATAAACCCTGAGGTTAAAGAAAAATATGTTTTAAGAAGGAGACTACAGTGTACTAGTTTAATATTAATGAAGTTTATGCCTAACGAATATTAATGGGATAACTATAAATATAAGTACTAACTAATTTAAAGTGCCATATTTCATTTATATATCAAGTGGATTATTTTTTCATATTTTATTTATCAGTTAAAGAAAAATATGTTTTAAGAAGGAGACTACAATGTACTAGTTTAATATTTATGAAGTTTATGCCTAACGAATATTAATGGAATAACTATAAATATAAGTACTAACTAATTTAAAGTGCCATATTTCATTTGTATATCAATTGGATTATTTTTTCATATTTTATTTATCAGTTTTCTTCAAATTACATTCTAATTTCAAATTATTCCTTGAGAGTTATGAAAAGTTATATAATGAAAAGCAAATTCCCAGAAAAGAAAGATAGCCATATATACAAATTTTGATTCAGATTTTTGTCTTTTTCTCTAAAACTTAGTCTTTTCAAAATCTTTCAAATTCTGAAACTGTATTTTTAACAACTGTGCATGTTTTAGATTACAAAAGAAATATAAGGCATAAAATATTTAAATATAAGGATGTTATTAGTAGAGGTCCAGTTTCCCATTGATATAACACATACACATGCACAGATACAGACCTGTAAATATGACTTGTAGACGTCTGTGGAACCATTTACATCAGATGTGTCCGAATGAAGATTGTCAGGGTATTTTAAGAACTACTCTTTTTCATTTTCTGTATTTGCAAAATTCACTGGTTATGATGACTAATTATATACAGAGAAATGTGGTGAATGTATAAAAGGAAATTGGCATAACCAAACTATAAATAAAAATTAATTTAGGAAAGTTTCCTGGAGGCCAATATTGAAATTACTGTAAAAACTTAGAAAAACATGTTTATGTTTTAGAATAAGTAATTTCCTTGAATCTATTTGTTACATATATTTATAGATTCATAAATATTTGATTAACAATTAAACATAATTGTTTTAGCAGAATTTTTTTACATTCTGCTTTTAACATCATTAATTATTTTATATATTCTCAAGGATTATTTCGTCATACATATTTTTATCTTTTTAGATTGACTATTGAATGTTTTAATTTCAATCTTACTTGATTATTCAACACAAAAAATTGTTTTGACCACACTTTACTGTGTTACTTTGCATATTAACCTCTTATATCATATATGGTTTACAAATATTTTCTCCTATACTGTAAGTTGCCTTTTCATTGTGCTTAGTGTTTCTTTTCCTGTGCAGAAGCATTTTAGTTTGATGTAATCCCCCTTGTTGATTTTTGCTTTCGTTGTTTGTGCTTTTGGCATCATATCTGAAGAATCTGAAAGTTATTTCTGGGTTCTCTATTCTGCTTCATTTGGTCTGTGTTTATTTGTATGCCAGTGCCATACTGTTTCAATTACTATACCTTTGTACTATAGTTTGAAATCAGAAAGTGTGATGCCTCTGGCTTTGTTATTCTTTCTCAGTATTGCTTTGGCTATTCAGAATCTTTTGTGGTTTCATAGGAATTTTACTATTGTTTTTTTTTTTCTATTTCTGTGAAATAATGCCATTGGGATGTCAATAGAGACTGCATTAAATATACAGATCACATTGGGTAATATGGCCATTTTAACAATATTAATTCTTCCAGTCTATGAATATGGGTTATTTTCCTATTTGTTTGTATCTTCTTTAGTAACTTTCATCAAAAGCTTATAGTTTTAGTAGTACAGATCTTTTACTTCCTTGGTTAAATTTATTCCTGAGTATTTTATTGTTTGTGATGCTACTGTGTATGGGATAATTTTCTTTATTTTTATGGATATTTTGTTGCTACTGTATAGAAATGCAACTGATTTCTGTATATCGATTTTTATATCCTGCAACTTTACTGAATTGTTTGATTAGTTCCAAAGTATTTGAGTGTGGTCTTTAAAATTTTCTACATATTAGATCACATTATCTGTAAATAATGACAAATTTACCCCTTCCTTTCTGATTTGGTTGCCTTTTATTTCTTTGTCTTGCCTGATTTCTCTAGCTAAAACTTCCAGTACTATGGTGAATAACAGTGATGAGAGTATGCAACCTGTATTTTTCCTGATCTTAGAGGAAAAACTTTCAGTCTTTCATTATTGAATATGATGTTAGCATCAGTTTGTTTTATATGGCCTTCATTATGTTGAGGTATGTTCCTTCTACACCCAATTTGTTGAGGGTTTTTATCCTGAAAGGATGTTATATTTTGTCAAATGTTTTTTCTGCATATATTGAGATGATCATATAATTTTTATCTTTCATTCTATTAATGTGTTATATTACATTTATTGATTTGCAGATATTTAGCCATTTTTGCATTCCAGAGATAAATCCCACTTGTTTGTGGGGTATGATCCTTTTAGAGTGTTGTTGAATTTAGTTTGCTGATGTTTTGCTGAGAATTCTTTTCATCTGTATTCATCAGGGATATTTATCTATAGTTTTTTTATTCTTATACTGTCCTTATCTGGCTTTGGTATGAGTATAATCCTGGCCGCATAAAATGAGTTTGGGAGTGTTCCCTCCTCTTCCATTTTTCTGGAAGAGTTTGAGAAAGATTAGCATTAATTCTTCTTTAAATGTTTAGTAGAATCCACCAATGAAGCCATCTGGTCATGGACTTTTCTGTTTTGGGAGGTTTTTTATTACAGTGTGGCTCTTTACTTGCTATTGGTTTGTTCAGATTTTCTTTCTTTTTTTTTTTTTTCTAATTCACTCTTGGCAGGTTGTATGTTTCCAGGAATTTACGCTTTTCTTCCAGGTTATTTAATTTGTGGGCATATCTTTTTTATAGTAATTTTTTATGATCCTATGTATTTCTGTGGTTTCACTTTCTTCTCTTTCATTTCTGATTTTTTAACTTTAAGTTTTCTCTTTTTTTTCTTGGTAGTTTAGCTAAATACTTGTCAATATTTTTTATGTTTTTGAAAAACTATCTCTTGTTTTATCTTTTCTATTGTCTTTATGATCTCTATTTATTTCCCTCTGATCTTTGTTATTTCCTTTCTTCTGCTAACTTTGGGCTTAGTTCATTTTTCTTTTCCTCATTTCATGAGTTGTAAAACTTAGGTTGTTTATTTGAGATCTCTATTTTCTTCATATATGCATTTATTGCTATAAACTTCTCTAGAAGAATTGCTTTTGCAGCATCCCATAGGTTTTGGTGTGTTGTGCTTCCATTTTCATTTGTTTTGAGTTATCTTTTAATTTATCTTTTGATATCTTCTTTGACCCATTTGTTGTTCAGTAGTGTGTTGTTTAGTTTCCACATGCTTGTAAATTTTCAACTCTTGTTTTGATTTCTAGTGGTTAGAAAAGAAAACTAGTATGATTTCAGTCTTCTTAAATTTGCTAAGACTTGTCTTGCAGTCTGTCATGCGGTCTATCCTGGGGAATGTTCCATGTGCACTGGAGAAGAATGTGTATTCTGCTATTGTTGAATACACTGTTCTATATATGTTTGTTAAGTCCATTTGTTCTAGAGTATGGTTCAATTCCAAGTTTCCATTGTTGATTTTCTGTCTGGATGATCTATTCATTGCTTAAAGTGAGATATTGAAGTCCCCAACTATTATTTTTGCTTCTTATTTCTCCCTTTAAATCTGTTGATATTTGTTTAATATATTTAGGTCCTCCTATGTTAGGTGGATATATATTTACAGTTGCTATATATTCTTGATGAGTTAACCCCTTGATCATTACATATTGACCTTCTTTGTATTTTATTACCATTTTTGACCTAAAGTTTATTTTATTTGATATAAGTATAGCTCTCCCAGATTTCTTCTGTTTTTGACTTGCATGGAATATCTTTTTCCATCCCTTCTCTTTCAGTGTCTCTGTGTCCTTATAGCTGAGTGAGTGAGTCTCTTGTGGACAGCATATAGTTGTCTAGCCACTCTGTGCATTTTGTTTGGTGAATTCAATCCATTTACCTTCAAAATATTAAAGGAAAAAAGTTGCCAGCCAAGAGTACTGTATACAGCAAAGTTATCTATCAGATAGGAAGGAGAAATACTTTCCCATACAAACAAACAAATGCTAAGGGAGTTCATCTCTAATAGACCTGTCTTGTCTGAAATGCTAAAAGGAGTTTTTCAGGCTGAAATGAAAGGTTATATTTAGTAACATAAAAACATAGGAAAGAATACAACACACTGGGGTAAAGGTAAATATACAGTCAGATTTAGAAAAATCCAATTCTGTAATAGGATGGTATGTTAACAAATCAACTATAGTATCAGAATTCAGGGAAAATAGTATTAAAATAACTATAACTATTATAACTTTTAATGGATACACACTGTAATAAGAGGAAAACTGTTATAAAAAAGTAAAAAGGGGGGAGTAAAAGGGTGGAGCTTTTGTACGCAATCAAAGTTAAGTTGGTCTCAGCTTAAAATGGACTGTTTATATATAAGGTATTTTTCGTAAGCCTCATGATAACCACAAAGCAAAAACCTAAAGCCCCATACCACCAACGTCTCTATCTTCTTACAATAAGTATGGTCATGTTACTTGTTATTACCAATAGAATGGAAGCAGACATTTTGTGTTACTTCCAGGACAAGACTATAAAAAACAGAATTTCTTCTTCCTCAATTTATTTCCCATTTTACTATATGGTTTAAGAGGTTTCTGAGACTCTAGGTTTGGTGATGATAAAAAATGGAAGGGGGCTTCCCTGGTGGCGCAGTGGTTGAGAATCTGCCTGCCAATGCAGGAGACACGGGTTCGAGCCCTGGTCTGGGAGGATCCCACATGCCGCGGAGCGATTAAGCCCGTGAGCCACAGCTACTGAGCCTGCGCGTCTGGAGCCTGTGCTCCGCAAAGAGAGAGGCCGTGACTGTGAGAGGCCCGCGCACCGCGATGAAGAGTGGCCCCCGCTTGCCACAACTGGGGAAAGCCCTCGCACAGAAATGAAGACCCAACACAGCCAAAAATAAAATATAAATAAATAAATAAATTTATAAAAAAAAAAAAAAAAATGGAAGGAAGCTAGGTCTCTGCATCAACATGTGGAAAAGAGACGCCCCCTAACATAAATACCCTTCTTGAACTGTCAGAGTGAGATAAACTTCTATGTGTTTGAGCCATTAGTTTTTTGTGGTATATTTGTTATAGAAATTGAGCTTGCTATCATTAAATCTTTCTTTATTATACCTGCTGAAACACATGAGTAAATAAAAGACAACTTTTTTGAATGGGGGATATAAATCAATGTTTTACCATATCTCCTCATTTCTGCATATTCAGAAACCTATCCAACCTATGTATGAATATATATTAGGCATCCATTTTTATAAGTGGTTACTATTTCTACATTTCCATATGTAAGGGTGATATCTAGTAACAGCAAGAAACAGTTACATGACCGTTGTAAGGACACATTTTTTTCCCTCTAGTAGTCATTTTAATAAATACATCCACTAAATAATATTGGCATTATCCAAATTACTTGTGATATCCTTGTTACCTAAATTGCATAATATAAAGACAAAAGCGTGACCACACACACACACAAAAGGAAACATGCACATTATTTTGAATGTATGTCTGTATCCATTACTGTAATTTGTTAAGCCAAATGTAAAGTGATATCATCAGTAACTGAAGTCATGTCTTTATGACAGTAGACAAGCAATTAGATGAATTCTGGGTTTGTGTCTATCTAATCTATAAGTCATAGCACATACTACTTAACTTTAAAATATAAATGTGGAATTATTCAATCTGAAATCTACATTTTCTTTTTTCAAGTGTTATGTTGATAACATAAAGTGTTGAAAAGGACATGGTATGGTCCTAAAAATGGAAATGTATTGAAAATTGTGTAGATAAAAATGAATAAGCTTATAATTTTAGTTGTTTATTGTTCAGCTAAAGGATATTCTTCCTCTTGGCAGGATCAGGAAAATACACAGCAGCTCAGGATCCACGAAATAAAATTTCTTTGATTTTATAGGTTCATATATACTTTTCTATTTATGAATAGTCAATATTTTGGAAAAAAATGGTTAAAGGAAAAATAGTGATGATGCCTTGTTATATTTTAGGAAATAGTTAAATGAAAATGCTATATTTTCATAATTTAGTGTTTTGCCCCAAATTGCTTATGATCATATGCTTTTATCAATATTACATCTTAAAGTTTCATCTTGATTGCTAACCTATAGCATTTCATTTTTCATATTTTATAAATGTGTGTGTATGTATGTGTGTATATATATATATATATATATATATATTTCCCTCTGAGGATATGTCTTTATTATGTAGATGATAAATAGAAAGGTCGTTTGTCATCAAGACTAGCTACTTCCAGTTAACACTGATATCAATTTTTGTTTGCCATTCTCTGTTCCCTTATATCATTCCACTACATACATGACTGAACCTAGCACTTTATAAAATGTCAGAATCTCTTGGGGTAGAGCATGTATTTATTATAAGGTAAGCAAGTATATATCAATTTGTCTCCTATCTCCATTATACCACAGAAGTTACTGTACTTTGGTCAAGGTCACCTGTGATGTCCACTTTTCACATTAAATGGACATATAAGGTCATCTCACTAAACTGTCAGCACTTTTAGCAACAGTTCATATCTTCCTGCTTATTGAAACACTCTCTGTACTCAGCAGCTAGGCCTGTAAACTCTCCTTTAGGTACCAGAAGCTTTCGTTTCACCCGTATCCAAGGGTTTTTCTTCCTTCTGGACTTTGGATTCCCTGTGTACTCTTCCTCAGATAGGAAGACACTTTTTCAGCTGTAATCCATGGTTATTATCTTGGAGCCCTGTTGATGTGATGGTTAAGTTATGAGGCAAGAGAAGTGTTCTATAGTCTTCTGATTAAATCTAAGCCTTTTAGTGAGCTTGTGTCTCGGGATTACGATCATTAAAAGTGCTTCTCTAATGGTAGTATAGTTTTTCTTCACTCTGTTCCCTACTCAATTTCTTGGCTACAGCATTTCCAATCTACTTTCTTGAATTGCTAAGCCCTGTAAAACGTTGCCTTCCTCCCTTCCCTGCTGTCTCACCTAAGGTGAGACAGGAAGTAGGAGGTAGCTGGAGTGGAGAGGAATTCCCGTTCCTCCAGTGGAATTAGGTTCCAGAATTGTGCTCTAGTGAAATATTTATCCCTGGAATAATGAGGTGGACTCTGGGTGTATTTCACAAGGATCTCTTCCCTTCCCTCTGCCATAGCCACAAAGTGATCTTAGGAATCCTCACCCAAAACACTCGTGTAAGAGTATGAAGGGATTTGAGATGGGGTTCAGCAGTTCCTCGGTCTTACATTAGTGGACACTCAGCCTGCAACAATTCATCAAAATTATCGTTCAAGTGTTCTATCATGTTATGGCTCCAGTGCCCACTGTTCCGTGCTAGTACATTTCGGTTGCTGTATCTCTCCTGGTGTGCCTTTCTCTGTAGATGTTGGAGTGGTCGCTTACGTTACAATCTGCATTCTCAAATGAGAACAAGAAGTCATTAATTTTCAATCTGTCCCGCTTCCTCTTGTTGTAAGGATGGAAGTGAAAACTTCTAAGCTCTTCAGCTGTTAGATCTAAAATCAGTAGTCTGGCTTTAAGATAGTTTGTGGAACACATCAATCCTTCTAACTTAGATTTTCCTCAATACACTTTCCCCTTGTGTCTTGAAATGAATGAATTCTTTTCATCTTTTAGGTATCAACTTTAAATCTCACTACAGTATGCAGGTCTCCTTGTTATTCTGTCTAAAACAACTCCTTCACTCTCATCTTTATCTGTTACAACATTCTTTCAGCACTTGTGGAAAGCTTGAATGCTTTTTTAAAAATTCTGTATTCTCTTGTAGAATAAAAATCGTTGAGGGGAAGAACTATGCCTAGATCTTCTTCACCCTTGTATTTTCAATATTTAGTATAATTTGTTACTTAATATTTTATGAGTAAATAAATGTCTTATTTACACAAATGTATTTTTTCATAGAATAATTCACATTACTTATTAAAATATATAAGACCAGTCTATGTGTTCAGATATCTTTTAGTTGGTTTTTAATCAAGTCATGACTATTTTCATGAAAATAATCAGGAAACATTGATGAAATACTTGAAATTATTTATAATCAACTTTATTTTTGTCTGAAAACCAAAGTTTTTCAAATATTTTTTGTAAGCCTCTTGTATGTACTATGATTCCTCAGCACCTAGCACTTATTTAAAACATGGCCTTCCCTCATCAAAGATAATATAATTATCTCATTACTTCTCTCTTCTTAAATTCTTAATCTTAATATTTACTACATGTAGTATAAGTATCTGCTATAAGTAATTTTTTTAGAATACATTTATTTCCTGGCTCTCACTTTGATTTTACCCAGGTTAGAGAAATAAGTTATTACTATTTTTTGCCATGAATCCTTTGTTGTTTTTGAAATATAGTTGATGTACAGAATTATATAAGTTACAGGTGTGTAATAGAGTGATGTCACAATTTTTAAGTTTATACTTTATAGTTATTGTAAATATTGGCTATATTCTCTGTGTTGTACAATATATCCTCATAGCTTATTTTATACATAATAGTTTGTACTTCTTAATCCATTACCCCTATCTAGCCCCTCTTCCCACTGGTAACACTAGTTTGTTCTCTATATCTGTGAGTCTGCTTCTTTTTGGTTATATTAACTAGTTTTTTGTATTTTGTAGATTCCACATATAAGTAATGGCATACGGTATTTGTCTTTCTCTGTCTGACTTATTGATACTTAGCATAATGCCCTCCAAGTCCATCCAGTTGTTGCAAATGGCAAAATTTCATTGTTTTTTATAGCTGAGTAGTAGTCCATTGTATGGAATATATCTTTATCCATTCATCTGTTGATGGACGCTTAGGTTGATTCCGTATCTTGGCAGTTGTAAATAATGCTGCTTTGAACACTGAGGTACATGTATCTTTCCAAATTTGTGTTTTTGTTTTTTTCAGATATATACTCAAGAGTGGAATTGCTGGGTCATGTGGTAGTTCTATTATTAGGTTATTATTATTTTTAATTTTATACAATATAACTTGAGCAAGCATCTGTCTAAGATTTTGGATTTGCCATAAATAGGCTCAAAGTACCATTAAATAACTTTATATCATAACAAAAAAAAGAAATACTTTCATATAGTTATTCATCTCTGATGAATTACCAGACAACAGTATGGAGTGGAGCCCCCAGCCAACTCATAATGTCATGTCAACTGAGCAATAAATAAATTTAAATTTTTTAAGCTGGTGAGAATTTAGGGTTGCTTGGTTTTGTTTTGTTTGTTTGTTTGTTTTTCTGGGGGAGGCAGGAGTTGCTTTTTATTGACTTGGTCGTGGGTGGGTTCTGCAGTAGGGCCCCTTTGGGTTTAAGAGCATTCTGCTGCTTCCTTTCTTCCTCCTGCAACTTCCGCTGCCTGAGCTGCCATGCCTGTAATCCAGCATCCATTTCCTGTGACAGCAGTACAACTCGTCTTGCAAACTTTTCCCTTTGGCCTTTTCTTCGAAGCTGGCCTTTCATTGGAGGAGCAGGGTGGCCATCCCTGTAAGACCAGTCTGGGAGCTCCGCAAGGGGCCCATAGCCAGAGGGGTTGGCAGCAAGGCCCTGCTGGGCTCACCACCGACTGCCCACCCGACCCGCGACGCCACAGTGCAGCCTCCGGACACTGGAGAGCAGTAAATGCAAAGCAGCCACGCTGAGGCGCAGGACGGGTTGCTTGGTTTTACAGCAAAATCAAACTTTACCAGACTGATACAACAGGATTCCAAAGGAAAAATAGGACTTAACCTTACATTTAACATTTGTGATATACCAGTAAACAATTTTTTTTTTTCATTTTTATAATTGTTGCTTCCTTGGCTGTTTTATTGGAACCCACTTAACGATTGTCAGTTTATTTATACATTTGAATAACCCTGCCATAAACAATACATAATTTTAAACATGAGAAGGTGTAATGATTAAGGATTGGGATTAAAACATATTCAGGAATTTACAGCAATTCACACAGGACTAATGGAATATCGAGGACATAGCCACCTGAATGATATAAACTATACTTCTTTTTATACATTATTCTTTTTCTTTTTCAAAGATTTTTTTTTTTTGGCCACGTGGCTTGTGGGATGTTAGTTCCCTGACCAGGGATGGAACCTAGGCCCCCTGCAGTGTAAGTGCAGAGTCCTAACCACTAGACCACCAGGGAGTTCCCTTTACTGTTTACATTATTCTTTTACACACTTTTAAATTTTAATTTCCATGAGGCCTATATCCCCTTTTTTAAAGGAATTGACTAGGTAGTATTAACTGTATTGTAATTTCAGGGACAACAATTATTAGAATTTTTTTAGTGAAATTATGATAAGAACTGTAATTTCCAATAAATACATAGTAATTGTCTTTTTTCTTAACAAAAATCATGTAAAATAACATTCCCCAAATTTATACAGACTTTTATACAGTCACACACATTTGCCAAGGGGAATAAAACAGTTTAAAATTATTTGATTTAAAAGCTTCTTTGATTTATTTCCATTGTGCCTAAATTTTCAGATGGAAATGCAAAAATTAAATGACAGGATGTTTGGTTTGCTTAATATTAACTCTGAATGAATGTTTCTGAATGGTTTTGAGTAAATTATATTTTCCACGTAATGGCCTGATAATAAGTGAAGTGCTTTTTACCCTAGTCTTGCTAAATATATATGCTATTTTCCTTGTCTTAGCACTATCACTGAATTACTCTTGTTCTTTTTTCTTTCTTCCTCTTTTTCTTTTTTCTCCTTTCTTTCCTTCTTTCTCTCTTTTCTTTTTCATTCTTATTTTTTGTTGTCGTTTCACTTGGCATATCTTCTTGCATAGCCTGTGGAATTAAAATTATCTCAGTGAACACAATGTGCTGATTTAGATATAAACCATGCCTTTAAAAATTTTCTATTTGCAATAGGCTAGAAATAGAATAGAGGTTTCATACAGATCGGAAACTGTGGTGAAAATCAATAGCTATCTGACTTTAGCATGTGACTTCATCTTTCAAAGAACCAATGAATGTTATCTGATGTACTGGAGCAGTCTGCTGTTCAATGAGGCTGAAGAACAGATGTGCATTATATGTGTCCAGGGTAAAATTCAATGATGCAGCTGTGTATTTGGCTAAGGTTCATCTGAACATTCTTAGTCACTTTTGAATAGTCTTTAGTAGGATCCCCAACTGCTTTGGGGCAGTAGTAAAGGAACTTAAAAAAAAAAAAAAAGATTTATGACACTGCTTACTTGGCTGTATCTTTAATTTTATAAATTTTATGCTATCAAATTCTTAGTGTTTTCCTGAAATTACCTTATGTCTAGAATATACATCTATAAATCTAAATCTATCTATATGTATCCAAGTATGTATGTATCTACCTAGCTCTGCAGTTGTACTCTACATTATGATGAAAGTTTGATTCAGATTATACAGCAATGGAATGTGGGTCCTATAGTACTTAAAAACAGTCTCTTGGTAATGGCCTGTAGGTGTTAGGCAGTCAAACACTGTAATCATGATTAGTTGCTAACCAACTAGCAAAGGGAGCCCCAGATGCATTTAAATACAGATTTCAGCTCAGCACGATACACAAATTGAAAGCTCTCTTCTTTTTTATTAGTATTTCTATTAAAATAACTTACTGTGTCTGTCTAAACGCATTAAGAACCTTCAAGGGTACAAAAACAAGTTATAGTCCCATTAAATAGAACATTCTTGTATTTTAAGATCTTTATCTTGCTAAATGAACTCTGCTATTTGCCTGCTCTGATAAGGAAAGAAGGGTTATATGGAGAAGTAGATTGAAAAAATGAGGGGAAACCATCTTAATTATTTACTTCTCCAGGCTCTGAACCCAAACAGAAGAGTTTCCCTTCTCAAAGGAAGGATCATAGAATGGACCCATTTCAGACATAAAAATAACAGAATTTCTCTTCCATCATCATCCAGCACCATATTGGACCCTTTAAGAATGTGAATATAGAGCTCTATATTATTATGGAAATCTCAAATTCTTGGTTTAGACAGGGGGAGAGAAAGAGACTTTCTCTCACATCACCAGGGTGATTATCCAGGTAAAGAGGATAAAAACTTTAAAACAGTCAGAGTCTTCTACAAAGATGGTGGAAACAAACTAAAATCCTGGGAGTTCTCGTTCATTGTGGACTGGATGTGTCAAGTTAATATTCCTGCCAGATGGCTCTTTGGATTATGGACTCTCTGACTAGCTCCCTTTGTTACCTCATGGACATGGTCTTCTGTTTCTCTGCCTCATATACTAAAATTTTACACAGGGCTTATCCCCTCCAGAATTCCTGTAACTCTGATACTAATTATTTGATTATAAACCTTGACTAAACGTTCATCCTGATATTTGTTTTTTGTATCCTACCTTGAATTTAATACTGCCTTGAGCTTTCAATTGAGACTTGAAACATATTATAAAGTTCAAATGGAAGAGTTAAGAGAAAAGAATGGTTACATTTTAGGAATATTCCCTTAGTAAATAATGAGAAGTGTGCAAAAAATTATTGATTTAAGATTTTTTAAAGGGTAAAATGGAAACAACCTATTTTTCATAATTAAATCCTTTCAGTAGGAAATTGGTTAAAAATGTTTTTATATATTCTGGGTATTGTGTCCACAAATAATGTTTTAATAAAATATACATATAGGCATGAATGTACCAAAGGGCCTTTGAAACACTGAAAAACTTTGCAGGACTAAGTGCTTCTTAGCCATTTGTCATGTGATAATCCAAATTTTATCTAAAAAAATGCAAGTCTTATAATTTAATACTAATGCTTCTATAACATAGTACTGCAAGGCCAGACCTTTGCCCTCCTATAATACAATTTTACAAGTTACAAGAAGGGGATAAAACAAACATGAAATTTCTGTAAAATTTTTATTGGCAACCAGGTGAACACATGAAAATCAAATGAAAAAGAATTTTAGCTAGAATTCATTATTTTTTGTTAGCTTAGTTATGAGGGTTCATGTTGCCTTTCCCTGAAGAAACAGAGCATGGGTAGCAAGTAGGTGGCAAAGGAAAGAGTAAGAAGAGGGGTGAAACTTATTTCTCCTTTAATGAGGTGGTGTTCTACAGAAAGAGTGCCTCCTACTTGTAAACAGGCTAAATGATACTTATCAGTAGACTTCCTGTCCAAGAAATGTCTAAGTGTCAGAGTCATGAAAGGCAAGGGAACACTGATGACTGATTTAGACGGAAAGAAATTGAAGATAAAAGTGAAACGTAAATATGAAATGGATCTTTTTGCTATTACAGACATTATTGGGACAGCTGTCAACATTTGAATAGAGTCTGAGGATTTGATTAATAATAAGTATTGTTTTATTTCAAAATTTTTTTAAAAATTATATTTTCAGCAATGCAAAACTGGTATTTCTCAATGGCTTATTATAAATAAAATTGGAATTGCTGGTTTATGGAGAATAGAATAGTTGGTATGAAAACAGGAATGAGTCATATATGCATTTTTGCTGTCTACCCAAAGAATATAAAACTGCAGGGCACCCAACCTGAAGCATATTCCCTAAAGAATAATGATTCTGCACATATTATTCAGAATTCCTCTATTAATCTAAAATGTGATTAGTGCTGGAGAAAAGGGGACATTTACAAGCTATACTGCAGATACAATTTCCTTCAGAAAGCAATGCTCTGCCTAGCTTTTGCTTACATGCTTTTAATCATTAGTAAAATCGTATTGGGTAAGATAATTCACATGAGCTTACTTTGATTATTTAGCCATTTGTTTTTAATTTGTTAATACAGAGTTTGGTTTTCTTGTTCTGCCCCTGCTACAAGAAAATTAGAGTATTTTAAACAAAAAGAAACAAATCCATGAGGTTCTAGAAAGCAGAAACTTGATCTGGGACCTAGGAGGAAAACCAGGAAGCTCTGTATGCCTACAGTTACTTTTTATTTGTGGTCTCAATTGTTTTTGTAAATAAATTTATATGGAATATCAATGTAAGCCAGTAGCATGAAAGGACCTTACACAGGAAGAAATGAGCTTCTCAGATTCAGTAAGACCTTATTTGTGCTGACATTGTGAGTTGTTGCTGTGTACTCCTTTCAGGAAATTTACACACCAAGGGGAACTATTTGGGGATATGCTGCAACTAAGACCACCTTTTGGCCACCACACTTCCCTTCAAATTTGTATCCCTTCAGATAAATGGAGAATATTATCTAAGTTACATTTGTGTGTTGTCTTTCCACCAGCATATGACTCATCAAAATAAGGAATTTGTTCTCCAGCAGAAGGCTTAATAATTAGCATTGGCAGTACCTGAATACTGCTTTATCTCAACTTGAGCATAAGCTAAAGGGTTTGTTGAAAAACTCTTTTAACTAGTGTCTGTCTCTTGGAATTCAAATCCTTCATTCACAGTCTTATCAAAGAAACCAAGTAATTGATCTATAGCTTAGCAAGTAGCAAGGAGGCTATAATCTATTCATAATTCTCAGATATAATATTATGTGAAAACAGCACACACAGAGACATAAAAACAAACAGTATAAAATTGTTCATGGATTCCTCCTAATAGATTTGGTCCAAACTTAAGGGATTAAACATTTTTTAAAAATAAATTTAGTAACACTGTATAATAACGATTCTACCTGAAAGAGTATATATAATATAACTTGGGAAATTATGATATTCCATTTGTACCCAAGATCTTTATAAGATTCCTTTGTATGTGCATGTATTTATTATTTAAATATATGATATATTGTTATAATATTTAATATTGTACAACACATTTGGTTGAAAGAGAAGCACAAATACAAATATCTTATTTGTGATTACTTCTTATACTCCTTTCTTCTACGTATATTACTGTTTTTGAATCATTTAAAGTGATTAGTATTATGTTCTTAATAGTTAAAAATAAAGATCAAAGATGATATACCCTCAAAAATCATATGTATATGATTAGAAAGATAGATAAATGGATGGATGGATGGATGGATAGACAGACAGACAGTGTGACCTCTGACATTTAGGAGTTAATCGTTCTATCTTGTTCTGTATAGAAATGTGTGTGTTTTTATTAAATGGTGATGAAAAGAGGAATTTACAAGAAAGAAAATTAATAATAGTTAAGATATACTGTAAGGCTTTTCATATTATTTAACTCATTTAATCATGTTACTACTTGTCTAGATATATTTTAGTAGCTGGAGAATGAAATTCAGAGATATTAGCTAATTTTACCAAGACATCCTTAATGTCATAGCTCTATGAATTGAATATTTGCATCTGTTTTGGTTTCTAAACTATATTATCACCACTTCACCATACATCCTGGTAGAGTAATCTCCTAGGTGAGTCTTGGAAAATGCTTTTTCACTCTTGCATTTACATAAGCTCTTACCCTTTTCTTGGTCTTGCAAATGCTCTTTTACTCTTCCTTTATTATCATATTGATTGTTTAATGTTGACTTTAATAAAGAAATCTTTGAATAAGGGTGAATAAATGAAAAGAACTTTTCCATTAGTATATGAGCTCATGTCCAGATTTTAACCAGGTGATCCTATAATACTTTTCAATTAACCAAGCAATATCTTTATTTATTTAAAATAGGGAAATGCATTGTAACAGTTTTTTTTTTTAATTAAGTATATTAGACAAAATAAAGGTACTATCAATCATCATACTATTATAATATGAAAGCTATACAGCCATAATAAAAAAAGAGAATTTTAAATTTAATATATTAAACTTCATGAAAATCTCACTATAGCTTTTTAACTTCTATAATTACACTAGTGAGAATTTCTCAAGTATCTCAGTTTATAAACCCACATTTGAGAACTTACCTAGTGGACTAAAAAATCTAAGTTCCTTTAAGACACAGGATCCCAGAAAATGATCAAGTGATAAGATTGTTTTCATCAGAGCTGACAATATACAGAGAGTAAAGCCTTCCAGCAAAGTTGGTAATGAGAATTCAATATTTTTTATTAATCTCAGACAGAGGCCACGTGGCCAATCAGCTGTTCAGTATAAAAGAATTTTATTTTTACAAAAATATTTTTATGAGTCACCTTTTTTATAATACATTCTAGAAAATGTTTGTGACCCCTGAAAAAATTCTTTTTTCCTACCCCACCAAAGTTGAAATTCTAGATAAGTCAACTTTCATTCCTACACTCTGCATACATTTCAGTTTTCATCACGGTTTTGAAAAAGTTGACAAAACAAATTATTTAATCCTTGTGCTATAATTTACCGTAAAATATAAAACATCTAAAATGTACATTTTCTCAAAACAGGGAGCGTAAGGATGAAAATGTTGACTGCAGCGTTTGTAAATATTTGATGCTGTTTCCTACAAATATCATAGTTATGGTCAGTGAAACTATTAAGTGTTCAGATCAAATAAGACATAATCTAGCAAAGTGGGCTCGGGGGGTAGTAAAAGCATCAAGCACAATTCAAGCAAGTTTGTGGCAGATTATAAAACTTACTAGAAATACAGCTTTAATTCCCTAATCACATATTTCTTTCTTACTCTTCATGCTGATTTCTGCTGAAACAATTCTGGGGCTTTATTAATTCATGCTCCTTTCTCATCCCTTAATATAATTTGTTGCATTTGGTACTGCTGAACACTTTAAAAAAATCTTCTGTATTAATCCCCATTATTTGACATCTTGTTTGCATATCTCCTTTCTGATTCCATTATATAAAAAGAAATACAGAAAAAAAGTGGATTTTCTAATTAGATGTTGTTTCTTTATTTTTTAATTAATTTTTATCAGCGTATAGTTGCTTTACAGTGTTGTGTTAGCGTCTACTGCACAGCAAAATGAATCAGCCATACATATATGTATATCCCCTCCCTTTTGGATTTCCCTCCCATTTAGGGTAACAGTGCATTAAGTAGTGTTCCCTGTTCTATACATTATGTTCCCCTCAGTTGTTTCAAACAAGTGAAAAGCCCCTGTATTGAAGTGTTGAAGTGTGTTGCTTTATTTTCTTTGTATCCTCTGTGGTGTCTGAAGATACTTTGTTCATCTCTCTCTAAACCGGGGCATATATTTGAATGCTCACTCCCAGCCCCACCTCCAGAATAGCTGCACAGAAGACTGACGTCAGAAGTCTTCATTGGGACATTGCTCCTCGGTGAGGTCTCTTTTGTGCTCTTGGGGTGAGAAATCAGCTTTCATCCAGAGGTGTAATCCCATCAGAAATGCTGTTTGGAACTCTTTCTTTTTTCCTCCTTTTTAGCCTTAGTGTTGACAACCTGTGTTTTCCTAATATGTACAACTTTGTTCTTAAAATACCTTGGAATCACAAACCTACCTCACTTAGAGACTAAAGTTCATCATTTCCACTACTTTTTAAAATTAATTATTATTGGAGTATAGTTGCTTTACAATGTTGTGTTAGTTTCTACTGTACAGCAAAGTGAATTAGCTGTACGTATACATATATCCCCTCTTTTTTGGATTTCCTTCCCATTTAGGTCACCACAGAGCATTGAGTAGAGTTCCCTATGCTATACAGTATGTTCTCATTAGTTATCTATTTTATACATAGTACCAATAGTGTATATATGTCAATCCCAACCTCCCAATTCCTCCTACCCCCCCTTCCCCCTTGGTAGCCATGCATTCTTCTCTTCGCCTGTGTCTCTACTTCTGCTTTGTAAATAAGAACAGCTATACCATTTTTCTAGATTCCACATATATGCATTAATATACTATAACTTTTTCTCTTTCTGACTTACTTCACTCTGTATGACAGTCTCTAGGTCCATCCATGTCTCTACAAATGACTCAATTTTGTTCCTTTTTATGACTGAGTAATATTCCACCGTATATATGTACCACATCTTCTTTATCCATTCTTCTGTTGATGGACATTTAGATTGATTCTGTGTCCTGGCTATTGTAAATAGTGCTGCAATGAACATTGGGGTGCATGTGTCTTTTTGAATTATGGTTTTCTCTGGGTATATGCCCAGTAGTGGCAATTGATATAGCCACTTTGGAGAACAGTATGGAGATTCCTTAGAAAACTAAAAATAGAACTACCATATGATCCAGCAACCCCATCATTTCCAGTATTATCTGTCACCTGCTTAAAAATCTTTCTTGATGCTGACTACCACCACTTCTTGGATTCTTTTTGGGTGTCCTTTCATTTCCTAGCAAGAAAGTCCAGCATCACTCTCCACAGGCCTCTCTTGATGGTGGCTGGTAATTTGGCAAGAATGTATCCAAGGCTTATTATTCTATTTGTCCCCCTGTGTAACTGCTGGGTTGGGTTGACTCGGGCTGCAAATGGAACATGTTCATATTACCTGTTGCTTCCTGCAATTTAAACTAATTTAATCAGTTTTGAATGTCTCTGCATTTCAAAGATACTGATTTAAGTTAAAAAAAAAAAAAAGAGAAAAAATCAATTGGCTTTTCTTTAGTTTCTGATGAATAATAATGTTTTACTAATAAACCAAACAGCTGTTCACTTTAGAACTGTAATATTTCTTCAAAATACAGGCACAAAACTATATAATTGAGATTGAGAATATATATTATGAATTTATGCCATAGGCTGAATTCTTTGGAATGCTCATAAATGAAGAAGTAAACCACTATTAATTATTTGCCTCTGATGTACTGGGATCATATATTTGCCAAATATTTGCTGAAGTAAAGTAAAACCTAGCACACGTGACATCTGTTCTGTAGTTTTTCTTTGTCATCAATAATGAAGGGCTTGTCTGGATTTAAAAAACAAACAACAAAAAACCATTTGCTATATTTTATTTGGATATGGATTTTCATTTATAGCTAAAATACAGATACATTTTGCTCTTGCATATTAATTGTACATATTCTATTTTTTTTTATAAAAAGATGTCGGTGCAAGATGCAGGCCACAAGCTCAGTAATGTCTCAATTTTAACCCATTATACCCTTAGCAGAAGCAACACTGTGACTGTCATTGTGCTCCATGGAATACTCAGCTTTAGACGGTATTTTTCTCTCAACATTCCATCTTTGTAAGGACGTATACACCTTTTTTATTGATACCTCATGAAGTAACATTTTGGTGGAATATAATTATAGCCACAGAAACAATATATAGGTGAACCTTCCAGTTCTCTTTAAATAGAACATTTCATTTTGGGGGTTAATCTATGGCTATCAGAGAATTATTCAATTAAGTTTTGAGAAAGATAAACATGTAGATAAGAGAAAATCAAATATATATCATTATCTGTCTTAAGAATTGAAAAGAGCTACTTGTGTGAAACAGCTTTTAAGATTTATAAGGCTTACCATTTCTACATCTTCAGGGTTTTATTTTGTAACAGTTTACATCATTATATTGTGATATAATAATATTACATTTAATTATATTTTCTTTAAAATATTTTTTGAAAGGTGTTTGCTTACTAAACAGATGTTTATTGAACATTTGCCAGGGCCCCTTTTATACTTGGAGCACATGGCGTGAAAAATACCAGAAAATATCTCCTAGCTATATAGATACAGATAGATACAGATATATGATTTATTTTGAGAGATAGGTATAAAAAAAGACCAAAATGTTAAATTTAGGTAGAATCTAAATTACAAAGGAAATAAATAAGGAGTTGAGATACAGACTCATGAGAGAAAAAGCTACTTCCAATGTAATGCTTCCAAAGTTCATTGAGAAAATGTATTAATTATGCTGGTACTAATGGAGAGGAGGAGATAGTCAGATGTAAAGCAGGGGAGAGAAAATTGTACTAGAGAGTAAGAATTGCATTTACTGGATCTGTGAATCTGGAATAAAATTACTCTGCTGTGGGGAGAACAGAAGGATATGGCATAAGATGAGTTTGAATAAACAGGTATAAACTAATGTCATGGCTTGTAGGACATGATAAAAATTTTGGACTATGTTCTTTTAGGTTAAGCCATATGAAATTGCTAATATCTGATCATTTTTACAACAGAAGCAGTAATTTCATATGGTTCAATTTCTTATTAGAACAAGAAGGCATTGGGAATTCCCAGTACAGTAGAGTTATAGATTTTGACAAGTTGACTCTTATATTGGATGGAAATGTTATTAGACAGGGCAAGAAATAAATGGAAAAGCAAAACATTCAGGAAGCTGCCACAGTCATCTTTGTTTATGAAAAGCAATAGTGAACTATATTAAGGTGAGCTAGAAGGAAATGTGTTGAATATATACTAAGCACCTACTGTGCTTCAAAAACTATGATGGACATTAGGAAAACAAAGATGCATAAATGATTTCACTGACATTCATATCACATTGTAGGTCAGCTGTTTTAAACCAAAATGTGTATCACACTACCCTGTTGTAATTTAAAAAAATACAGATATACTGGCCAATTCTCAGATCCACTCACTCAGTTTCTGAAGATAGGCCCATGGGAATGTGGTGTGTGTGTGTGGGTATGTGGTGTGTGTGTGTGTGTGTGTGTTTCAAATCATCTAGCTCATTCTGATGTGCAACTCAGGTTAAAAGCCTGGAATACTTAGATATATGGTTAAATGGATAATTACAATACAGTGTGACAAATGTGATGACATAAGGAAGTATAGAACTAAGGAAACTCGTAAACAAATTACCTAATTGAATAAATCATAATTTACTGAGTGGTTTTTCTAATCATTTAGCTGTATACAACTTTCCAAAAGTACATTTATCTTGAAAGTCTGAAACAGTCTTTATGAAAATAAACAGTAGCAAATCAACTGTATTTGTTTAACCTTTCTGCCTTTTAACTCATTTATGTTAGAATTTAGGCAATGCCAAAATGTTTTATTTCAATGAGATCATGACATGAAAATGTATGGTATGCTTTGATCATTTGTATGTGACACACAATTTGCAAAGAATTTGAACACTTGTTCTTCTCAATGCTGATATAAGGCAGGATTGAGAAATTAATATTGTACCGATTTAGCAAATGATTCTTTGATTTGTACTTTCCAGACAGGGGAAAGATAACTGTTTTTGGTTTTTTTTCTTTTAGATTTAGCATACACTTTTCAGTAAAAATAAGTATGATTCTGATGTATGTCTTATATTAATTGTTACACTATTGTTCTTATTCACTTAACTATAAAAAACAGCATTTTAATAATCCATGGTGGCCTTACTTGTGGAATGATGTCCCAAAGTGGCTTGTTCTGACTTACAACAGTCAACTGTGCATATCTCTTCCCAACTCCATGGTAAATGATACCACATTTGTATTGGGAGATAATTCTTCATTGGTCTCTTATTTTCTGCACATCTTGTGAAGAGTGGTTGACTACCTTTTTATGACCCATCTTTTCAAGGAGGTTTGTATAGTAAACAAATGTGAAGGATGGCCTTTTTCCTCTGAGCAAAAGACAGATAGATGTTTGATGCCCAGTACAATACAGATACTATTTCTCTCTGGGAAAAGGCTGTTTGCCAGTTGCCCATTATGAATGATTCAGGGTCTAAACTCAGGGTTCCTCTTCTGCAACACACATGCAGGTGTTACTTACACTTATTTGTCTCACCTGTGGGATTCTAGATTTGGGGGATGGCACAAGTTTTGATATTCTGGCAACTGCTACTGCTATGAGTAATAAACTATCCTTTGTTTCTGACTCAAGGGTCTTGTATCTTCTGCTAGTATCCATGAAACTGTGCAAGCTAACCTATTTGCTTGCAAATCGGGTAAAAATTTCATACCCTTCACAGTCCTTGAAGTTTAGTAGCTTGAAATAGTCCCAAGTGAGAGTATTCACACTGCAAAAACTTCAAACATTACAAACTAGTGTTTTGTTGTTGTTTAATTTTGCTTTTCAAGAGTCAAGTGTTAAAATTTTGTAAAACCCCACTGCTTGATTGTTTACTATGCTATACATGGTTAACAATACTGTCTGCCATGTTTCCTGACTAGCACACTGCTACCTTCCAAACCATCATATTAGAAATACCGTGAGAGACTGATGCATCCCAACATCACTTAATGTGTTACATTGTAAAGAATACAGCTTTTGGATTTAGGTAGACCTGATTGTCAATCTGGTTTGTGCCCTTTAGAAGCTACCTGGATATGGCATTTTAGTAAAGCATTCTCATTACAGTTTGCCCTATTCAGAGGATTATCCCAGGTTCATAAATTTGTTTTGAACAGTTATTCCAGTAATATTTAGTGTACAGTATGAAAGTGTCTCGTGCCTTAAGATGTGCTCTCTAAATTGGCCTTTTTACTTCATTTTCTGTGACTGTTGCTGTTCACGGTGATTACAGAGACTAGTGGTGATGGAAGGATGGAGTGTGCTCAAGTCTTAAAGACCGTGCTGTCAGGGTGCACATTTGCTAAGCATGTTGTTCCTTTCCCCAATAGAGAAGATTTTCTAATTGAGAATTACAGATGAAAAGGTAAACCATACTCTTAGGAATGATCAACACTTTGAGGAAGCAAATCACGAGCATGAAAATGAAGATGCAACAAGGCCTCATAATTCAACAAAGTATACTTTTTGGCTTTGGCTTTGTCCTAAGATTCTGGAAAACAGAAGGGCCAAATGTCTCTTAATATCCTGAAACTTGTGTTCAATCATCAATAAGGTGATAACAGAAGTTACCATTATATTTAAAGTGAAATGATATCTGTACTAAGAACAAGGGTTCCATTCAGATTTATTCTTAATATCTTAATATTTACCTTTAAGTGTACATAGTTTTGAGTTTCAAAATATCTGAGAAAAAGTAATGTGAAATTGTATTTTTAGTATACATGTAAACTTACCATTTGAGTAATACATGCAAATTTATTATTGCAAGACTAAAATGCAACAATGAATAATAATGATCATGAAACCTGGGTTATTTCAAGAAACTTTTTAAGATGTTAAATTGAGAACTGCTGTTCTGCAAAATACGCTGTTAAGAGAATAAAAAGACAAAGCACAGACTAGGAAAAAATATTTGCAGAACACTTAGCTGATAAAAACTGGTATCCTAAATACACAAAGACCTCTTACAAATCAATAATAAGGAAACAAACAATTCAATTTAAAAATGGGCAAAAAATCTGAGTAATTGCCTTATCAGTGAAGATATACAGGTTGTAAATAAGTATATGAACGTCATTGTCATCAGAGAATTGCAAATTAACACAATGAGATGCCACCACAAACTTATTAGAACAGTTAAAACCGGAAACATTGACAACACCAAATGCTGGTGAGGATGTGAAACAAAGGGAGCTCTCATTCATTTCTGGTAGGAATGTAAAGTGCTGCAGTCACTTTGGAAAATTTGACAGTCAGTTTCTTACAACACTATACATACTCTTACCTTATTTTCTAGCAATCATGCTCCTTGTTATCTACCCAAATCAGTTGAAAACTCTCTTCACATGAAATCCTGCAAAGAAATATTTATAACGGAGTTATTCATAATTACTAAAACTTGGAAGCCACCAAGATGCCCTAAGCAACTATGATATATCCAAACAATGGAATATTATTTGGCAATAAAAAACAATGGTCTATCTAACCATGAACAAATATGGACCAACCTTAAATGCATATTGCTAAGTGACAGAAGCTAGTCCAAAAGGCTACATACTGTATGAGTTCAACCATATGACATGACATTCTGCAGAAGGCAAACTATGGAAACAGTGGTTGCCAAGAAGTTAGGGTAGGGTTGTCAGTGGGGGAGGGGGAGGGGTGAACAAGCAGAGCACAGCATTTTTATGGCAGTGAAACTATTCTGTAAGATTCTATAATGGTGGACACATACATTTGTCAAAAATACTCAGAATGTACAACACAAAAAGGGACCCTTAATGGACTTTTGTTAATAGTTTATTAATACTGGATCAGTTATAACAAATGAACCACACTAATACAAAATGTTAATGTAGGGCAGACCAGAAAGGATTGAGGGTGTGTATGGAATATCTCTGTACTTTCTGTTCTTTTTATGATAAACCCCAATCTGCTCTGAAGAATAGTCTGTTAATTTAAAACAACCTTATTGAAGAAACTTAGTGCAAAGTAATAAAATATTTCATTATTTTCCAGTGCTGACATAGGCTTCTTCTTTTAAATTTTTCATTGTCATGTTATTCAGAAGTGAACTAAATACACAGCTTTATAGCTTGAAATGGAGCTAACTTTTACTCATTTTAGTTAATTCTAAAATGAATGATATGTTTTCCACAAATCACCCCCATTTAATGGGTTTAGCTTGTTTAATTCAATGTATCTGGTTAATGTGTTCTCAGCTACAAAGGCTGGGATCTGTTCTTTTGTGTAGAGTACCAGAGATTCCTTAAATGTCTTAGTTAATTAGTTATGAAACAAATGAAATCTATGAGTTCAGAAAAAATCATGTTCCTTATTATACATAATGAGAATAAAATATTTGAACAGTAAATTTACTTATATGAAAATGCATGGTGTTTTTGGTATGTTGTTATCTCCAAATATTTTCATATTCATGTCAATCACTTGATATTTGAAATTACAGGCTTATATAGTATTGAAAAGAATTCTGTATTTTAAAAATCTTGTTAATAGTAATTTTTACACAATTAATTATATCAACCTTTATGAAATTCGTTAGGAATTTTAATGACTAAAGTAGCAGACATCTCTCTAGTTTTGTCATATGTATACATGGCTTAACTATGTTAATTGGAATGGTTGGTATTTTTCATACTTTCTTGAAATAGGAAACTATTGTTACTCATTTATATGTTTTCAATAACAATAAATTCATGTTATACAGATTATATAGATACTTTATATAGAGTTATATAGATACTTTAAAGCTAAGTAAGAAGCCAAGATAGCCAATGAAGAATTATCTTTTCTTTGTGGGAAAAAAATGTAGAATGCCCCACCTATTATTTTAGAAAGCAGAAATTTGAAAAATAAGGTTGTTAGGAGACCTGAGAGAAAAAATGATTTTCTGTTCCCATATTTTCATGAGAGAATGACATTCAATATAGGTGACTACTTATGCTTTACTTTTTAAAAAGGGGTTTGAGAAGTATGTAATGTTTCATTGACACAAACATGGATAGCATGTATTTTGGATTTTAAGGAACAATACCCCCAAATTAAGAAACAGAATATAATCAGTACGTCTGACACTATTTGTTCCTGACTGAAGTACACCTGAAGTCCTCAGGTGTAAGCACTTTTCTGAGTTTTGAGCATATCACTTTTAAGTTTTTGTTTCATGAGATGTGTATGTCTCACTATCAAATATTTTCTAATGTTTCTGCAATATCATTATACTGCATGTCAGTATACTCTATTTTGTATGCTGTGACTTGCTTTCTTTCAACATGATGTGTGTTTCATTCATGTTAATGCACTTAACCTATTTTGATTACTGTATAAAATACCTATAAGTACACTGTTATACAGTACATGCATTCAGTGTATCATTATCATTTGGGTTCCTTTCAGTTGTTTCTTTTGCTTTTACTAGCATTATTTCTATGCATATTCTTGAACACATTTCCTAGAATAGGTGTGCTAGTGTTTTTCTAGAATATATAGTTAGTGTCATTTCTGATGTTCTGTTTTCTGTTTCACACTTCCGCTCCAAGGAGTATCAAACAATTCTTCTTGATCCATGTCTTCGCACACTCTGAATATGGTCTAAGTTTCTCCATTTGTTTCATGGACAGTGAAGCCCATTGTGGGTTTTTTGTGTGTGTGTGTATAGTTTGTTTATTTTTACTACTGAGTAGTACTCCTTTTTCTTTTCTTTTTTTAAAAAAATCTTTATTTGAGTATAATTGCTTTACAATGGTGTCTTAGTTTCTGCTTTATAACAAAGTGAATAAGCTATACATATACATATATCCCCTAGCTCCTCCCTCTTGCGTCTCCCTCCCACCCTTCCTATCCCACCCCTCTAGGAGGTCACACAGCACCTAGCTGACCTCCCTATGCTATGCGGCTGCTTCCCACTAGCTAGCTATTTTACATTTGATACTGTATATATGACCATGCCACTCTCTCACTTCATCCCAACTTCCCCTTCCCCTTCCCCTTCCCTGTGTCCTCAAATCCATTCTCTATGTCTGCATCTTTATTCCTGTCCTGCCCCTAGGCTCTTCAGAAGCTTTTTTTTTTAGATTCAATATATATATGTGTTAGCATACGGTATTTATTTTTCTCTCTCTGACTTACTTCACTCTGTATGACAGACTCGAGGTCCATCCACCTCACTATAAATAACTCAATTTCGTTTCTTTTTATGGCTGAGTAATATTCCATTGTATATATATGCCACATCTTCTTTATCCATTCATCAATTGATGGACACGTAGGTTGCTTCCATGTCCTGTCTACTGTAAATAGAGCTGCAATGAACATTGTGGTACATGACTCTTTTTGAATTATGGTTTTCTCAGGGTATATGCCCAGTAGTGGGATTGCTAGGTCATATGGTAGTTCTATTTTTAGTTTTTTAAGGAACCTCCATATTATTCTCCATAGTGGCTGTATCAGTTTACATTCCCACCAACAGTGCAAGAGGGTTCCCTTTTCTCCACACCCCCTCCAGCATTTATTGTTTGTAGATTTTTTGGTGATGGCCGTTCTGACTGGTGTGAGGTGATACCTCATTGTAGTTTTGATTTGGATTTCTCTAATGATTAGTGATGTTGAGCATCCTTTCATGTGTTTGTTGGCTATCTGTATATTTTCTTTGGAGAAATGTCTATTTAGGTCTTCTGCCCATTTTGGGATTGGGTTGTTTGTTTTTTTAATATTGAGCTGCATGAGCTGATTGTAAATTTTGGAGATTAATCCTTTGTCTGTTGCTTCATTTGCAAATATTTTCTCCCACTCTCAGGGTTGTCTTTTTGTCTTGTTTATGGTTTCCTTTGCTGTGTAAAAGCTTCTAAGTTTCATTAGGTCCCATTTGTTTACTTTTGTTTTTATTTCCATTTCTCTAGGAGGTGGGTCAAAAAGGATCTTGCTGTGGCTTATGTCATAGAGTGTTCTGCCTATGTTTTCCTCTAAGAGTTTTATAGTGTCTGGCCTTACATTTAGGTCTTTAATGCATTTTGAGTTTATTTTTGTGTATGGTGTTAGGGAGTGTTCTAATTTCATTCTTTTACATGTAGCTGTCCAGTTTTCCCAGCACCAGTTACTGAAGAGGCTGTCTTTTCTCCATTGTGTATTCTTTCCTCCTTTATCAAAAATAAGGTGACCATAGGTGCGTGGGTTTATCCTTAGGCTTTCTATCCTGTTCCATTGAACTATATTTCTGTTTTTGTGCCGGTACCATTACTGTCTTGATTACTGTAGCTTTGTACTATCGTCTGAAGTCTGGTAGCCTGATTCCTCCAGCTGTGTTTTTCTTTCTGAAGATTGCTTTGGCTATTCGGGATCTTTTGTGTTTCCATACAAATTGTGAAATTTTTTGTTCTACTTCTGTGAAAAATGCCATTGGTAGTTTGATAGGGATTGCATTGAATCTGTAGATTGCGTTGGGTAGTATAGTCAATTTCACAATGTTGATTCTTCCAATCCAAGAATATGGTCTATCTCTCGATCTGTTTGTATCATCTTTAATTTCTTCCATCAGTGTCTTATAGTTTTCGGCATATAGGTCTTTTGTCTCCTTAGGTAGGTTTATTCCTAGGTATGTTATTCTTTTTTTTGCAATGGTAAATGGGAGTGTTTCCTTAATTTCTCTTTCAGATTTTTCATCATTAGTGTATAGGAATGCAAGAGATTTCTGTGCATTAATTTGATATCCTTCTATTTTACCAGATTCACTGATTAACTCTAGTAGTTTTCTGGTAGCATCATTAGGATTCCGTATGTATAATATCATGTCAACTGCAAATAGTGACAGCTTTACTTCTTTTCCGATCTGGATTCCTTTCATTTCTTTTTCTTCTCTGATTGCTGTGGCTAAAACTTCCAAAACTATGCTGAATAATAGTGGTGAGAGTGGGCAACCTTGTCTTGTTCCTGATCTTAGTTGAAATGGTTTCAGTTTTTCACCATTGAGAACAATGTTGGCTGTGGGTTTGTCATATATGGCCTTTATTGTGTTGAGGTAAGTTCCCTCTACACCTACTTTCTGGAGGGTTTTTATCATAAATGGGTGTTGAATTTTGTCGAAAGCTTTTTCTGCGTCTATTGAGATGATCATATGGTTTTTATCCTTCAATTTGTTAATATGGTGTATCACATTGATTGATTTGTGTATATTGAAGAATCCTTGCATTCTTGGGAAAACCCCACTTGATCATGGTGTATGATCGTTTTAATGTGCTGTTGGATTCTGTTTGCTAGTATTTTGTTGAGGCTTTTTGCATCTATGTTCATCAGTGATATTGGCCTGTAGTTTTCTTTTTTTGTGACATCTTTGTCTGGTTTTGATATCAGGGTGATGGTGGCCTTGTAGAATGAGTTTGGGAGTGTTCCTCCCTCTGCTATATTTTGGAAGAGTTTGAGAAGGATGGGTGTTGGCTCTTCTCTAAATGTTTGATAGAATTCGCCTGTGCAGCCATCTCTTCTTGGGCTTTTGTTTGTTGGAAGATTTTTAATCACAGTCTCAATTTCAGTGCTTGTGATTGCTCTGTTTATATTTTCTATTTCTTCCTGGTTCAGTCTTGGAAGGTTGTGCTTTTCTAAGAATTTGTCCATTTCTTCCAGGTTGTCCATTTTATTGGCATATAGTGCCATATAAGCTCTCATGATCCTTTGTATTTCTGCAGTGTCAGTTTTTACTTCTCCTTTTTCATTTCTAATTCTATTGCTTTGAGTCTTCTCCCTTTTTTTCTTGATGAGTCTGGCTAATGGTTTATCAATTTTGTTTATCTTCTCAAAGGACCTGCTTTTAGTTTTATTGATCTTTGCTACTGTTTCCTTCATTTCTTTTTCATTTATTTCTGACCTGATCTCTATGATTTCTTTCCTTCTACTAAGTTTGGGGGTTTTTATGTTCTTCTTTCTCTAATTGCTTTTGGTGTAAGATTAGGTTGTTTATTTGAGATGTTTCTTGTTTCTTGAGGTAGGGTTGTATTGCTATAAACTTCCCTCTTAGGACTCCTTTTGCTCCATCCCATAGGTTTTGGGTCATCGTGTTTTCATTGTCGTTTGTTTCTAGGTATTTTTTGATTTCCTCTTTGATTTCTTCAGTGATCTCTTGATTATTAAGTAGTGTATTGTTTTGCCCCCATGTGTTTGTATTTTTTACAGATTTTTTCCTGTTATTGATAATCAGTCTCATACTGTTGTGGTTGGAAAAGATACTTGATATGATTTCAGTATTCTTAAATTTACCAAGGCTTGATTTGTGACCCAAGATATAGTCTATCCTGGAGAATGTTCCATGAGTACTTGAGAAGAAAGTCTATTCTGTTGTTTTTGGATGGAATTTCCTGTAAGTATCAATTAAGTCCATCTGGTTTAATTTATCATTTAAAGCTTGTGTTTCCATATTTATTTTCATTTTGGATGATCTCTCCGTTGGTGAAAGTGGGGTCTTAAAGTCCCCTACTATGATTGTGTTGCTGTCGATTTCTCCTTTTATGGCTGTTAGTATTTGCCTTATGTATTGAGGTGCTCCTATGTTGGATGCATAAATATTTACAATTGTTATATCTTCTTCCTGGATTGATCCCTTGATCATTATGTAGTGTCCTTCTTTGTCTCTTGTAATAGACTTTATTTTAAAGTCTATTTTGTCTGGTATGAGTATTGCTACTCCAGCTTTCTTTTGTGTTCCATTTGCCTGGAATATCTTTTTCATCCCTTCACCTGCTGCCTGTATGTATCCCTAGGTCTGAAGTGGGTCTGTTGTAGACAGCATATATATGGGTCTTGTTTTTCTATCCCTTCAGGCAGTCTGTGTCTTTTGTTTGGAGCATTTAATCCATTTACATTTAAGGTAATTATCGATATGTATGTTCCTATTACCATTTTCTTAATTGTTTTGGGTTTATTTTTGTAGGTGTTTTTCTTCTCTTGTGTTTCCTGCCTAGAGAAGTTCCTTTAGCATTTGTTGTAAAGCTGGTTTGGTGGTGCTGAATTCTCTTAGCTTTTGCTTGTCTGTAAAGGTTTTAGTTTCTCTGTCGAATCTGAATGAGATCCTTGCTGGGTAGAGTAATCTTCAGTGTAGGTTTTTCCCTTTCTTCACTTTAAATATGTCCCACCACTCCCTCTGGCTTACAGAGTTTCTGCTGAAAAGATCAGCTGTTAACCTTATGGGTATTCCCTTGTATGTATTTGTTGCTTTTTCCTTGCTGCTTTTAACATTTTTTCTTTGTATTTAATTTTTGATAGTTTGATTAATATGTCTTGGCAGTTTTCTCCTTGGATTTATCCTGGATGGGACTCTCTGCACTTCCTGGACTTGATTTACTATTTCCTTTCCCATATTCGGGAAGTTTTCAACTATAATCTCTTCAAATATTTTCTCAGTTCCTTTCTTTTTCTCTCCTTCTTCTGGGACCCCTATAATTCGAATGTTGGTACATTTAATTTTATCCCAGAAGTCTCTGAGACTGTCCTCAATTCTTTTCATTCTTTTTTCTTTATTCTGCTCTGTGGTAGTTATTTCCATTTTATCTTCCAGGTCACCTATCCGATCTTCTGTCTCAGTTATTCTGCTATTGATTCCTTCTAGAGAATTTTAAATTTCATTTATTGTGTTGTTCATCATTGTTTGTTTGCTGTTTAGTTCTTCTAGGTCCTTGTTAAACATTTCTTGTATTTTCTCCATTCTGTTTCCAAGATTTTGGATCATCTTTACTATCATTACTCTGAATTTTTTTTCAGGTAGATTGCCTATTTCCTCTTCATTTCTTTGGTCTGGTGGGGTTTTACTTTGCTCCTTAATCTGCTGTGTATTTCCTGTCTTCTCATTTTGCTTAACTTAACTGTGTTTGGGGTCTCCTCTTTGCAGGCTGCATGTTCATAGTTCCCGTTATTTTTGGTGTCTGCCCGCAGTGGGTAAGCTTGGTTCAGTGGGTTTTGTAGGCTTCCTGGTGGAGGGGACTGTTGCCTGTGTTTTTGTGGATGAGGCTGGATCTTGTCTTTCTGGCAGGCAGGACCACATCCGGTGATGTGTTTTGGGGTGTCTGTGAAATTATTATGATTTTAGGCAGCCTCTCTGCTAATGGGTGGGTTTTGTTTCTGTCTTGCTAATTGTTTGGCATGGGGCATCCAGCAGTGGAGCTTGCTGGACTTTGAGTGGACCTGCGTCTTAATGTTGAGATGGAGATCTCTGGGAGATTTCTCGCTGATTCATTTTACGTGGGGCCGGAAAGTCTCTGGTGCTCCCATGTCCTGAACTCAGCTCTCCCACCTCAGAGGCTCAGGCCTGACACGTGGCCAGAGCAGCAAGACCCTGTCAGTCACATGGCTCAGAAGAGAAGGGAGAAAAAAACAAAGAAAAATAAAATAAATAAAATAAAATGTTGTTAAAATTAAAAATATTATTATAAAAATTGAAAAAGTAATAAAAAATAAGTTATTAAAATAAAAAATAATTATTAAAAATAAAAAAATTAAAAAGTAATAAAAAAATAAATAAAAAAAGAAAGAAAGAAGAGAGCAACCAAAGCAAAAAAGAAATCCACCAGTGAGAACAAGCGCTAAAAGCTATACTAAAAAAAAAAAAAAAAAAACCTAAAAACAAAACAAAATAGAACAGAACACTGGGACAAATGGTAAAAGCAAAGCTATACAGACAAAATCACACAAAGAAGCATACACATAACTCACAAAAAGAGAAAAAGGAAATAACATATATATCATTGCTCCCAAAGTCCACCTCCTCAATTTTGGGATGATTCATTGTCTATTCAGGTATTCCACAGATGCAGAATACATGAAGTTGGTTGTGGAGATTTAATCCGCTGCTCCTGAGGCTGCTGGGAGAGATTTCCCTTTCTCTTCTTTGTTCGCACAGCTACTGGGGTTCAGCTTTGGATTTGGCCCCGCCTCTGTGTATAGGTCTCCTGAGGGCATCTGTTCTTCTCTCAGACAGGATGGGGTTAAAGGAGCAGCTGATTCAGGGGCTCTGGCTCATTCAGGCCGGGAGGAGGGAGGGGTACAGATGCGGGGCGAGCCTGCAGCGGCAGAGGCCAGCGTGACGTTGCACCGGCCTGAGGTGTGCCGTGTGTTCTCCTGGGGACGTTGTCTCTGTACCATGGGACCCTGGCATGGCGGGCTGTGCAGGTTCCAAGAGGGGATGTGTGGCTAGTGACCTGTGCTTGCACATAGGCTCCTTGGTGGCTGCAGCAGCAGCCTTAGCATTTCATGCCCGTCTCTGGTGTCTGTGCTGATAGCCATGGCTTGTGCTCGTCTGTGGAGCTTGTTTAAGTGGCGCTCTTAATCCCCTCTCCTTGCATACCCCAAAACAATGTTCTCTTGCCTCTTAGGCATGTCCAGACTTTTCCCCGGACTCCCTCCCAGCTAGCTGTGGTGCTCTAGCCCCCTTCAGGCTGTGTTCACGCAGCCAACCCCAGTCCTCTCCCTGGGATCCAACCTCCGAAGCCTGAGCCTCAGCTCCCAGCACCCACCCCGCCCCGGCGGGTGAGCAGACAAGCCTCTCGGGCTGGTGAGTGCTGGTCGGCACCGATCCTCTGTGCAGAAATCTCTCCACTTTGCCCTCCACACCCCTGTTGCTGCGCTCTCCTCTGTGGTTCCAAAGCTTCCCTCCTCTGCCACCTGCAGTCTCCACCCGTGATGGGGCTTCTAGTGTGTGGAAACCTTTCCTCCTTCACAGCCCCCTCCCAATGGTGCAGGTCTCGTCCCTATTCTTTTGTCTCTGTTTTTTCTTTTTTCTTTTGCCCTACCGAAGTATGTGGGGAGTTTCTTGCCTTTTGGGAAGTCTGACGTCTTCTGCCAGCATTCAGTAGGTGTTCTCTAGGAGTTGTTTCACTTGTAGATGTATTTCTGATGTATTTGTGGGGAGGAGGACGAACTCCACGTCTCACTCTTCTGTCATTTTGAAGGTCTCCTCCCCATTGTGGTTTTTATTTGTATTTCAGCAATTACAAATGAACTTAAAACTCTTTTCATACGTTAATTGACGAATTTTTTTATTCTTTGACATGCCTGCTCATGACTTTGATTCATTATTTCACATTGAATTATCTACTAGTAAAATCTTTATTTATTGAATGCTAATTTTTTGTTGGTTACTATATTTACGTATTCTTTGGCTGTGCCACGTGGCTTGTGGGATCTTCATTCCCTGATCAGGGATCGAACCCTGGTCCACAGCAGTGAAAACCTGCATCCTAACCACTGGACTGCCGGGGGAATTCCCTGTTGGTTACTATATTGATTTTCTATTGCTATGTAACAAATCACCACAAATTTAGCAGCTTAAATCAACAAAAATATATCTCACAGTTTCTGTGGGTCAGGAGTCCAGCACGATTTAACTAGGAAATCTGCACAGGATCTCCTAAGGCTTACATCAGGGAGTCCATGAGGTATGTTTTCACTTGGAAGTTCTTCCAAGCTCCCTCAGGTCATTGGCAGAATTTATTTCTCTGCAGCTGTATGACTGACATCCCTCCTTTCTTGTTACCTGTTGGCCAGTGGCTGTTCTCAGCTACTAGAGGTTATTCTCAAGTCATTGCATGGTGTCCACTACAGAGGCCTTCTCCAGAACATGATGGTAGCTGCTTCAAGTTCAAGATAACTGCATCTCCTGCAGCTTCAAATCTCTTTGACCTCTTCTGTCTCTGACTTTTAGAGCCTTTGTGAGATGGGCTCATATGATTATGTCAGGCCCACCCATACTCAAAGGGAAAGGATTTTACAAAATATGCATACCAGGAGTCTTAGAGGTAATCCTAAAATTCTGCCTATTCAGTTATATAAATTGTAAGTACTTTCTAAATGGCCTGTCTTTTAATAAATGCTGCTTTTGATAAAAACAATATTCTTAATTTAAATATTGCCAACTGTAATTTCTTCTTCACTTATGGGTTTCAGTTTATATCTTTTTAAATAAATTCTTCTCTTATTGAGATCTTAAACATATCTTTCTTGTGATAGATTTGATTTTTATATCTGAACAGTCTTAAATTTATACTAAAAGTTTATGCTTATGGTATGAGATAGGTTTCTAGTTAACATTTTTCTATCTGATTGACAATTCTCCCATTGTCATTTCCAAATTATCTGCTATGTTAGCTCTGTAATATTTCAAGTTTTCATAATAAAAGAGTACTTTTTCATTTGGTCTTTTTGCTCTTTGACCTTTAGTTGTCCCTCCAATTGCAGCACCTGTAATAAATTTTATCTTTAGTATTTTTTAATAATAATCTGCGTATGTTTTCTATTTTCAAATATTCCTTCTTTAAACTATGAGTTTTTAGAAGTATGTGTTCACATTTTGAAAAATACTTTAATTTTTTACTGCAATACTACTATTGATTTTTCACTTATTTAATTATGTAAAAGCAAGTAACTCATTTACTATGAATGGAGAAACATATGCTAAAATCTTCCATTTATTAGTGAGTCTGTCAGTTTATCCTTGAATACTCTATTTAAAAAATATATTTTAAATCTATGTAATTAGATTAATGAACGTTTAAAATTAATACATTTCCTTGGTAATATAAAAACCTTTGTAATAGAGTCAATTACACTACTTTTCTGAGATTAATGTAATCTTTTATTTGGTCAATATATATTTGATATTTTCATCTTTTCATACTGCCATATATATGTCCTTAAGTTTAGATATACTTGAATAATTGAACACGTAGCTGCTTTTTATTTGTTTGGTAGATTGTAATATAGTGATACATTTTATATGGGGTAAATTTGTAGATTTGCCCATCTAATTATGCATTATGAAATAAATTATACTTTTTACTTTTGTATTATACTTTTTCTGTTTTATTTTATTTTCCATTCTTCTATTTCAAAAAAAAAAAGAGTTTTACTCATTGGATAATTTTCTTCCACTAGTTTGTAGTCACATTTTCTATTTCATCTTTTAACATTACCATTAACATTTTCCTGTGAATATTTAATTTGACAAAGTTAAAAATTGATCAATACCCAATCTTCTTCCAAGAAATATAGTGTATTATAATTTTTATCGCTAGTTACAACTATGCCCAAATTCTCTGATATTTTTGTCAACTGTTTATCTTTATTGTTTATGTACCACCTCAAAATTTATTAAAATTATTATTTTGTATAATCAACGTATACTTAGTTGTTTCTTCATCCTTGTAATTGTATTAGTTTATGATTCCTGTTAGACTGCAGGTGTTTTTGTAAATTTTCCATTTTCTTGACTTACCATTAAAAATTTTTAGTGAAGTCTATTAATATTTTTAAAAGTTTTATTTTATATTGTAGTGTAGCTGATTAACAATGTTGTGTTAGTTTCAGGTGTACAGCAAAATAATTAAGTCATACATATATATATCTATTCTTTTTCAAATTCTTTTCCCATTTGGGTTATTACACAATATTGAACAGAGTTCCCTGTGTTATACAGTCGGTCCTTGTTGGTTATCTATTTTAAATATAGCAGTGTATATATGTCAGTCCCAAACTCCCAGTCTATCCCTCCCCCCCCACCCTTCCCCTGGTAACTATAAGTTTGTTCTCTGAGTCTGTGAGTTTTTTTCTGTTTTGTCAGTAAGTTCATTTGTATTATTTTTTTTAGATTCTGCATATAAGCTATATCATATGATATTTGTCTTTCTCTGTCTGACTTACTTCACTTAGTATGATAATCTCCAGGTCCATCCATGTTGCTGCAAATGACATTATTTCATTCTTCTTCATGGCTGAGTAATAGTCCCTTGTATATATGTACCACATCTTCTTTATCCATTCATCTGTCTATGGACATTTAAGTTGCTTCCATGTTTTGCTATTGTAAACAGTGCTACAATGAACATTGGGGTGCATATATCCTTTTGAACCATGTTTTTCTCTGGATATATGCCCAGAAGTGGGATTGCAGGATCATATGGTAGCTCTGTTTTTAGTTTTTTAAGGAACCTCCATGCTGTTCTCCATAGTGGCTGCACCAATTTACCTTCCCACCAACAGTGTAGGAGGTTTCCCGTTTCTCCACACCCTCTCCAGCATTCATTGTTTGTAGACTTTTCGATGATGGCCATTCTGACTGGAGTAAGGTGATATCTCATTGTAGTTTTGATTTGCATTTCTCTAATAATTAGTGATGATGAGCATCTTTTCATGTGCCTCTTGGACATCTGTATGTCTTCTTTGGAGAAATGTCTATTTAGGTCTTCTGCCCATTTTCTGATTGGGTGTTTTTTTGTTTGTTTGTTTTGTTTTTTAATATTGAGCTGCTTGAGCTGTTTGTAAATGTTGAAGACTAATCCCTTGTTGGGCGCATCATTTGCAAATATTTTCTCCCATTCTGTAGGTTGTCTTTCCATTTTGTTTATGGTTTACTTGGCTGTGCAAAAGCTTTTGAGTTTAATTAGGTCCCATTTGTTTATTTTTGTTTTTATTTCCATTATTCTAGGAGGTGGATCCAAAAAGATATTGCTGCAATTTATATTAAAGAGTGTTCTACCTATGTTTTCCTCTAAGAGTTTTATAGTATCCAGTGTTACATTTATATCTTTAATCCATTTTGAGTTTATTTTTGTGTATGGCATTAAAGAATGTTCTAATTTCATTTTTTTTTACATGTAGCTGTCCAGTTTTCCCAGCACCATTTATTGAAGAGACTATCTTTTCTCCATTGCATATTCTTGCCTCCTTTGTCATAGAGTAATTGACCATAGGTGTGTGAATTTATTTCTCAGCTTTCTATCCTGTTCCATTGATCTATATTTCTGTTTTTGTGCCAGTACCATACTGTCTTGATTACTGTAGCTTTGTAATATAGTCTGAAGCCAGGGAGTCTGATTCCTCCAGCTCCGTTTTTCTTTCTCAAGATTGCTTTGGCTACTCGGGGTCTTTTGTGGCTCCATAAAAATTTTAAGATTTCTTTGTTCTAGTTCTGTGAAAAATTCCCTTGGTAATTTGATAGGGATTGCACTGAATCTGTAGATTGCCTTGGGTAGTATAATCATTTCAACTGTCAGTTGAAATTATATGAAAATGTTATTTCACTGTATTTACTAAAATATATTTTTATTGGCTCTATAATTTTCAAAATGAGTTATTTTCTCTAAATACTTTGAATATTTTTCTTTATTGTTGCAACGTAATCTGCTTTCAGCCTTCTATTTTCTTGCAGGTGTTTTACTTTATCTTTGACTCCTTTTAAGATAGTGTCCTTGTCTTTGGGTTTTGTGGTTTCAGCACTGTATTTATAAAATTATCCTATATGAGATTAGTTGGGCTTTCTGAGTCTCAGGATTATTATTTTTTTTAATTTTTTGATTTCTTTATCGTTATCTTCACATATGTTTCTCCCTCTTTCTAATTATTTTTCCCCTGGAACTCCACTAAGATATAGATTAGTCTTTCTCATGCTATTTTCATGTCTTTTAAACATTTGTTCATATTTTTCATTTCTTTACCTCCCTGTCCATTCTGAGTATCAATAATTTCCAACAGTATCTAAATTGTTATTTACTCCTATCCATCAAATTTCTAATAAGAATTACTATATTTTTCATTTTAGATATTTCATATGCTTTTGTCACACTGTTCAAGTCACTGCAATGCTTTTTGGTGCATATATATTCATGTATATATATGAATGTTATAGTCTGCATTTGATAATGCCAGTATCTGTAGTTGCTGGAGGTTTAATCCTGTAGTTTTAGTTGACTCTCATGAGCATACTTCCTCAAAATTTTTCTGATTTTTGAGTATGAGTTCTTGATTTCTGGAAGCTTATTTGTGGGAATTTCTTGAACCCTGATTATAAAATTTATCCTGCTAGAGAAAATTTTGGTTTATGCTTCTACAAGAGATAGTTGAGGTAACTACAAACCTGAGACTATCTTGGATTATGTTTTTGGCTTGAGGTTTCTATCACATAAGTCACATGATGGTCAGTGTGTGAATAAGAATTATTTTTCTTATTATCCCCTCAACCTGTAATTAAGTTTAAAACACCAAGCACCAAACTGAATCAGTCTACAGTGTGCGTATGTTTTTTTTCTTGTTTTCCAACTAAGAGTTTTATTTTGGGGTTGCCCTAGATGATGATACATTTCTATTACCATCTCCCACCTTATGACATTCTGAGTGTATCTCCTCCATCCTTTGGCAGACTGTTAAAAATCTTTATTCCACCAGGGATAGATAGATGCTCAAATGACAGGCACTGGCTTTAGAGATTAATCAGTTCAAAGAACATCTTTTTAGCACAATATATCTGCAAGGACTTCCTTTTCTTATTCATGTACTTAGCACTTTATTTACTTAAAACTTTTTAAAATAAATTTTTTATCAAACATTTTTAGGTGTTCTCTAATGGGAACATTATCCAGACATCCATTCTACCTTATTGTTGGACATATATCCTGTAGTGCCCAAGGCGTTTCTGTGCATAACAACAACAAAAAAAGCAACCAGAAAACATTATTTAATATACACTTTAATGTAACATTAGGAAGAATAATTTTTCTGGCCATTTCAAACACATTACTAGACAAAATATACAGAATTCTGAGTCTTACACAATTTATTGCTCTGTGTATAATTTAGCCAATTCTACATATCAACATCATGTTTAGTTTATTTCACCATTATTTTTATACTTGTTTTCAGAGCGTCTTAGAGTTATAACTATACTTACTTTGGTACTTTCCTAGAATTTCTGTAATCTTACCAGAACCAAGAGACAAACAACTTCATCTTAGACAAGCTGACACAGAACCAGAATCTAGGTTTTTAATAAATTGAATTTGCTTGAAATATAGTCCTTTTGCCTTTTCACCAGGCAAATTGGAACCCGATCCTCTGGGCATCTGGATGAATTTTTCTTATAGAGTTACTCTTTCCTATGACATTAAAAGCATTTCTAAATGCATATGTTTACTTAAATTTTAGCAGTTTGGTACCTGGCATTTTTCTCTAAAATGATTTACTTTTAAGCATTTTTGGGCCAATATCGCATAGCCAATTGCTCTGTCACCATGACATATTTATTTGGTCTGTTAGCTTTGTTAAAAATATTACTTATTAGTATTTTATTATAATTTAGGGGATCAACTAAATATTTCCCTAAGATATGATGGATTAAATTTACGTAGTTATATAGTTAGCTCTCCTCTTTTGGATACAGGGATAATTATTATTAATATATCATTTTAGAACACATTGTAGCAAATGATTTTACTTGGTCATTGTTGTGAACACCAGAATTGATCAGTTATTGCTGTACTGGTAACATTCCAGCACTTTCAAAGCCTTCCTAGCTTATTCCTAGTTCCCTATATTTAATTGAGAAAGAAGTGTGTAATTTATAAACAAATATAATGGATAGAAGAAACAAAATACCATTTATAAATATTCTCTTCTACTAATTAAATTCTTTTAGAAATCAAATTTTATTCACCTCTTTGCATTTTTGCCTTACAACTATATTTCATATATTTTATAATTATTATTTGTATTTAAGGGGGCATCACTTACAAATTCAACTCCTTTCAGTGAACCAAAATTCTTCTGCTAATACTTTTACTTCTGATGATAAAATTGTCTCCATGTGGCCACTGCCAGAACCTTCAAGTCCATCCTTAAATAATCTCTGACTCTTTTCCACAAGGTCAGTTCATATGTTCCATCATGGTCAGGCACTCACTGAAACTGTAGACCTGGATGAACCACTGAGCCCAGCCTCATTTAGCAGCTCTCAGACAGAATGTTCTCATGCCATATATTTTTAAAAGGTTTTGTTATGTGTGAGCCTTGAAATGAGCTTCCCTTTGTGGATTCTAAAGAAAATTATAAATGTAATATAATAATGTGAAATTTCTAAACCAAACTATACATTCATAAAAATCTCAGTAAAATTCCCATCAGTATTTTATAGAAGGAGCTGAATTATATGTATAGATTATAGATCAATTTTTACTAAAAAATTAAAAGCAAGAGTAATAACATATAGAAAAATATATCAATGGACTATAAAAATTAATTTGTTATCTATAAAAGGACAGGTCAATGTAACAAAATAGAGAAAACAAAGCACGATATTTTCTATACAGGAGATTAATATATGTGATAAAGACAGATTTTATATCATTCTGAGAAAGAATAGGAAAATTGGGAATTTTTTGAAAAAATGAAACAATTTTATTTTAAATACATTTTGGATAGGAATTCCCTGGTGGTCCAGTGGTTAGGACTTCACTACCATGGCCTGAGTTCAATCCCTGGTCAGGGAACTAAGGTCCCACAAACCATGTGGTGTGGCCAAAAAATATATGTATATTAGATAGTAAAGAAATATATCATACACGCACTAATTTATATAATCACTAGAAGAAAATGTAGGGAAATGAATATACATATATGCTTATATAAATAACTTCAGCCTAATGTCACCTTTGGGGTAGACAGAATAATGCCCCCCGCCCCAACAAGATGTCTACATTCTAAACCTCTGAATTTGTGAATATGTTACCTTACACGTTATGTGGCAGAAGGAATTTTGTGGTTGTGATTAAGTTGCGTCTTGAGCTGGGAAAATTATCCTAGATTATCTGGTAAAAAAGGAAGCCGTAGGGTCACAGTCAGAGAAGCAAAGAGGGAGAGGAGATATGAGGACAGAAACACTGAAACAGAAGAGAGAGAAAGTGAGAGCGAGAGCAAGAGGGAGTGAGGAAGATGCTACGTTGCTGGCCTTGAAGATGGAACATTGGTGCATGAGCCAAATGAATGCAGATAGCCTCTAAAAGCTGGAAAAGTAAAAAAAAAAAAAAAAGCTGGAGAAGTAAAGTCAACAAATTCTCCCCTAGTGCCTCCAGAAGGAAAACAGCCCTGCCAACTAATTTTAGACTTTGACCTATGGAACTGCCTGATAATAAATCTGTGCTGATTTGAGCCACTCGGTTTTTGGAAATTTGTTACAATAGCAATAGGAAACTAACACAACCTTACTAAACTAGAAACAAATAAGAACGTATGTGGGAAAAAATTACAAATTTTTATGTCAGGGCCATTTTAAAAAATTCCTTATTTAGAAGATATATACAAATAAGGCAAGAGACAGAATGGAGTGTAGTATTTGCAACGTGTATAAAATCGCAAGTTAATGTACAGATTATTGACAGAGTTCCTTTAAGACAGAAAACGAACAGATAGCCCTGTGATATTATGCAAAGTATATAAGTAGGTTAACTATCAAATAGGAAATACAAATAGAAAGAGGTACATATCTTCAAGAGCAATCAAAGAAATTATTATTATTAAAATATGATTTTTTTTTCATCTCAGACTCAAGCTTGTAGAAGTTTGAATACTTCATTCAGTTCATGGTTGGCTTATTTTAGGCATTTTTAAAATAGAGTAACAGAAATTTTAATTATTATACTATTGAAATTAATTCTTTACATAGTCTTGAGATGTTATTACTTGATTACCTTTTATTTTGCATACTTCAGTTACCACCTTAGAGATAAAAAAGTATTTGAAGTTATGACTAAGATAATGTAATAATTTCATTTTTATAAGTGGACTCAAACATGCTTGAGACTAAAAATTAGTGGGAGAAAAAGTAGGATATAATGTTATCATTTTATTTAAAAATAAATTTTACATAAATAAGTACATTAATTTGCTCTTAAAAAATGATCAGAACTGATATGTGGGAACAAAAATTCTACTTCCATTTTAAAATTAGTTTGACCTTAAGCAAGTCATAAAATTCTAGATTTTGTGGTCCTTATCTATAAGATAATAAATTTTTTCATAAATCAAGTAAAATAAAGACATCTTATCTCAGAGTGGATGGAATTTATAATATGTATAATAGCAAAGAGATAATCCATAAAATAAAATTATAGGAATATAAGAGATAAAACTCAATATATTTTAAACTCTGACATTTTTATTCTGATTTTTTGCTAACTACCTCTTAAAGCTTATCCTGCTTTATTGTTCCACTGGGGATTATTAAATTTCTCTCCCCCACCCTCAGCTTGATCTTATTTTAATATGTCTTTCTATTTCATTGCTTCCAAAAGCCCTTGTGCATCTGTTCAGTCATGTTTAATTACTAAACGTATGCATTTGAAAAACTTGTTTTGAGAAAATGTAACTATCAGTTATCTTATAAAGCAGATTTTCTATCTATTTAGCTATACGGTTTGAAAACGAATCCATAAACATGTTTTCATAGATATCTGCACTCCCATGTTCATTGCAGGATTGTGCACAATAGCCAAGATATGGAAACAATCCAGATGTCCATAGACAGATCAATGGATAAAGAAAATGTGACATATACATGCAATGGAATATTATTCAGCCTTTAAAAAGAAGGAAATTTTGCCATTTGTAATAACATGGATGAACTTGAAGGACATTATGCTAAGTGACATTTTAGACAAAGAAAGACAAATATTCTATGATTTTGCTTATTATGTGGAATCTAAAAATGCCAAACTCACAAAAACAGTAAAATAATGGTTACCAAGCTGGGGGTGGGGTGGGGCAGGTCAAGGAATATGTTGTTTAAGGGTACAAACTTGGATTAAAAAGTTCTGGAGAACTAATTCACAGTATAGCGATTACAGTCTACAACACTCTATTACAACACTAGTCTTTCTAAAAGACTAGTTCTTAATTGTTCTCAAGGCATACTACGTGGCATGGTAGAGTGTTAGCTAAAGTTACAGTGGTAATCATATTGGAATATATAAATAATTCAAATCAACATGCTGTACACCTTAAACTTACATGTTATATCTTACTTTTTAAAAAGAAGCAAAAATAGTTAAATAAATAACAATGCAGGCAATAAACATAGTTAAAAATAAAATTTGAAAGTGATATAAATGAGTACCAAAACTGATTATTTAGCTTTAAAGTTTTGTGTTCTTTCTCCTTGATCCAAAGAGTCCGATATGTGGATCTGAGGTGGGACCCAGGCATTTATATTTTAAATATATGTCCAGGTGATTTTGATGCAGGTGGTTCTTGCATAAGGAATCTAGTGTGGATGAAATAGATGAGATTCATTGAGTAGAAGAGGGCCAGATGCAGAGACCACCCCATCCTGGCAAAGAATGTCTGCTTTAATTTTCCCATTTTGAGGGCAAAGCCAACTCTTATTCTGCACATTAAGCTCTTAGAATGTGTTAGATCTGGTACCAGGAGCTTTTATACCCTTTATCTAATTTTAGTGTTCACATTAACCTGTCAGGGTAGGTATCCCAAACTCCATATTATAAATGAATAATCTGTAATGCAGAGAGATTCATAACCTGATGAAGGAACACAGGCAGAAAATGTTAAATTCAAGTGTATTTGATTGTCGCTAGTAAGCCATGTGTTATCCTAAGCCAACCCTGGCAATGGAACTATTCCAATGCAGAAAAATCCAAAATGCAAAGGAGATGTATGCAAAGAAAAATGATTTTTTTCATAATATGTATTGTAAACAGATTAGGAAGAATCGTTTTTTTCTAAATCTAGTACACAGTTTTGGGAGAAATTTTTCTTAACCTCTGATTATACTAACATCTTAGTATTCACAGTTCCCATAAAGTAATTTCAAATGCTTATTAAAGAAAGGAACTTATTTAACATCACATATTTCATATAAAAATAGGTTATTAAAGATTAGAATTATTTAAGTGAACTTGTAATTACTGAATTAAGTGTCTTTAATTTAAAAAGAGTAGACACAAGGGATTGGAATATTTCCATAGCTAATGCTCACAGTTTTAAAATGTCTTTTACCCCCGTTGATGGTAAATGTTACTTTTTTTTTTTTTTTTGCTGAACTCTCTGCCTCTCCAGTTACTAGCCACTCACTCTATCCTACCTCTTCTCCTGCAAGTAAAACTTGGCCTAAAAAAAAGTCTTGATTCTTTGTTGATATAAAATCTGCTTTACTGAAATTTCCTCTTAACATGAAGTACATGTAATTCGGTAGAAAATACCCTGGATTTAGGCTTTCTTTTTCTTCAGACTGAGCTGTGTAACATTGGTGGGGTGACTTACCTCTCCAGTTTTACTCCACTGTAAAATAGGAAATAAAATACCATTCCAAAATCTAACCTGGAGGTATTAAATGTATATGTCGGATGTTTTTGCATATTGAAACAGTCTTTGAGTATAAATTTTTTTTTTAATTAGACCAAGCTGAAGAGAAAAGTACTGAACAGAAATTTAGAAAAGAAGAAATTATCTGTAGTGGGCCACAGAAAGATAAGATGGGAAATGTTAAAGTGTGTACAAGTGGAGGATATAGGCAGCAGGTCTGACATACAGTTGGGTGCTTAGGGAATGGGAAGGAGAGAGGAGGAGATTGGAGAAACATGAGGGGCTTTCCTGATTGTGTATAGACAGTGCTTTGTTACAGGTAATTACAATCATCACAAACTACAGTATCCTTCTTGTCTTGATGTTGGTGTCATTTCTGCTGTTAAAGCAGAGAGCTGCACCCATTCACACGGAGGTTTTCGGGTAGTGCCAAGTGCAAAATGAACAGCAGTTGTCATCTCTAATCTTCCCTTTTCCAGAACAAGAAGAACTACCTTGGCTAAACTTGGGGGGAAATATCTGAATGTTGTCTCCTTTAACATGAGCATTCTCCACTCTATAGCCTGTACCTATACCAGTTGTTGTTGTTGTTTAAATTAATTAATTTATTTATTTATTTTTGGCAACGTTGGGTCTTCGTTGCAGTGCGCAGGCTTCTCATTGAGGTGGCTTCTCTTGTTGCAGAGCACAGGCTCTAGGCACGCGGGCTTCAGTAGTTGTGGCTCGCGGGCTCAGTTGCTGTGGCGCACGGGCTTAGTTGCTCTGTGGCATGTGGGATCTTCCCAGACCAGGGATTGAACCCATGTCCCCTGCACTAGGCAGGCAGATTCTTAACCACTGCGCCACCAGGGAAGTCCCTATACCAGTTGTTAATATACCCACACAAATAACTACTATCACTTAAGAAAGTAAGCAACATTATATCACTTTCTATGTACAGATCAGTGCCACTGGACTAAAGCAACAAGCCAATTTAGGTCCAGTCAATTAAAACAACCATACACATTTATAAAGTGGGTGGGCTGTGAGCACATCAAACCATGATGAATATTATGTTTACAAAATGCAAATGAAACTATAAAACAGGTCAAGAATGATGCAATTAAAAATTATCATTATTTTAAAAGTTGACTTTTCCAAAGTGCTAGTACTGTTTTGTCTCACTTAATAGAGAATTTTAAATTAACTATTAAATATCCAGCCTCCAAATAAAAATTTCATATCAGTATCTTCTTTTGCATGAAGTGCAGAGAAGAAAAGACTTCTTAGGGTTCTCTTTTAAAAGGGACATGCCTTACTTTCAAGAAAGGCTTTAAAAAGTTATATTCTGGAGTTTCACTTCTATTTCAGAGTCCAGAGAAACTGGAGACTTAAGAGTCAGGAGTTACTGACAGCTGAAAGCATGAAGACATGAAGGGGTCTGGGGCTTGGGTGCCTATGCTCCGGAGAGGGGCTGTCTAGTGGAAGTGCTGTGTCAGGGCTTTGTGTCCTCTCTACCACTAACTAGTTTGTAAACATGAAAACATACCTAGATTTCAAGGCTTGATTTTTAAATTTTTCCAGTGAGGCTGGAAATAAGTTGTCTTCATGGAGGAAGATCACAGTCTCTTAAGCTCCCTTTCAACTTTAGGGGCTACAGATTTGGGAAGCACCATTGAAATGAGGGGTGACGCACCTCCAGAATGCTGTGAGGGAAGAAGCTTTCCATGGAACAGAATATTCTGGTTCTGCTAATTGCTGCTGTGGTGGTCTTTGAGAAAGTCTTTTCACTTTTTTTTTCAAAGGAAAAGGATATACTAGATTGATTTTCAAAACTTTCTTTTTCCTAGTCAAAGTATTCTTTATTTTCAACAAAATCATATGTTTTAAATTCCAGTACTTAAAATTTTAAAATTAAAGCTGGTCTGGTGAAACTGGGTGTTAAAAACTGTAATCCCCGTGACTCAGCCCTCCATATAAAGTGGCATAATCCTAAGAGATGACTCAGATGAAACAGTCTATAATTTCACCACTGTCAAAACTGAGTTGCGTGAAGTTTTAGTTTTATTATACAAAATCAGATAAACCGTTATTCCGCTCTGGTTTCCTGAATAAAATTTTCGCAAGTGAAAGCACAATGCTATTCCAACCCAGTTTTGAGAACTTACCAAAAAATAACATGTTCAGTCCCTGAACACTTTTACCTTCTACCTCGGGAGTGCCTGTGTGCATTCTGAGACTAGCAATTTAATAAGACAATTAATTGTTGTGGCCCTGAGATTAAGTGCTTTTGAAAAGTTTGGGTTATTTCCAAGGGGAAGTGTTTCTGACTGTGGCCATGGTTATCACTCCTACTATCAACCTAAATCTTAATCTCGCACTCTCTAATGAATGACATAACAGCTCTTTGCAAACTTTTTTTCTTCTCCCTGGGATTTGTGCTTTCCCATATCTCAAGAAGATTGATTCTCTGCAGTCTACAAGTAGGAGGCTCTAGAAATTAAGAATTTGGCTGTAATATTTCAAAAAACATTCCGGTGATCATCATTATTCACAAAAATTGAAAACTGATTATGTGTGTCATTAACTGGAAACATTAATTTGGGGATTAAACAAGTATTTAGAGAGATAAGGGAGATACTGTCCTCAGAGAACAATATGATTTTCATGTAGTAAACATTAAGATTTTACATCTCTGTAAAATCAGGCCCTGGATTTATAATTTACTGAATATAATATCTAGATCTTTTTGTAGAAAAATAGAAATCTACAGAAGTCTTGATTTATGCCTATGTGTCTACTTGTGCAATAAAGCACACATTGGTTATTTATCTTATTTATCTGTTTGTTTATTTATTTATTGAGTATATGATGAGTTGGCCATTAGGAGGAAAGAAAAGATATGATAGGTACTAAAATACACTTTGACACTTGACTTCACTGAATTTTCTTACAGAAAGTTCAGGTTAAGTGGGAAGTAAAATGTTAGCAGCAAGTTAATGCAGTTATACTTCAGAGGCTGACCTTTTTGATAATGTCTGCTTAAGCACTATAATGTCATTTTATTCATGAAAGAACTCATTTTTTATATCTTCTGAAGCTTCAGTCTATATACGGTTTAAAACTTTATGTGTCAGGGAAAGAAGTAAAATCCTCGTGGATAATCTTAGTTTAACAACAAACTACCTCTCTAGCATCAAACAACTATATATAATAATTACATTTAACTTAAACAGCTTACTCTTTGAAGAAAAAAATCTCATGAAATTTTTTAAGTGAAAAGACATGGGTTTGAAAAATCAAACTTCACATAGATGATACTCTATGTGAAGGTTAATTCTAAGAAGAAAAAAAACATTTTACTTGCCAGTGTTATAATCATTTACTTTATGGAATACTTTTTGTCTTAGAATTTTCACAGTTTTCCATTCAGTTTCACTTTTACCTTTATATTTCTGAAACCCCTATCTATATAAAATTCATACTTGATTGGATTGAGAAAGCTACCAATGAAATTGTCCAAGTAACATGAAATGTTTGTCCTTGGTTACTGATTGAATTAAGCGATCTCTAGCAAACACTATGCAAAGTATTAGGTAATCTGACATAAATTTTGGAGTTTGCACATTACATGAAGAGATGAAATATTCGCTTTCATTTCTGAATGATGTTTTACTTTGGAGGTTAACAGATTCCTACTTATGATTAACCATCCTTGTTTGGAATCAAAATATTAAGCAAGTGTGTACACAATACTTGAGGATTTATAACTAAAGAATGTTTTCCCTACCCTTGCTTGAACTCAGAGATCATTATGTTATAGTTCATACAACCACTAAGATTAGAAGAATACATATAAATTATGTTTGTATTTGTAAAGTATCCCAAATCTGAGAACATGTCCTATTAGCATAACTATACCAGATAATTTTTTCATAATTATCAAACAGACAGAAATAGCGGTAAAGCCAATTTGACCCTTACTCCTTCAATTTAGGAAACATCAGATAAAAGGAGATGAAAAACAAGCAACAATTTTGGATACTCTTGCAGAAGATAAGTAAGAAGGTACATTTCCTGTCAGCTAGAAGAGTGGACTGTATAGAAAGGAGGTGTATTTCTTGTGATGGTCAGATAGACGAGTAGGTTGTATAAAAAGGAGCTACTCAAAATGTGGTCCATGTACTACTGCTTTTCTCCAACTCTTTATTGTCGGTCCTGTTGAGGTACCTGGAGATTTGAAAGTGATGTACTTTCTTGCTCGATAACCATCTAACCACATAAAACTTAGGAGATTTTTTGCTACAAGAAATATGGGAGAATGGATTTGTGGAAATAAATAGCAGACTTTGCTATACTTGGCAAGTTTGGGAGGTATTTTCCTTCGCTTGGTGGATGTCCAAGTGTAAATGTTGACATTTCCAAGATAGAACTTGCACAACACAGTGAAATAAACAGGCATGGAAATCAGCCAATCACTTTATATTCATGAGAATTCTTCCAATATAAGAATTTGCTTAATAAGTTTTTCATGAAGATTGTTTTAAAGTGTTTGAAGAAATATTTCTTAAAGAACTAAGTTAACCTACTATATATATTTTTTAAAATATTACTTATGTTGAAATTTATTTGGTATTCATTAATGTCTTATGTAAGTCACTGAATTATCTACATGCTTTGTACTTGTTGATTAGGGACAGCCATGTGAACCAGTGCAGGTGTTGGAGTTGGATTACTGACTGATAATCTTAAAAGGACTATGAGAACCTCCAGAAATACTGAGAATCACAAAAAGTATTCAGTCCAAGATGCACTTATTTCATTCTTGACAAGTGAACTATATAATAAACATTGAATCAGAATTAACATGAAGTTTATTCAACTTATTTCTTCCTCTTGAGGAACATATAATTTGTTTACCTGACACCTCCCCTTGGAGAAGAAATGTATTACAGTAGGTAGGAAAACCTGTAATAATTTCATTAGGAGATTTTGGGAGGAATATTTTAAAATAATGTCATATACCATAAAGATAACTATAAAATAATTTGCAGCCAGTCACATAGAAATGCATATCCTAAATATTGGGCTTAGGCTGCTTGATGGCAATTAACATAGTACTCACAATGATGTACACAGTACAAGTATGTAGTACTACTTATCCAAGAAACTGACAATAATTAATTAGGAAGTCACCGATATTGAATTATTTGAAATACAGATTGTCAAATGCAAGAAAAAAGATTATTTGTTTTTGATTTGAATTAAAGATGTAAATACTTGTTTATTGTCCTTACTTCTCATAGCATAACTAAAAGTTTAGCTTCAACCCATGAAAGAAAAATATGAAATACTGGTAAATAAGGCACATCATCTTTATATTTTAGTCTTAAAGGCCCAGAGGAATTAAGACTGTAATACTGATGTAGATGAAATTAATTTACATATACACACAGAGATAGAGCCTTAGACATAAATACCCATACATTTTTTCCCTCGTGAATAACATCCTAGATCTTAGTTCTCTTAATGACAAAGCAACTTGTAGTTTTCCTGTGAAATTATAAACATAAATAGAATCTAAATATTATGTATCATATTTATATTCTACAGTTTTTAATTTCTTTCTTCATTCAACATGTTAATCAATAACCTATAGACCTGGGCTTCCCTGGTGGCGCAGTGGTTGAGAGTCTGCCTGCCAATGCAGGGGACACGGGTTCGAGCCCTGGTCTGGGAAGATCCCACATGCTGCAGAGCAACTAGGCCCGTGAGCCACAATTACTGAGCCTGCGTGTCTGGAGCCTGTGCTCCACAACAAGAGAGGCCGCGATAATGAGAGACCTGCGCACCGCGATGAAGAGTGGTCCCCACTTGCCACAACTAGAGAAAGCCCGCGCACAGAAACGAAGACCCAACACAGCCATAAATAAATTAAAAAAAAAAAAAAAAAAAAAATAACCTATAGACCTTTAAGTCTAAAAGCATATTAGAGAATATTCAGTGACAGAATGTCAGAGGAAATGCTTAAATGACTATTTTCTCACTAGAAAGCAGAATAAATATATGTGATGATATATAGGTGTATGCCTTTTTTATACCAAATAAGAAAGCATATAGTGGGATAGTAGATGTTTTGTAGAAACCATGATGAAATGTAAAATGAAAAAAATAAGGCAAAGAAAAATTTTAAATATAACACTGGGTTAATATTTTCGTAATTGTCAATATTTAATAGGGTTTTTTATCCTTAAATATTAAATCTACAATAAAATAAAGAAAAAGAAAAAAAGAGAAAGGAAGAAAAAGGAAGGAAAGAGTAGAACAGAATAGAATAGAATAGAAGAAAAAAACATCAGTTAGAAATTGCTTAATTTGGTACAGGGGTATTAAACAGTAAACAAGCACTTCAATAATATTGGAAGCTGGGCAAAATATTGTTGCTGTTGTTGAAATAAACATTATTTCAGAAAGACATATCAACATTTATATTGATGATTACAAAATAGAATGATCCATGATGTTTTAATAATATCCTTTTAACTGCCCTTTGACATTTGAATTATTTCATCAACCATTTCAGGTTGTCATTACTTTGTGCATTTATAAGCTTTTGCAATTTGAAAAATTGAAACTTAAAGTAACTTATTACAGTTCAGTTATTCCTTTATTTGGGGTTTAGAAGAGGTATAAACTTTATTTTCTTAACATTGCATATGAATACCTCCTCAAAAATTCTAAAACAATTTTATTTTCCAAAAGAAAAGTCATTGTTTCTTTGGGTGACTTAAGATTATGATTTAATTAGGGTATAGACAGTACTTCTATTTATTATTTATTAATTTTTATCTTTTTATTGAAGTATAGTTGATTTACAATGTCATGTTAGTTTCAGGTATACAGGAAAGTGATTCAGTCATATATATATATATATATGAAGAATATATATAAACATATATATATAAATAATATATATATTCTTTCTCAGATTCTTTTCCATTGTAGGTTATTACAAGATATTTAATATAGTTCCCTTTCCTATACAATAGGTCCCTGTTGGTTATCCATATATAGTAGGATGTATCTGTTAATGCCAAACTCCTAATTTATTACTCCCTCCCAACTTCCCCTTTGGTAACCATAGTTGTGTTCTTTGAGTGTCTCTTTCTGTTTTGTAAATAAGTTCATTTGTACTACTTTTTAGATTCCACATATAAGTGATATCATATAATATTTGTCTTTCTCTGCCTGAGTATGATAATCTCTAGAGCCGTCCATGTTGCTGCAAATTGAATTACTTCATTCTTTTATATGGCTGAGTAATATTCCATTTTATTTATATATATATACACACGTATAAATACCACATATATACCACATACTCTTTATGTATTCACCAGTCAGTGGACATTTAGGTTGCTTGGCTATTGTAAATAGTGCTGCTATGAACATTGGGGTGCATGTATTTTTTCGAAATAGAGTTTTTGTCTTTTCTGGATATATGCCCAAGAGTGGGATTGCTGGATCACATGGTAGTTCTATTTTTAGTTTTTTAAGGAATTTCCATACTGTCTTCCATAGTGGCTGCACCAATTTACATTCCCACCAACAGTGTAGAAAAGTTTCCTTTTCTCCACACCCTCTCCAGAATTTATTATTTATAGACTTTTTGGTGATGGCCATTCTCACTGGTGTGAGATGATACCTCATTGCAGTTTTTCTTTTTTGTTTTTAAATTTTTGAATTTTATTTAATTAATTTTTTATACAGCAGGCTCTTATTAGTTATCCATTTTATACATATTAGTGTATATATGTCAATCCCAATCTCCCAATTCATCACACCACAACCCACCCCCTGCCACTTTCCCCCCTTGGTGTCCATACGTTTGTTCTCTACATCTGTGTCTCAATTTCTGCACTGCAAACTGGTTCATCTGAACCATTTTTCTAGGTTCCATATATATGCGTTAATACACAATATTTGTTTTTCTCTTTCTGACTTACTTCACTCTGTATGACAGTCTCTAGATGCATCCACCTCACTACAAATAACTCACTTTTGTTTCTTTTTATGGCTAAGTAATATTCCATTGTATATATGTGCCACATCTTCTTTATCCATTCGTCTGTCGATGGACACTTAGGTTGCTTCCATGTCCTGGCTATTGTAAATAGTGCTGCAATGAACATTGGGGTGCATGTGTCTTTTTGAATTATGGTTTTCTCTGGGTATATGCCCAGTAGTGGGATTGCTGGGTCATATGGTAATTCTATTTTTAGTTTTTTAAGGAACCTCCATACCATTCTCCATAGTGGCTGTATCAATTTACATTCCCACCAACAGTGCAAGAGGGTTCCCTTTGCTCCACACCCTCTCCAACATTTGTTGTTTGTAGATTTTCTGATGATGCCCATTCTGATTGGTATGAGGTGATATCTCATTGTAGTTTTGATTTTCATTTCTCTAATAATTAGTGATGTTGAGCAGCTTTTCATGTGCTTCTTGGCCATCTGTATGTCTTATTTGAAAAAATGTCTGTTTTACGTCTTCTGCCCATTTTTGGATTGGGTTGTTTGTTTTTTTAATATTGAGCTGCATGAGCTGTTTATATATTTTGGAAATTAATCCATTGACCATTGATTCGTTTGCAAATGTTTTCTCCCATTCTGAGAGTTGTCTTTTTGTCTTGTTTGTAGTTTCCTTTGCTGTGCAAAAGCTTTTAAGTTTCATTAGGTCACATTTCTTTATTTTTATTTCCATTACTTTAGAAGGTGGAACAAAAAAGATCTTCTGTGATTTATGTCAAAGAGTGTTCTTCCTGTGTTTTCCTCTAAGAGTTTTATAGTGTCTGGTCTTAAATTTAGGTCTTTAATCCATTTTGAGTTTATTTTTGTGTATGGTGTTAGGGAGTGTTCTGATTTCATTCTTTTACATGTAACTGTCCAGTTTTTCCAGCACCACTTATTGAAGAGGCTGCCTTTTCTCCATTGTATATCCTTGCCTCCTTTGTCATAGATTAGTTGACCATAGGTGTATGGGTTTATCTCTGGGCCATCTATCCTGTTTCATTGATTCTATACTTCTGTTTTTGTGCCAGTACCATATTGTCTTGATTACTGTAGCTTTGTAGTATAGTCTGAAATCAGGGCGTCTGATTCCTCCAGTTCCGTTTTTTGTCCCTGAAGACTGCTTTGGCTATTCGGGTTCTTTTGTGTCTCCATACAAATTTTACGATTTTTTGTTCTAGTTCTGCAAAAATTGCCATTGGTAATTTGATAGGGATTGCATTGAATCTGTAGATTGCTTTGGGTAGTATAGTCATTTTCACAGTATTGATTCTTCCAATGCAAGAACATGGTATATCTCTCCATCTGTTTGTATCATCTTTAATTTCTTTCATCAGTATCTTATAGTTTTCTGCATACAGGTCTTTTGTCTCCCTAGGTAGGTTTATTCCTAGGTATTTTATTCTTTTTGTTGCAATGGTAAATGGGAGTGTTTCTTTAATTTCTCTTTTAGATTTTTCATCATTAGTGTATAGGAATGCAAGAGATTACTGTGGATTAATTTTGTAGCCTGCAACTTCACCAAATTCATTGATTAGCTCTAGTAGTTTTCTGGTGGCATCGTTAGGATTCTCTATGTATAATATCGTGTCATCTGCAAACAGTGACAGTTTTACTTCTTCTTTACCAATTTGTATTCCTTTTTTTTTCTTTTTCTTCTCTGATTGCTGTGGCCAGGACTTCCAAAAGTATGTTGAATAATAGTGGTGAGAGTGGACATCTTTGTCTTGTTTCTGATCTTAGAGGAAATGCTTTCAGTTTTTCACCATTGAGAATGATGTTTGCTGTGGGTTTGTCATATATGGCCTTTATTATGTTGAGGTAGTTTCCCTCTATGCCCACTTTCCAGAAAGTTTTTATCATAAATGTGTGTCGAATTTTGTCAAAAGCTTTTTCTGCATCTATTGAGATGATCATGTGGTTTTTCTTCTTCAGTTTGTTAATATGGTGTATCACATTGATTGATTTGCATATATTGAAGAATCCTTGCATCCCTGGGATAAATCCCATTTGATCATGGTGTATGATCCTTTTAATACGTTGTTGGATTCTGTTTGCTAGTATTTTGCTGAGGATTTTTGCATCTATATTCATCAGTGATACTGGTCTGTAATTTTCTTTTTCTGTAGTATCTTTGTGTAGTTTTGGTATCAGCATGCTGATGGTCTCATAAAATGAGTTTGGGAGTGTTCCTTCCTCTGCAGTTTTTTCAAGGAGTTTGAGAAGGATGGGTGTTAGCTCTTCTCTAAATGTTTGATAGAATTCGCCTGTGAAGCCATCTGGTCCTGGACTTCTGTTTGTTGGAAGATTTTTAATCACAGTTTCAGTTTCATTACTTGTGATTCGTCTGTTCATATTTTCTCTTTCTTCCTTGTTCAGTCTTGGAAGGTTATACCTTTCTAAGAATTTGTCCATTTCTTCCAGGTTGTCCATATTATTGGCATAGAGTTGCTTATGATAGTCTCTTAGGATACTTTGTATTTCTGCAGTGTCTGTTGTAACTTCTCCTTTTTCATTTCTAATTCTATTGATTTGAGTCTTCTCCCTCTTTTTCTTGATGAGTCTGGCTAATGGTTTATCAATTTTGTTTATCTTCTCAAAGAACCAGCTTTTAGTTTTTTTGATCTTTGCTTGTGTTTTCTTTGTTTCTATTTCATTTTTTTCTGCTGTGATCTTTATGATTTCTTTCCTTCTACTAACTTTGGGTTTTGTTTGTTCTTCTTTCTCTAGTTGCTTTAGGTGTAAGGTTAGATTATTTATTTGAGATTTTTCTTATTTCTTGTGGTAGGATTGTATTGCTATAAACTTCCCTCTTAGAACTGCTTTTGCTGCATCCCATAGATTTTGGATTGTCGTTTTTTCATTGTCATTTGTCTCTAAGTATTTTTTGATTTCCTGTTTAATTTCTTCAGTGATCTCATGGTTATTTAGCAACGTATTGTTTAGCCTCCATGTGTTTGTGATTTTTACGTTTTTTTCCCTGTAATTGATTTCTAATCTCATAGCATTGTGGTCAGAAAAGATGCTTGATATGATTTCAATTTTCCTAAATTTACTGAGGCTTGATTTGTGACCCAAGATGTGATCTATCCTGGAGAATGTTCCATGCACACTTGAGAAGGAAGTGTTATCTGCTGTTTTTGGATGGAATGTCCTATAAATATCAATTAAATCTATTTGGTCTATTGTCCTTTAAAGCTTGTGTTTCCTTAGTAATTTTCTGTTTGGATGATCTGTCCATTGGTGTAAGTGAGGTGTTAAAACCCCCCACTATTATTGTGTTACTGTCGATTTCCTCTTTTATAGCTGTTAGCAGTTGCCTTATGTATTGAGGTGCTCCTATGTTGGGTGCATATATATTTATAATTGTTATGTCTTCTTCTTGGATTGATCCCTTGACCATTTTGTAGTGTCTTTCCTTGTCTCTTGTAACCTTCTTCCTTTTAAAGTCTATTTTATTTGATATTAGTGTTGCTACTCCAGCTTTCTTTTGATTTCCATTTGCATAGAATATCTTTTTCCATTCCCTCACTTTCAGTCTGTATGTGTACCTAGGTCTGAAGTGGGTCTCTTGTAGACAGCATATATATAGGTCTTGTTTTTGTATCCACTCAGGGAGCCTGTGTCTTTTGGTTGGAACGTTTAATCCATTCACGTTTAAGGTAGTTATCAGTATGTATTTTCCTATCACCATTTTCTTAATTGTTTTGGGTTTGTTTTTGTAGGTCCTTTTTTTTTCTTGTGTTTCCACTTAGAGAAGTCCTTTTAGCATTTGTTGTAGAGCTGGTTTGGTCGTGCTGAATTCTCTTAGCTTTTGCTTGTCTGTAATGGTTTTAATTTCTCCATCGAATCTGAATGAGATCCTTGCCAGATAGAGTAATCTTGGTTGTAGGTTCTTCCCTTTCATCACTTTAAATATGTCATGCCACTCCCTTCTGGCTTGTAGAGTTTCTGCTGAGAAACCAGCTGTTAACCTTATGGGAGTTCCCTTGTATGTTATTTGTCATTTTTCCCTTGCTGATTTCAATAATTTTTCTTTGTGTTTAATTTTTGCCAATTTGATTACTATGTGTCTTGGTGTGTTTCTCCTTGGGTTTATCTTGTATGAGACTCTCTGCGCTTCCTAGACTTGGATGGTTATTTCCTTTCCCATGTTAGGGAAGTCTTTGACTATAATCTCTTCAAATATTTTCTCAGGTCGTTTCTCCATCTCTTCTCCTTCTGGGACCCCTATAATGTGAATGTTGTTGCATTTAATGTTGTCCCAGAGGTCTCTTAGGCAGTCTTCATTTCTTTTCATTCTTTTCTCTTTATTCTGTTCCACAGCAGTGAACTCCACCATTCTGTCTTCCAGGTCACTTATCCGTTCTTCTGCCTCAGTTATTCTGCTATTGATTCCTTCTAGTGTATTTTTCCTTTCAGTTATTGTATTGTTCATATCTGTTTTTCTGTTCTTTAATTCTTTTAGGTCTTTGTTAAACATTTCTTGCATCTTCTTGATCTTTGCCTCCATTCTTTTTCCGAGGTCCTGGATCATCTTCACTATCATTATCCTGAATTCTTTTTCTGGAAGGTTGCCTGTCTCCACTTTATTTAGTTGTTTTTCTGGGGTTTTATTTTGTTTCTTGATCTGGTACATTGCCCTCTGCCTTTTCATCTTGTCTATCTTTCTGTGAATGTGGTTTTTGTTCCATAGGCTGCAGGATTGTAGTTCTTCTTGCTTCTGCTGTCTGCCCTCTGGTGGATGAGGCTATCTAAGAGGCTTGTGCAAGTTTCCTGATGGGAGGGACTGGTGGTGGGTAGAGCTGGCTATTGCTCTGGTGGGCAGAGCTCAGTAAAACTTTAATCCATTTGTCTGCTGATGGGTTGGGCTGGGTTCCTTCCCTGTTGGTTGCTTGGCCTGAAGCGACCCAATATTGGAGCCTACCCTGGACTCTTTGGTGGGGCTAATGGCAGACTCTGGGAGGGCTCATGCCAAGGAGTACTTCCCAGAACTTCTGCTGCCAGTGTCCTTGTCCACACGGTGAGACACAGCCACTGCCCGCCTCTGCAGGAAACCCTCCAACACTAACAGGTAGGTCTGGTTCAATCTCCTATGGGGTCACTGCTCCTTCCCCTGGGTCCCAATGCACACTCTACTTTGTGTGTGCCCTCCTAAGAATGGAGTCTCTGTTTCCCCTAGTCCAGTCAAAGTCCTGCAGTCAAATCCCTCTAACCTTCAAAGTGTGATTCTCTAGGATTTCCTTCTCCCATTGCCGGACCCCCAGGTTGGGAAGCCTGACGTGGGGCTCAGAACCTTCACTCCAGTGGGTGGACTTCTGTGATATGTGTTCTCCAGTTTGTGAGTCTCCCATCCAGCAGTTATGGGATTTGATTTTATTGTGATTGCGCCCCTCCTACCATCTCATTGTGGCTTCTCCTTTGTCTTTGGATGTGGGGTATCTTTTTTGGTGAGTTCCAGTGTCTTCCTGTCGATGGTTGTTCAGCAGTTAGTTGTGATTCCGGTGCTCTTGGAAGAGGGAGTGAGACCTCGTCCTTTTCCTCCACCATCTTGAACTTTTCTCTCTCTTCATTGCAGTTTTGATTTACATTTCTTCTGCCCATTTTTTGGTTGGGTTGTTTGTTTTTTTGATATTGTGTTGTATGAGCTGTTTGTACATTTTGGAAATTAAGCCCTTATTGATCACTTCATTTGCGGATATTTTCTCCCAGTCTGTAGGTTGTCTTTTCATTTTCTTTATGGTTTCCTTTGCTGTTCAAAAGCTTACAAGTTTGATTAGGTCTCATTTGTAGAACAGTACTTCTAAACCACAATACCGTGATAGAGTAAAAGAATGACAACACACTGCTATCAAAAAATGGGCCCTCACATCTCACCCATCCTAGACACTCCAGAAACATTCTTTAGTGAAGTTTCATGTGATACATTCACTGAGCCCCTATGCAAAGAAGCATCAATATCAACACAAGTTTTGTTTAGGCAATGTGAGCTTTCTTTCAACCTGCCTCCATTTGTGTGGTAAGTGTTCAATGTAGAAAACTTGGAGAAAAAGTATAAGCAAAATATCACTCAGAGGTGACCCTTATCAACATTTTTGCATATTTCTTTTCAGCCTACATGTGTGTACACACACAAACTGGAATACTAAAATATATAAGATACTCTACATTGTAATTTATAAAATATTCTTGCGCTTAATTTATACACTGAGCTTTAGACGTTAGTTAGATCTTAGTGTAAGTTGCTTTATCAGATTTACCCTGAGTAATTTTTGGAGGGTGTTGAAGAAGAGGCTGGAAGATCATAACTACCTGAGGCAAATGGAAAAATCACCACTACCTGGAAAGCAGGAGTTTTAAGAGGGAAAATCTCCCTATTTCATAAACTTTTATGTACTTGACATTTGCTTAGTAAAAGAGATATAGATCAATGTTATTAGAAGACTTCTGTTCATGTGGGGATCTCAAAGACAGTAACTCCCATCTTTGCAAACACTACATAATACCTTTCACGTGTTGATGGATCTCAGTATATAAATTGAACATGAAAATGAATAGGTATATTCTCTTCTTGACAAAAGAGGCTAATGGAACTTACTCAAGTACATCTTTTCACATTAAATTGAAATTATACCTCTAAATCTTGGAAGTAGTGAAAGACAGGCATACCTCCTCCATGTTAAGACTTTGCAAAAATATTGGCCAAAGCAAAGATTTATAAGATGTCACTGAAAGCATTCACTCTAACAGTAAAGATTACTATTTTTTACTCTCAGAAGGGAAAATAAAACTGACCACAATGTTGAAAATTCCTTTCTCTGCTCATGGAAATGTTTCTAGTTATTGGTCTCTTCACTCTAGCCTACTGTCTTTATTGTCCATCAGTATCGGATGGTCTCAAAACTTCATGGAAAGAGAAGATAATTTAAAAGAGTAACATTAAAAAATAGTTATTAGTCTTTCCTCTAGACTCAGTGACATTAGTATTTTACCTTTATCAGTTTTCCCTGCATCAATGTAGTGGACTGAATCATTTGTCCCCAAAATACATTTCCACCTTAAACCTCAAAAATATGTCCTTACTTGAAATAAGGAACTTTGCATCTATAATCCGTTAAGGATTATGCAATGAAATCATCCTGGGTTTAGGGCCCACCCTAAATCCAACGACTCCTGTCCCTATAAGAAAGGAAGAACCAGAGACACAGAAAGAAGGCCAAATGAAAACAGAGGCACAGATTTGAGTGTTGTGTCTGCAAGTCAGGGGACACCAAGGACTGCCAACAGGCATGGAACAGAGTCTCCCTCAGAGCCTTCAGAAGAACCAACCTTGCCAACATCCTGATTTCCAAAGTTTCACTTCCAGACTGAGATAATAAATTTCTGTTGCTTTAAGTCACCCAGTTTGTGGTTCTTTCTTATGGCAGCCTTAGGAATCTAATACAACTGTTAATGCAAGGAATTGCTAGGAGGTTACCCATACATGAAACAAAATAAATAAAAATCTAGCCAACACTATGGACTGAACCATGTACCTGTAAATAATTTTCAAGGTTTTGATAGAACAATTAATAACTGGTACCAGTGAGAAGTAACTGATCGGGAGAATCAGGTCCAGGCACACGCATTTGAGTAAGTCACACAGTAAAACATTATGGAGCCCAGATGTTATGACTTTCCTGGGCTGAGGTGTCTAAACACACTTAACTTTTTAACATACCTGGCCCTAGTGTAGAATAACTGGAGCTGGGCTTAAAAGTCAGGGACTTCTGGGTTGATATTGCTATAGATGGTGTGTGTTTGTTGTTTGTATTCTTTCTTAAAGCTAAGTAAACTTGGTGTTAGTTAAAACCTATTTTGTCTTGTCATCTGCCAACAGTGACTCTTTTACTTCTTCCTTTCCAATTTGGATCCCTTTTATCTTTTTCTTCTCTGATTGCTGTGGCTAAGACTTCCAAAACTATGTTGAATAGAAGTGGTGAGAATGGACATCCTTGTCTTGTTCCTGATCTTAGAGGAAATGCTTTCATCTTTTCACCATTGAGTATGATAATGGCCATGGGTTTGTCATATATGGCCTTTATTATGTTGAAGTATGTTCCTTTTATGCCCACTTTCTGGAGAGTTTTTATCATAAATGGATGTTGAATTTTGTCAAAAGCTTTTTCTGCATCTATTGAAATGATCATATGGTTTTTATTCTTTAATTTGTTAATGTGGTGTATCACACTGATTTATTTACAGATACAGAAAAATCCTTGCACACTTGGGATAAATCCCACTGTATCATAGTGTATGATTCTTTTCATGTATTGTTGGATTCAGTTTGCTGATATTTTGTTGAGGATTTTTGCATCTACATTCATCAGTGATATTGGCCTATAATTTTCTCTTTTTGTGCTATATTTGTCTGGGTTTAGTATCAGGGTGATGCTAGCCTCATAGAATGAGTTCAGAAGTATTCCTTCCTCTGCAATTTTTTGGGGTGATTTGAGAAGGATAGGCATTAACTCTTCTCTAAATGTTCTGTAGAATTCGCCTGTGAAGCCATCTGGTCCTGGACTTTTGTTTATTGGGAGTTTTTCAATTGTGAGTCTGATTTTCAAGCTGAACCCAAACCAAATTGCTTATAGTACAGACTGGGCATTGCATGACTCTCTTTATATAGGGAAATACATTTATATTTCTAGATATATATATACATCTATCATCTATCTATCATCTATTAATCTATCTCTCTACCTATCTACCTATCTGGCTAGCTATCATCTATCATCTGTCTATATTTACATACTTAGCTGTGTCTTGTAAACATATTTAATTTTAACATCATAGGAAACTGTGAGTTAGGTGTTTCATAGTTTAATAAAAATAGCTAAGTTTGAAGTAAGTTGTTCTGTGGTGGGTAAGGTTTTGATAGAGAAGCCTTTCTAGGAGCATATGGGCAGTCACAGAGTAGCATGAGCATAGGGCATGGGGGTATATGAAGCTGGGGGACCAAGATTACAAAGTGAGTTTTTGTAGCCAAATATATTTAGTGCTCCTTCTGAAAAGATATAGGGATCAAATGGGTTTATCAATAAAATAAGTCAACCTAAAGAGAAAAAGAAAGATTTTATCAATTGTTGAGATCCAATATGTGATTAATGGCATTACCATGAATTGTTTTATTTATTTTTAAGTTACTTAATATTGTTGATCATCAAATAAGAGAAAAATACACCTGGGATACTTGGGGAACTTAGATATCTTTAGGAGAATTAATGTTCTTAAACTGTTATACACTCTTTTCTAAGTGTATTTGTTGCAAAACCAAAGAGCCTATGGTGAACCATCAAGAAGATTCTGCTTCTCTGTCTTCCATTTCACAATAAGCCCTTTGGTTACCACCCTCACATCTAACCTGTCACTAATCTTACCATATTGCATTTTCCTGTGAATGAGCAAACCTCTAGAAATCCAAATTATGATATAATTTATGTATTAGGGTAGGTAGGGAGAAAGTGAATGACCTTAATGAATAAAGAGGGAATCTTTTAACAACTCAGGTATTCTATAATTCTTAGCTTTCAGCAAATTTAAGAATGATATTTTCAGCTGGTACCTCAATAAAATTTTTTAAATGATAGATTGCTATATGGCTTTGACTTACTACTACAAAGAAGTTCAAGGAATTGAGTGACATTACTAAAAGCCTATTACCATTCACTTATTCATATGAATAAATCTCTATACCTACATAAAATTTTTAAAAATGGATTCTGCTGCTTTTATTACTGTGACAATAAGTAATAGTCATGAACAAAAAAATGACTAATAAACATACCCATTCCATTTCATTAATGGTAAAATTTCCAACAACAGCTTGCTTTTTATGATAAATACGAAAATTTGTAATATATTCATTTTGAGCAGTTATACACAACTAATAATGTTAATGCTTGTTCAATCCTGAAGGAAAAAACGTTAGCAATTAGAGCTTCATGGAAACAGGAAGTTAAAGTTATTTTTAATATCAACAGATTAATTTTTCAGAAAGTATGATATTTTAGTAACCAAGACATTTTAAAGTCTACATTTATTTTCAACAGGGTAAAAATTCTCTGGAGGAAACATCAAACAGTAAAAAAAAAAATGTAGAATGTCTGACTGTCAGGGAGGAACCTATTCATAAATTTTTAGACAAATGATTATGGACATCACTTTTGTTTTGGTATGTAGATTATATTGGATATATTTAAATGAGTAAATCTACTAGTTTTATTTAAAATATGATATATGCAGTAATTCATCAATTACATTCTTATCAATTATTTCAAATTAGGGTAGAAAATGTCTTAGAAGTTAAAATAAAACATGTGAGAGGTACAGGAGTATAAGCATAAAAACATCTTAAGGCAACTAAAGGCATTTGGGCAGCTGTAGAAAAGTGCAATAATTCCTTCTTAGTTAAGAGCATCATAATAGGAAATAATTTACTCATGTTTCAAAGACATTAAGAATCTGCTCTGCATCAAAAGTAATCCCATGCCCTAGACAAATAAAACATAGTCTCTGTCTTTAAAGGACATAGGGACTCTTGTGGAGAGATGGTCATATAAACAATACATAACATAGGTCATTTAGGTATTAGAGATAAGTATACATTGTATATGCAAATGAGAATTACAGAAATCGTATAGGCTCCTCTAAGTACAAGACAGACTTGCAATCAAGTAACATCTCTACTTTCATTTTATTGAAATAGATTATTATATGCACATTTTTATAATATAAATATTTAATAAAAATATTTAAGCTAGCAAATTTTTGCATTTGTAGAGTTTAGAGTGATTTGTTAGGGTGATTTCTGGGTTCATATTTGTTTCTAAGGTCACACTTTGAGGAATTCACTGTAGTTTTTCTATGTCCAGGATTTAATAAAGAAAGTATAATCAACCTTTATGGATAAAGGAGTATTATGCAGAATTGCTGAAATTCAAGTTAATCTGCATTTTTAAGTATATCTGCATTTACTTAAATAAAAATTTCCATTGGTATTATTTTAAATTATCAAATAATGTGGATTAAATGTGTAAATAGTTAATAATACTGATAGAGGTTTTATATGAATATCTTGATGACTGAAAAATTATTTAGACAAGTTATATGAACTGTATGATAATCTGTAGATAGAGCAGTCCCTGATGACTCTCTAGGCCCCCCTGTTATGATGAGTTTGTTCTTTAGACACCAAAATAGAATAAAAGACATCATGCACTTTGGATAAGAGAAACAATGTACAATATTATTCTTCTTATTACCTGCTTATTCTGAAAATAATTCAGAATTAGAGATAAGGTAATGAGCAGATTCAACAAAATACCCCATTTATGCAATAGCAATATGATTAATAAAAATATGCATCGACGTTTTTCTCCTCTTCAGTGGTATTTTTAACTCAGGAGCAATTCTAATCAAAGAAATAATTCAAAGACATCCACTGTCACAACTCTGATTCAGTATTACACTGGAGGTTCTAGCCAGTGTAGCAAGAAAAGAAAAATAATTTAAAATCCAAGTATTGAAAAGGGAACATATATATGTCATTAGAGGAGTTATGAATGCCTAAAATATGAAAAGCTATCTACAGAGAAACAATTAGAATAAATATGTGTATTTAGTAAGATCACAGTATTTGAGATCAATATAAAAAATCAACTGTATTACTAAATACCACCAATGCTTCTGATTCTCTTTAATTGTAACACAGGATTTTTTTCTTTGCTTACCTAAATTCAACCTCTCCACATCTCCAGGATGGAACATGCCCTGGGGGCTGGGGGCCTCACCAAGTCCTTGCTTTTTGGAAGTATCATTTCCAGGCATTTCAAGTCTGGCCCAAATTACAGAATCCTGAAAAAAAAGGAGGATGAGGGAGCGTGGCTATCTCAGGAATCTGGTCCTAGACACTCACTTTGGTGACTTGGGTGATAACTTGAAACACAATTAGCCAATCCTTTTCTGGTTTCCCAGAGCAGGGGCTGAGACGCTCTCCCTCCTCTGCCACTCAGACCTGCCTCCTCTGGCCTTGGGCTCAAATATTCCTCACCTGTAATTGAAAGACTTTGAAAAAACCCACCAGGAAACAGAAAAGGAAAAACAAAACCAAGTCTTTGTTTTTCAGTATATATGATATGTCTGTCCCTCTACTTTGCTTGGCTCCTTGGACCTAGGATAGTACTGCTGCTGGTAAGTGCCGGGGACACCAATACTGGATCATATCTGTCCGCTCCTTAAATTGACTTTTCAAAATCTCCTCCCAGGACACCTTTGGCCTGGGACTCTGCAGCCCTAGGTGTACCTCCCCTTTTTTGGATGTTAACGAGAGCACTTAAGATGGTCTTTCATAATATACATAGTTTTGCTTTGATAAATGCATACTTAGAGAAAATACTTTCTCAATTATAAATGCTCTTGAAATTCAATGAAACATTTGAGCTCTTATCTCTCCAATGACCCAATGAATTAATGATAATAAAAAAATTTTCTGAATTAAAGAATCATGAATACTCACTATTATTATTATAATCATGCTGAATATAATGTGCTAAACACTCTGAAATATCAATACCATTCATCACAATCTTATGAGACATTTAGTATTATTACCACATTCATAAAAGTGAAAAATGAAACATAGAATAAATAAATTACCCAAGGTTCATTCAGCCATTCTATGAACATTTATTGAGTATCTACTGTTTACTGGATATGGGTTCTGGTGTCAGGAATACAGAGTTGAACGATTGGAAAGGCCTCTCCTCTGGTATCGCTTTCAGAGCTAACCTGTGGCAGTGCAGGGCTTAAACTCAAGCCGTTGTCTTCCCCACGACGAGCTTGTAGCTGCTGAGCTGGACTGTCTAAACTGCTGCATCTCTGATCTTCTGTTTTGAGAAAAAAAGAATATGGAGTCAGCACAAAGCCCTGGTGATCGGATAATCATGTTAGTCAACAAAGAAAACTCTTGCACAGAAGGATTCCACAGCCTCTTTGAAAGCTGTGGGTAGGTTTATAGTTAGAATATGAGAGTTCTTTGTTTAGTTCTGTTAATAATAAGACATATAATTGGACAAGTTACTGATGCTTTTAGATTCTATTTTAGTCTTTTGGGAAAAGGGAAGAACCTACCTTGCCTTAATTCTGTTCCTTTCAGAGGCAGAATTTATTGATAGGGTTACATAAATGCATACATAGGTCAAACCTCATGAACAAACAAATGAAAAAAAATTACATGATGCTAATTTAAAATAGTTGAAAGTTTAAAAAATCTACCGGAATAAAGTTTTTAAGCCGACTTAAGATTTTTTAAAGATTTTTTGTATGAATTTAAAAGTTTATTTATAATCAATTTGAAGAATAACACTGAGAAAAATCGTATATTTTTGAAGTTTATTTTTTTATATGAGAATCATTTTTGTGTCAATAAAAAGGGAAGTACCAATCAGTTCATTTCTCAGACATAAAAATTCAGTTACTGATAATTCATTAGGAACCAAGCTTTGGTTAAATGGAGCTATCCATTGTTAATAGCCTGCGGTGCAATAAGGTTCACTGAGAACAGGTGATGATTACTGTACTTAGCACTTCTGGAGAATTAGAGTACAGTGACTGTAATCATTCTAAAAATTATTTTATAAGTGTCACACTGTTAATTACAGTTCAAAGAATTAGCATCTGCTTGAAGTTATAGGTGTAGCTTTGAGGAATTGGTATTACAGGAAATGCATTTAAAGAACCTTTAATCACAACATAAAATATTCTCTGCCTGGCTTTGGGTACCCTTGTACAGCAGTCACACCTGGTGTTTTCTCTAAATACCTAAGTATAAACAGCAATTCACACTATTTTCTTCAGTGGAAAAAGGAAAACAGTATCATTTTACATTTTAGACACTGTGGTTCCTAAAAGAAACTAAAATTGTTGGACTTTTAATGAGTTTTTAAGTTTTAGTAACATTGAAGGTGTAACTCAGTTATAACTGTGTGGTCTTATTTATAATCAATGTGTAAATGAGGTATGAAATTACTAAGGAAAATTAAATGACATTAACTTTTTTTTTTTTAACTGTATAAAGAAAAAGTGTGAAAAGACTTTGTGAAAACTATTTCATTCATGCTAATCCATTGACAAGGAGGCATTTTAAAGATTATCCTGAAAGAACTGTGATTATCTTGGAGTGTTGATTTGGAAGTTAGTGTTTAAAAAAAGCAATGAAGAGAAGCTCCATAAATAGACTCACATATTTTATTTAATATATAACAAATGCAGCATTTAAAATCAGTGAGAAAGAGATTTTTATTTTTTGGTCCTGAAATAATGTTGGTAAGATGAGCTAACACTTGGGAAACAAATATATAGATTAAAATGTAAAAGCAAACATCTAATCAAAAACATAAAGAACAATACAGGTGATTTGTTAAAAGATGGATTTGTTTTTATTAAAAATGATACTAAATTTGGAATCATTTAGAAAATGGACATGTCTGACTTCATAACCTAAAACTTCTGCATAATAAACTAACAAAAAATGTAAACAGGATATCTATTAGCTTACCGAACTTAAAAACATTACTATATATATATACACACACACACATACACACACATACATATACATATATAATAAAAAGAGTGAACCTATATGAAAACCTCTTTGTTGTTTTCAAACAATATGGAAAAAGAAATAGTATCACCAAAGAACAAATGTAAACAGTGAATAAACACATAATGGGATTTAAATCAATATTAAATTACAGAGGAAACTACAATAACAAGCAAAATTTTATAATATTGTAAATTGTATATCAATTGGGTATTTGAGAAAGGTGTGATGAAGTGGGACTGCTGGTGGGAACAAGTCATACAATGATTACAAACATTAACAATGGGTATTTTCTATGGTAGTTAAAATACCACTTTAAGAAATATACACTAAAGAAAAAAAAAAAAGGCACCTGAGCAAAGATTTATGTAAAACAGGTTAAAATTTATTTTTAAATAAGTATTATTTTGACAAGTATGAAAATATCCAGGATTGTATATAGATTAAATGTATGATAGTACACTTATATGATGTAATAATATAAAGCCATTAAAAAGCCTACTATCTATGATAATAGATATGGAAACATATATATATGAATGGGGAAAAATGGTTAAACTGAAAGGATGGACAGAAAAGAGACTAACAAGAGGTATTTGTGGGTAATATTATCAAAGGTGATTATTATTTCAACTTTTCCCTTATTTCATTTTACAAGTTTCTTCAAGTAGGCATATATAATTTACAGTTTTTCATTTTATTTTTAGTTTTCATCTAGTAATACATTTCAAAGAAACAAAAAGTTGGCAGAAATTATCAATTACCCTAACATAGGTGCCTCTCCAGAGGTATCCAGTGTTCTGAGTTTTGTATTATTTTTCCTAATATTTCTGTTCATTTACATACATATGGTTTTGTCCGATAATGACATATAGAGTTTACTTCTGTTTTTGACATGTCATTTGCAGATTATTGAAATAATTTATTCATTGAGCACCTATTAGGTGACAGGCCTTATAATTCATGAAGAAAATTTTGAGGTGAAAAAAATACAGAAAACTGCCCCCCTGCCCTTTTCCCTTAAATCTTAGTAAACTAGAAACACACATTAAAAAGGGGTAGGGTATTCATTATTGAGTTCTCTGTGTCTGTGTGTGTTGTATGTGTGTACATGCACTTGTATAAGCATTTTCTTTTAAGTACAGGGTCAGGCAAGGCTTCAGTGTCAAGCGATTTTTTAGCATAAACCTGAAGGAAAGCGGGAAGCAATTTGTGGGTGTCCATCCGGAGGAGTGACTTGAGATTACAGACCGGTTAGTAAAGATGTCTGAGGTTGAAGCCTGCTTGATGGGTTTTGAGAGGATCAAGAAGTTCAGCATTGCAGATGTGGAATACACTAGTAGCAAAGTAGTAAAAGATGAGGCCAACAGGTGGTGGATAACACATCAAATAGGTCTTTATAGCAACTAACAGGACAGTATTGAGTAAAGGAATAAAGTGACCTGACAGGTATTTCAAAGATCCCTGTGGCTACTTTAAGAATAGACAATACAAATGTGACTACACATTTAATCAGGTAGAAAAAGACATTAGGTGAGTAGATTGTTGGTTCCTGGGTTTGGTAAGGACTTTTATGTAGACAAGTTAATTTTCAGACGCCTATCGTGCATCTAGATGGGTATGTTAAATAGGCTATTGCAGATCCAGGCTGCCATTCAAGGGATTTTAGATTTCAGAGAAAAAATATTTGGAAATTTTCAGTATATTGATGATATTTTTAACTCATGCATCTGAAAAACTAAATTATATGGGGAGGGAGTATATTTAAAGCAGAGAAGAGTTCCAAGAATTGAACCTTGGGTCATTCCAACGTTTGAAGAACAAAGAGATAAGAAAGGATAAAACAAAAGCAAGAAAGGTAAGGGGAAGCCCATGAATTAAGAAGAAATGAATTAAAAAGAATATGTAGTGTCCCAAAACTCTCTCTTTCTCTCTCTGCATTTATACATGGACACATACACACACACACACACACACACACACGCACGCACGCAGACACCTGCATCTTTCAAAAAAAGGGGTATGATATACTTCATCAAATATTAATAGTGGATCAAATAAGCTAAGTACATATTGGCTTTGGATTTAACAAAGATGTAAATGATGACTTTAACGAGAGTGAATTCAGTAAAGCTTTATGATCAACCATCTAATTAAAGAAGGTTACAGAGAAATGGCAGGATTTCCCTTTCTGTCATTTTAATAAGCTAAGTACTTTGAGAGTCCTTCCTGCAGCAGAAAACTGAGGTACCAAATAGAGTAGCCTGAGTAGGGGAAAACAATAATAATCCTGCCCTTCCTCCAAAAACAAGCATATCAAAAAAAAAAAAAAAAATCCTGTTTGGTCCAGACAGAAGAGTGAGCCAGTCTACCATTAGCAGAAGAAAGGGAAGAGGTTGTCCTGTGAGTACCTGCTATTTCTCAATATATGATACTGATGAAGATTCAATACTGAGCTTTCAATCAAAGATTGCCAAACAGGTGTTATCATGAGCCACCATAAGAGAGACTAATTTGAGGCATTATCCAAATGGTTAACTGCCAAGATTACAGATGTTAAAATTTTCAGATATAGATTATAGAGTAACTAGTCTTAACTTATTTAAAGTGGATACATATGGAGCATCTAAAAATGAGAAAAAGAATGTAATGTTTGATATCTCACATTCAGTGAATACATAAACCAGGAGGTTGTAAACAACTAAAAAGAGAATGTGTACAGTGAAAGATATAGCTGAAAAAATTACATAGAATTCATTATAGAATGACATACAAAGGTCAGAGAAAGTATTACTGAAAAGAGATTGACCAAGTCACCCTTGCATTCCCCTCAAATGTACTGAACTTTAGACAGGTTTCTTCCTGACTCTAATCCCTTGACCTCCCTCTTCTTCTTCTTCTTTTTTTTTTTTTGAAGTATTGTTGATTTACAATGTTGTGTTAGTTGCAGATGTACAACAAAATGATTCAGTTATCCATATATATCTTCTTTTTCATATTCTTTTCCATTATGGTTTATTATAGGATATTGAATATAGTTTCCTATGCTATACAATAGGACCTTGTTTATCCATTCTATATATAATAATTTGCATCTGCTAGTCCCAAACTCTCAATCCACCCTCCCCCGCAGCCCCCCACACCCCTTGGCAACTGCAAGTCTGTTCTCTATATCTGTGAGTCTGTTTCTGTTTCATAAATAAGTTCATTTATGACATATTTTATATTCCACATATAAGTGATATCATACGATATTTGTCTTTCTCTTTCTGACCTACTTCGCTTTATATGATAATCTCTAGGCCCATCCATGTAACTGACAATGGCATTATTTCATTCTTTTTTATGGCTAACATTCCATTGTACATATATATACCATATCTTCTTTATCCATTCATCTGTTCATGGACATTAGGTTGTTTCCATGTCTTGCCTATTGTAAATAGTGCTGCTATGAACATTGGGGTGCATGTATCTTTTCGAATTATGGTTTTCTCAGGGTATATGCCCAGAAGTGGGATTGCTGGATCATATGGTAGTTCTATTTTTAGTTTTTTAAGGAACCTCCATACTGTTCTCCATAGTGGCTGCACCAATTTACATTCCTACCAACAGTGTTAGGAGGGATCCCTTTTCTCCAGCTCTCTCCAGCATTTGTTATTTGTAGACTTTTTAATGATGGCCATTCTGACCAGTGTGAGGTGGTACCTCACTGTAGTTTTGATTTGCATTTCTCTCTAATAATTGGTGATCTTGAGCATCTTTTCATGTGCCTATGTGCCATCTGTATATCTTCTTTGCAGAAATGTCTATTTAGGTCTCCTGCCCATTTTTTGATTAGGTTCTTTGCTTTTTTGTTATTGAGTTGTATGAGCTGTTTGATTATTTTGGAAATTAAGCTCTTATCAGTCACATTGTTTGCAAATGTTTCTCTCAATCCGTAGTTTGACTTTTCTTTTTATTTGTTGTTTTCTTTGCTGTACAAAAGCTTATAAGTTTGATTAGGTCCCATTTGTACATTTTTTATTTTATTTCTATTCCTTTGGGAGACTAACCTAAGAAAACATTGATACAATTTATATTAGAGAATGTTTTGCCTATGTTCTCTTCTAGGAGTTTTATGGTGTCATGTCTTATGTTTAAGTCTTTAAGCCATTTTGATTTTATTTTTGTGCATGGTGTCAGGGTGTCTTCTAACTTCATAATATACATGCAGCTGTCCAACTTTCCCACCACCACTTGCTGAAGAGGCTGTCTTTCTCCATTGTATATTCTTGCCTCCTTTGTCGAAGATTAATTAACCGTAGGTGTGTGGGTTTATATCTGGGCTCTCTATACTGTTACATCGATCCTTATGTCTGCTTTTGTGCCAATACAATGTTGTTGTGATTACTGTAGCTTTGTAGTATTGTCTGAAGTCTGGGAGGGTTATGCCTTCTGCTTTGTTCTTTATCCTCAGGATTGCTTTGGCAATTCTGGATCTTTTATGGTTCCATATAAATTTTAGGATTATTTGTTCTAGTTCTTAAAAAAATGTCAGGGATAATTTGATAGGGATGACATTAAATCTGTAGATTTCTTTAGGTAGTATGGCATTTTAAACAATATCAATTCTTCTAATCCAAGAGCATGGGATATTTTTCCATTTCTTTAAATCATCCTTAATTTCCTTTATTAATGTTTTATAGTTTTCAGCATATATGTCTTTTACCTCCGTGGTCCGGTTCTTTCCTAATTATTTTATTTTTTGATGTGATTTTAAAAGGGATTGTTCTTTTACTTTCCCTTTCTGATATTTTATTGTTAGTGTAAAAATATGCAACTGATTTCTATATGTTAACTTTGTATCCTGCTACCTTTATGAATTTATTTATCACTTCTAGTAGTTGTGTGTGCAGTCTTTAGGGTTTTCTATATATAGTATCATGTCATCTGCATAAAATGACAATTTTACCTCTTCCCTTTTAATTTGGATACCTTTTATTTCTTTTTCTTGTCTGATTGCTGTGGCTAGGACTCCCAGTACTATATTGAATAGAAGTGATGAGAGTGGGCATCCTTGTCATGTTCCAGATTTTAGTGGGAAGGCTTTCAGCTTTTCACCATTGAGTATTATATTGGCTGTGGGTTTGTCATAAATAGCTTTTATTATGTTGAGATATGTTCCCTCTGTACACTTTGGTAAGAGTTTTTATCATGAATGGATGTTGACTTTTATCAAATGCTTTCTCAGCATCTCTTGAGATGATCATGTGGTTTTTGTCTTTTCTTTTGTCTATGTGGTGTATTACATTGATTGATTTATGAATGTTGAACCATCCTTGTGACTCTGGGATGAATCTAACTTGGTCCTGGTGTATGATCTTTTTTATGTGTTGTTGCATTTGGTTTGCTAATATTTTGTTGAGAATTTTTGCATCTATGTTTATCAAAGATATTGGCCTGTAATTTTCTTTTTTGTTAGTGTCTTTGTCTGGTTTTGGTAACAGGGTGATGGTAGCTTCATAGAATGACTTTGGGAGTGTTCCCTCCTCTTCAGTCTTTCGGAAGAGTTTGAGAAGGATTGGTATAAGTTCTTCTTTGTATGTTTGGTAGAATTCCCCAGTGAAGGCATCTGGTCCTGGACTTTTGTTTGCAGGGAGTTGTTTTTTTTTTTTGTTACAGATTCCATTTCACTTCTAGTGATCAGTCTGTTCAAATGGTCTGTTTCTTCTTGATTCAGTTTTGGTGGGCTGTATGTTTCTAGAAAGTTGACCATTTCTTCTAGCTTTTTCAGTTTGTTGGCATATAATTGTTTTGACCTCCCTCATCTTAAAGCGTTTACTTTAGAAAACTTGTAGTTACAATTTTTTTCTTGTCCTTCTGGTATAAATCTTCTCCCAGCTTCTTGTAAGTTTCACAAGGACCTTGGAGCCATCCCTTTGAGATGTAATCATCAAGGAAGATAGGGCCCCTGTCTCCCACTCTCTGTAGGAGGTAAGGACCTTATGTCAATAGGCATGGATTAGAAAACACTGATGGCCTAATCACAATGACCACCGTCCCCTCAATGTTTTCCATTAGCTCACCCCAGTGTTTAACAATCCTTGTGCCCTTTGTTTCAGTGGAGTTGAGTTTTACCTTTCTCCTCTACTGCAATAGTTCTGACCCCTGTTGCAATAGACTTGAGTAGAGTCCATCTTGCATGTTTAACTCCTTCCAGTGCAATATTTCTCTGATAAGATATGTAAGCTATAGTGAGAAACTCTAAAATATCTGTAATTTGAGTTCCAAAATAAAATAAAATAAAAATAATGGAGAGAAGGCAGGATTTGGAGATAATGGTTAAAAATTTTCCTGATCAAATAGAAGTCATTAATTGATAGACCTAGGAAGCACACTTCCTATGCATGTTAAAAAAAAAAAAGAAGGAAAAGAAAGGGAAACAATTATATTTATCTGTTATTTAGATTATATGTTTTCAAAATATTAATCACAGGAGATATTTGTTTTGGGCAAAATTAATATGAGCCTTATAGATTACCTGTATAAGTCATCATTTTTGAAAAAAAATGCCTTTCATAAACTATATAGCTTTAAATAAATCTGTTTTTATGATAAAAATGTAGGTTTATGAAGTGTATTTCAATAAGCAATGGACGTTTCATATTTATGCTTTAATTCTTATAGTTTATTTATGAGATCTACAAAGAATTTTAATTTTTACTTGGAAAATATGATATTGAATATTTTATTACCAAATCATTACACTAACATTTTTTTCACCCATATATTCTGATAATTTCTTTAACACTCACCTGTGCTGAGAATTGCTGTTAGAAACAAATAACTGATCCTAGTGCTTCATAATCAACTTAAGTAACTCTGCTTAGTTATTTGCATCATTTTTGTCTGTTGGAAATGGTCACCTTCCATGTAATAGTATTTACACCATATTCCATGTAAAATACTAAGTACTTTCTTAACATTAATCACTAAGGAATCTTTTCAAATGAAATTCCCAATTTAACTTCACTTTTCTGGCTTATTTGTAGATATAGTTATGAAATATATTTTTGAAATCTGACAACAGTCGTATTCTAAATCATTTATATCATGTAATAGTGAATACACATAACCTTCCATAATTTTAGGGATAGCAGCATTTTAAAATTATAGCATTTGTGTAATTTATTTATATTTATCAATTATACTTTTAATAATTAAAAATGGTCTCACATTTTTTCAAAAAATATTGCTTAGATTATTGATGATATTCATGTTTCAGTCAAAGAAATTTTACCTAATTGCATTCCTGAATGTAATTTCACAGTTTATTCTAGTAACAAACCCAATAGCTAAGAGGACACAATGATAAAATTCGAGATAATGGTAGTAATAATGATAACTCCCACTGAAGTATTTAAGAATGATCTTGTGCTGTTCATTCTAAAGCTTCACACTCTATTTCCACACAGTTATACATTTTGCAAATCTGTTATATAATAGATTTGTTTCATCTCTTTGGTGAATGTGCAGTAGAGATTGGCATATAAACATACAAACTACTTTGGTGTAAGTTTCAATAAGTTTTCCATGATGTAAGTGAGAGAAAAAAGTAGTGGTCATAAAATAGAAATATTATCAAGAGGAAAATAGAAAACCAGAATCTGATCCAAAGTTCCTCCAAGAAATATATTAATACTTTATTCCTTTAAAAAAAATATATTTTGACAACACAATATAATGTAAATACTGCAAATGAAACTTTTCATGCTGGAACTGTTCAGTAGGTAAGGAACATGGGCAGAATGTGTAAATCTGGTATTTCTACAACATGTAAGGTTGTAACTTATTTAGAAAAGGGCATCACAAGGGAAGAATACTAGGACCAGAGGGCCGTGTGCATGTATCTAATTTGAAATATATATGGGATTGGTCAAAAACAGTTTATTGATTTGTCTGTCTGGGGGATATGCATTTGAATCAGCATGGATTTGGGAGATAGTTACTAAAGTTTTATTACTAAATAGATGGAAAGATATTTAGAAACTTACTGATTATCTAATCCTTGAGGTGAAGACAGGGACTCGAGGATATAGGACCAGTGATATGCTGATAAATATTCAAAAACCAGTCCTCTGGTGGGAAGAATAGTCAATTTGTAGAAGCTGCATTTCTGTAGTTATAAATGTTGCCACCACGACCAATTCCAAGTGTGATATCCCTAAATACAGCCAGTTAAAGCCAGTTCCAGCACATCATCACACAGGAGAATTAACATTTATATACATGTGGAATGTGAACATTTAGAAAAATTGAATCCAGAGCAAACCTGGAGACCAAAAAGCGAAGACTC